>NW_024412149.1:0-325472 GCF_016920715.1 Anopheles arabiensis
AACCACTGCACTTGTTAGCTCCATGTCTGGTCACAACCCATTATGGTGTCAGGATCAGTTTCAGTTCTGATATATAATGGAATCAGTTCAGGGCCTATGGGTTAGTCAGTTCTAGAAACGATAGAAAAAGCTTCCAGGATAAATATTGGGTCAGGATCATTTTCCAGGACCGATATGTATTCAGTGTAAGTTTATGGAATGAGTTCAGGATCAACTAATCGACTTTGGTAGTACGATCGGTACAGGGTTAGTTCCAAAACCGGTACAGGTTTGGTAGCATTTCTAGGACCGGTATGAGACCAAAATCTGGCCACCGGGACAGAGTGTCGGATCTGATGGAAATAAAGACTGTTTTAGCGTCATAATCAGCATCGGTAAGTGAGCCTCATGGTATTTTGTATTTAAGAGGCACATGGGAAATGCGTTGTTTTAAAATGTGCACCTAATCTTCTTCTTCTTCTTTGGCACAACAACCGATGTCGGTCAAAGGCCTGCCTGTACCCACTTGTGGGCTTGGCTTTCAGTGACTAATAGATTTCCCCATAGCAGGATAGTCAGTCTACGTATGGGAGCACAGTCTATTCAGGGCTTGAACCCATGACGGGCATGTTGTTAAGTACGTTAACAACGATAATAGATGGCAACAAACTCAACATCAAATTTCAAGGCCATTCAAATAGCGCAAGATGGCTTCATTTGGATAAAACATGGCCGTAACAACGATAATAGATGGCAAAAACTCAACATCAAATTTCAAGGCCATTGAAATAGTGCAAGATGGCTTCATTTGGATGAAACATGGCCGTAACAACGATAATAGATGGCAATTAAACTCAACATCAAATTTCAAGGCCATTGAATTAGTGCAAGATGGCTTCATTTGGATGAAACATGGCCTAACAACGATAATAGATGGAAAAAAAACTCAACATCAAATTTCAAGGCCATTGAAATAGTACAAGATGCTTCATTTGGATGAAACATGGCCGTAACAACGATAATAGATGGCAACAAAACTCAACATCAAATTTCAAGGCCATTGAAATAGTGCAAGATGGCTTCATTTGGATGAAACATGGCCGTAACAACGATAATAGATGGCAAAAAACTCAACATCAAATTTCAAGGCCATTGAATTAGTGCAAGATGGCTTCATTTGGATGAAACATGGCCGTAACAACGATAATAGATGGCAAAAAAAACTCAACATCAAATTTCAAGGCCATTGAAATAGTGCAAGATGGCTTCATTTGGATGAAACATGGCCGTAACAACGATAATAGATGGCAAAAAAACTCAACATCAAATTTCAAGGCCATTAAAATAGTGCAAGATGGCTTCATTTGGATGAAACAAAGCCGTAACAACGATAATAGATGGCAACAAAATTCAACATCAAATTTCAAGGCCATTGAAATAGTGCAAGATGGCTTCATTTGGATGAAACATGGCCGTAACAACGATAATAGATGGCAACAAAATTCAACATCAAATTTCAAGGCCATTGAATTAGTGCAAGATGGCTTCATTTGGATGAAACATGGCCGTAACAACGATTATTTTTTTTCTTTGGCACAACAACCACTGTCGGTCAAGGGCCTGCCAAGTACCCACTAGTGAAGTGAGCTTGGCTTTCAGTGACTTATTGTTACCATAGCAGGATAGTCAGTCCTACGTATGGGAGCACGGTCTATTTAGGGCTTGAACCCATGACGAGCATGTTGTTAAGTACGTTAACAACGATAATAGATGGCAAAAAAACTCAACATCAAATTTCAAGGCCATTCAAATAGTGCAAGATGGCTTCATTTGGATGAAACATGGCCGTAACAACGATAATAGATGGCAACAAACTCAACATCAAATTTCAAGGCCATTCAAATAGTGCAAGATGGCTTCATTTGGATGAAACATGGCCGTAACAACGATAATAGATGGCAAAAAAACTCAACAACAAATTTCAAGGCCATTCAAATAGTGCAATATGGCTTCATTTGGATGAAACATGGCCGTAACAACGATAATAGATGGCAACAAAATTCAACATCAAATTTCAAGGCCATTGAATTAGTGCAAGATGGCTTCATTTGGATGAAACAAGGCCGTAACAACGATAATAGATGGCAGAAAAACTCAACATCAAACTTTCAAGGTCCATTGAAATAGTGCAATATGGCTTCATTTGGATGAAACATGGCCGTAACAACGATAATAGATGGCAACAAAATTCAACATTAAATTTCAAGGCCATTGAATTAGTGCAAGATGGCTTCATTTGGATGAAACATGGCAGTAACAACGATAATAGATGGCAAAAAAAAACTCTACATCAAATTTCAAGGCCATTGAAATAGTACAAGATGGCTTCATTTGGATGAAACATGGCCGTAACAACGATAATAGATGGCAAAAAAACTCAACATCAAATTTCAAGGCCATTAAAATAGTGCAAGATGGCTTCATTTGGATGAAACAAAGCCGTAACAACGATCATAGATGGCAACAAAATTCAACATCAAATTTCAAGGCCATTGAAATAGTGCAATATGACTTCATTTAGATAAAACATGGCCGTAACAACGATAATAGATGGCAAAAAACTCAACATCAAATTTCAAGGCCATTCAAATAGTGCAAGATGGCTTCATTTGGATGAAACATGGCCGTAACAACGATGATAGATGGCAACAAAATTCAACATCAAATTTCAAGGCCATTCAAATAGTGCAAGATGCCTTTATTTGGATGAAACATGGCCGTAACAACGATAATTTTTTCTTTTGCACAACAACCACTGTCGGTCAAAGGGCCTGCCAAGTACCCACTAGTGAAGTGAGCTTGGCTTTCAGTGACTTATTGTTACCATAGCAGGATAGTCAGTCCTACGTATGGGAGCACGGTCTATTTAGGGCTTGAACCCATGACGAGCATGTTGTTAAGTACGTTAACAACGATAATAGATGGCAAAAAACTCAACATCAAATTTCAAGGCCATTCAAATAGTGCAAGATGGCTTCATTTGGATGAAACATGGCCGTAACAACGATAATAGATGGCAACAAACTCAACATCAAATTTCAAGGCCATTCAAATAGTGCAAGATGGCTTCATTTGGATGAAACATGGCCGTAACAACGATAATAGATGGCAAAAAAACTCAACATCAAATTTCAAGGCCATTGAAATAGTGCAATATGTCTTCATTTGGATGAAACATGGCCGTAACAACGATAATAGATGGCAAAAAAACTCAACATCAAATTTCAAGGCCATTGAAATAGTGCAATATGGCTTCATTTGGATGAAACATGGCCGTAACAACGATAATAGATGACACAACAAAATTCAACATCAAATTTCAAGGCCATTCAAATAGTGCAAGATGGCTTCATTTGGATGAAACAAGGCCGTAACAACGATAATAGATGGCAGAAAAACTCAACATCAAATTTTAAGTCCATTGAAATAGTGCAATATGGCTTCATTTGGATGAAACATGGCCGTAACAACGATAATAGATGGCAACAAAATTCAACATCAAATTTCAAGGCCATTCAAATAGTGCAATATGACTTCATTTGGATGAAAAATGGCCCTAACAACGATAATAGATGGCAAAAAAACTCAACATCAAATTTCAAGGCCATTCAAATAGTGCAAGATGGCTTCATTTGGATGAAACATGGCCGTAACAACGATAATAGATGGCAAAAAAACTCAACATCAAATTTCAAGGCCATTCAAATAGTGCAATATGTCTTCATTTGGATGAAACATGGCCGTAACAACGATAATAGATGGCAACAAAATTCAACATCAAATTTCAAGGCCATTCAAATAGTGCAAAATGGCTTCATTTGGATGAAACATGGCCGTAACAACGATAATAGATGGCAAAAAAACTCAACATCAAATTTTAAGTCCATTGAAATAGTGCAATATGGCTTCATTTGGATGAAACATGGCCGTAACAACGATAATAGATGGCAACAAAATTCAACATCAAATTTCAAGGCCATTGAAATAGTGCAATATGACTTCATTTAGATAAAACATGGCCGTAACAACGATAATAGATGGCAAAAAACTCAACATCAAATTTCAAGGCCATTCAAATAGTGCAAGATGGCTTCATTTGGATGAAACATGGCCGTAACAACGATAATAGATGGCAACAAACTCAACATCAAATTTCAAGGCCATTCAAATAGTGCAAAATGGCTTCATTTGGATAAAACATGGCCGTAACAACGATAATAGATGGCAAAAAACTCAACATCAAATTTCAAGGCCATTGAAATAGTGCAATGCCTTCATTTGGATGAAACATGGCCGTAACAACGATAATTTTTTTCTTTGGCACAACAACCACTGTCGGTCAAGGGCCTGCCAAGTACCCACTAGTGAAGTGAGCTTGGCTTTCAGTGACTTATTGTTACCATAGCAGGATAGTCAGTCCTACGTATGCGAGCACGGTCTATTTGAGGCTTGAACCCATGACGAGCATGTTGTTAAGTACGTTAACAACGATAATAGATGGCAAAAACTCAACATCAAATTTCAAGGCCATTCAAATAGTTCAAGATGGCTTCATTTGGATGAAACATGGCCGTAACAACGATAATAGATGGCAACAAACTCAACATCAAATTTCAAGGCCATTGAAATAGTGCAAGATGGCTTCATTTGGATGAAACATGGCCGTAACAACGATAATAGATGGAAATTAAACTCAACATCAAATTTCAAGGCCATTCAAATAGTGCAAGATGGCTTCATTTGGATGAAACATGGCCCTAACAACGATAAAGATGGCAAAAAACTCAACATCAAATTTCAAGGCCATTCAAATAGTGCAAGATGGCTTCATTTGGATGAATCATGGCAGGAACAACGATAATAGATGGCAAAAAAACTCAACATCAAATTTCAAGGCCATTCAAATAGTGCAAGATGGCTTCATTTGGATGAAACATGGCCGTAACAACGATAATAGATGGCAAAAAAACTCAACATCAAATTTCAAGGCCATTCAAATAGTGCAAGATGTCTTCATTTGGACGAAACATGGCCGTAACAACGATAATTTTTATTTCTTTGGCACAACAATTACTGTCGGTCAAGGGCCTGCCAAGTACCCACTAGTGAAGTGAGCTTGGCTTTCAGTGACTTATTGTTACCATAGCAGGATAGTCAGTCCTACGTATGGGAGCACGGTCTATTCGTGGCTTGAACCCATGACGGGCATGTTGTTAAGTACGTTAACAACGATAATAGATGGCAACAAAATTCAACATCAAATTTCAAGGCCATTCAAATAGTGCAATATGGCTTCATTTGGATGAAACATGGCTAACAACGATAATAGATGGCAAAAAACTCAACATCAAATTTCAAGGCCATTGAAATAGTGCAAGATGGCTTCATTTGGATGAAACATGGCCGTAACAACGATAATAGATGGCAACAAACTCAACATCAAATTTCAAGGCCATTCAAATAGTGCAAGATGGCTTCATTTGGATGAAACATGGCCGTAACAACGATAATAGATGGCAAAAAAACTCAACATCAAATTTCAAGGCCATTCAAATAGTGCAAGATGGCTTCATTTGGATGAAACATGGCCGTAACAACGATAATAGATGGCAACAAACTCAACATCAAATTTCAAGGCCATTCAAATAGTGCAAGATGGCTTCATTTGGATGAAACATGGCCGTAACAACGATAATAGATGGCAACAAAATTCAACATCAAATTTCAAGGCCATTGAATTAGTGCAATATGGCTTCATTTGGATGAAACATGGCCGTAACAACGATAATTTTTTTTTTATCTGGCACAACAACCACTGTCGGTCAAGGGCCTGCCAAGTACCCACTAGTGAAGTGAGCTTGGCTTTCAGTGACTTATTGTTACCATAGCAGGATAGTCAGTCCTACGTATGGTTGCACGGTCTATTAGGGCTTGAACCCATGACGGGCATGTTGTTAAGTACGTTAACAACGATAATAGATGGCAACAAAATTCAACATCAAATTTCAAGGCCATTCAAATAGTGCAATATGGCTTCATTTGGATGAAACATGGCCGTAACAACGATAATAGATGGCAAAAAAACTCAACATCAAATTTCAAGGCCATTGAAATAGTGCAAGATGGCTTCATTTGGATGAAACATGGCCGTAACAACGATAATAGATGGCAACAAACTCAACATCAAATTTCAAGGCCATTCAAATAGTGCAAAATGGCTTCATTTGGATAAAACATGGCCGTAACAACGATAATAGATGGCAAAAAAACTCAACATCAAATTTCAAGGCCATTCAAATAGTGCAATATGGCTTCATTTGGATGAAACATGGCCGTAACAACGATAATAGATGGCAACAAACTCAACATCAAATTTCAAGGCCATTCAAATAGTGCAAGATGGCTTCATTTGGATGAAACATGGCCGTAACAACGATAATAGATGGCAACAAAATTCAACATCAAATTTCAAGGCCATTGAATTAGTGCAAGATGGCTTTATTTGGATGAAACATGGCCGTAACAACGATAATTTTTTTCTTTGGCACAACAACCACTGTCGGTCAAGGGCCTGCCAAGTACCCACTAGTGAAGTGAGCTTGGCTTTCAGTGACTTATTGTTACCATAGCAGGATAGTCAGTCCTACGTATGGGAGCACGGTCTATTTAGGGCTTGAACCCATGACGGGCATGTTGTTAAGTACGTTAACAACGATAATAGATGGCAACAAAATTCAACATCAAATTTCAAGGCCATTCAAATAGTGCAATATGGCTTCATTTGGATGAAACATGGCCGTAACAACGATAATAGATGGCAAAAAACTCAACATCAAATTTCAAGGCCATTGAAATAGTGCAAGATGGCTTCATTTGGATGAAACATGGCCGTAACAACGATAATAGATGGCAAAAAACTCAACATCAAATTTTAAGTCCATTCAAATAGTGCAATATGGCTTCATTTGGATGAAACATGGCCGTAACAACGATAATAGATGGCAACAAAATTCAACATCAAATTTCAAGGCCATTCAAATAGTGCAAGATGGCTTCATTTGGATGAAACATGGCCGTAACAACGATAATAGATGGCAAAAAAACTCAACATCAAATTTCAAGGCATTGAAATAGTGCAAAATGGCTTCATTTGGATGAAACATGGCCGTAACAACGATAACAGATGGCAACAAAATTTAACATCAAATTTCAAGGCCATTAAATTAGTGCAAGATGCCTTTATTTGGATGAAACATGGCCGTAACAACGATAATTTTTTTTCTTTGGCACAACAACCACTGTCGGTCAAGGGCCTGCCAAGTATCCACTAGTGAAGTGAGCTTGGCTTTCAGTGACTTATTGTTACCATAGCAGGATAGTCAGTCCTACGTATGGGAGCACGGTCTTTGGGGCTTGAACCCATGACGGGCATGTTGTTAAGCACGTTAACAACGATAATAGATGGCAACAAAATTCAACATCAAATTTCAAGGCCATTCAAATAGTGCAAGATGGCTTCATTTGGATGAAACATGGCCGTAACAACGATAATAGATGGCAACAAAATTCAACATCAAATTTCAAGGCCATTCAAATAGTGCAAGATGGCTTCATTTGGATAAAACATGGCCGTAACAACGATAATAGATGGCAACAAAATTCAACATCAAATTTCAAGGCCATTGAAATAGTGCAAGATGGCTTCATTTGGATGAAACATGGCCGTAACAACGATAATAGATGACAACAAAACTCAACATCAAATTTCAAGGCCATTGAAATAGTGCAAGATGGCTTCATTTGGATGAAACATGGCCGTAACAACGATAATAGATGGCAACAAAACTCAACATCAAATTTCAAGGCCATTGAAATAGTGCAAGATGGCTTCATTTGGATGAAACATGGCCGTAACAACGATAATAGATGGCAACAAACTCAACATCAAATTTCAAGGCCATTGGAATAGTGCAAGATGGCTTCATTTGGATGAAACATGGCCGTAACAACGATAATAGATGGCAACAAACTCAACATCAAATTTCAAGGCCATTCAAATAGTGCAAGATGGCTTCATTTGGATGAAACATGGCCGTAACAACGATAATAGATGGCAACAAATTCAACATCAAATTTCAAGGCCATTGAATTAGTGCAAGATGGCTTCATTTGGATGAAACATGGCCGTAACAACGATAATAGATGGCAAAAAAACTCAACATCAAATTTCAAGGCCATTCAAATAGTGCAAGATGGCTTCATTTGGATGAAACATGGCCGTAACAACGATAATAGATGGCAACAAACTCAACATCAAATTTCAAGGCCATTGAAATAGTGCAAGATGGCTTCATTTGGATGAAACATGGCCGTAACAACGATAATAGATGGCAACAAAACTCAACATCAAATTTCAAGGCCATTGAAATAGTGCAAGATGGCTTCATTTGGATGAAACATGGCCGTAACAACGATAATAGATGGCAACAAATTCAACATCAAATTTCAAGGCCATTCAAATAGTGCAAGATGGCTTCATTTGGATGAAACATGGCCGTAACAACGATAATAGATGGCAAAAAAACTCAACATCAAATTTCAAGGCCATTCAAATAGTGCAAGATGGCTTCATTTGGATGAAACATGGCCGTAACAACGATAATAGATGGCAACAAAATTCAACATCAAATTTCAAGGCCATTGAATTAGTGCAAGATGGCTTCATTTGGATGAAACATGGCCGTAACAACGATTATTTTTTTTCTTTGGCACAACAACCACTGTCGGTCAAGGGCCTGCCAAGTACCCACTAGTGAAGTGAGCTTGGCTTTCAGTGACTTATTGTTATCATAGCAGGATAGTTAGTCCAACGTATGGGAGCACGGTCTATTTGGGGCTTGAACCCATGACGGGCATGTTGTTAAGTACGTAAACAACGATAATAGATGGCAACAAAATTCAACATCAAATTTCAAGGCCATTCAAATAGTGCAAGATGGCTTCATTTGGATGAAACATGGCCGTAACAACGATAATAGATGGCAACAAAATTCAACATCAAATTTCAAGGCCATTCAAATAGTGCAAGATGGCTTCATTTGGATAAAACATGGCCGTAACAACGATAATAGATGGCAACAAAATTCAACATCAAATTTCAAGGCCATTCAAATAGTGCAAGATGGCTTCATTTGGATGAAACATGGCCGTAACAACGATAATAGATGGCAACAAAACTCAACATCAAATTTCAAGGCCATTGAAATAGTGCAAGATGGCTTCATTTGGATGAAACATGGCCGTAACAACGATAATAGATGGCAAAAAACTCAACATCAAATTTTAAGTCCATTGAAATAGTGCAATATGGCTTCATTTGGATGAAACATGGCCGTAACAACGATAAATAGATGGCAACAAAATTCAACATCAAATTTCAAGGCCATTCAAATAGTGCAAGATGGCTTCATTTGGATGAAACATGGCCGTAACAACGATAATAGATGGCAACAAAATTCAACATCAAATTTCAAGGCCATTCAAATAGTGCAAGATGGCTTCATTTGGATGAAACATGGCCGTAACAACGATAATAGATGGCAAAAAAACTCAACATCAAATTTCAAGGCCATTCAAATAGTGCAAGATGGCTTCATTTGGATGAAACATGGCCGTAACAACGATAATAGATGGCAAAAAACTCAACATCAAATTTCAAGGCCATTGAAATAGTGCAATATGGCTTCATTTGGATGAAACATGGCCGTAACAACGATAATAGATGGCAACAAAATTCAACATCAAATTTCAAGGCCATTCAAATAGTGCAAGATGACTTCATTTGGATGAAACATGGCCGTAACAACGATAATAGATGGCAAAAAAACTCAACATCAAATTTCAAGGCCATTCAAATAGTGCAAGATGGCTTCATTTGGATGAAACATGGCCGTAACAACGATAATAGATGGCAACAAAATTCAACATCAAATTTCAAGGCCATTGAATTAGTGCAAGATGGCTTTATTTGGATGAAACATGGCCGTAACAACGATAATTTTTTTCTTTGGCACAACAACCACTGTCGGTCAAGGAATGCCAAGTACCCACTAGTGAAGTGAGCTTGGCTTTCAGTGACTTATTGTTACCATAGCAGGATAGTCAGTCCTACGTATGGGAGCACGGTCTATTTAGGGCTTGAACCCATGACGGGCATGTTGTTAAGTACGTTAACAACGATAATAGATGGCAACACAATTCAACATCAAATTTCAAGGCCATTCAAATAGTGCAATATGGCTTCATTTGGATGAAACATGGCCGTAACAACGATAATAGATGGCAAAAACTCAACATCAAATTTCAAGGCCATTCAAATAGTGCAAGATGGCTTCATTTGGATAAAACATGGCCGTAACAACGATAATAGATGGCAACAAACTCAACATCAAATTTCAAGGCCATTCAAATAGTGCAAAATGGCTTCATTTGGATGAAACATGGCCGTAACAACGATAATAGATGGCAAAAAAACTCAACATCAAATTTCAAGGCCATTCAAATAGTGCAATATGGCTTCATTTGGATGAAACATGGCCGTAACAACGATAATAGATGGCAAAAAAACTCAACATCAAATTTTAAGTCCATTCAAATAGTGCAAGATGGCTTCATTTGGATGAAACATGGCCGTAACAACGATAATAGATGGCAACAAACTCAACATCAAATTTCAAGGCCATTGAATTAGTGCAAGATGGCTTCATTTGGATAAAACATGGCCGTAACAACGATAATAGATGGCAAAAAACTCAACATCAAATTTCAAGGCCATTCAAATAGTGCAAGATGGCTTCATTTGGATGAAACATGGCCGTAACAACGATAATAGATGGCAAAAAAACTCAACATCAAATTTCAAGGCCATTCAAATAGTGCAAGATGGCTTCATTTGGATGAAACATGGCCGTAACAACGATAATAGATGGCAACAAAATTCAACATCAAATTTCAAGGCCATTCAAATAGTGCAAGATGGCTTCATTTGGATAAAACATGGCCGTAACAACGATAATAGATGGCAACAAAATTCAACATCAAATTTCAAGGCCATTCAAATAGTGCAAGATGGCTTCATTTGGATGAAACATGGCCGTAACAACGATAATAGATGGCAAAAAACTCAACATCAAATTTCAAGGCCATTGAAATAGTGCAATATGGCTTCATTTGGATGAAACATGGCCGTAACAACGATAATAGATGGCAACAAATTCAACATCAAATTTCAAGCCATTCAAATAGTGCAAGATGGCTTCATTTGGATAAACATGGCCGTAACAACGATAATAGATGGCAAAAACTCAACATCAAATTTCAAGGCCATTCAAATAGTGCAAGATGGCTTCATTTGGATGAAACATGGCCGTAACAACGATAATAGATGGCAACAAAATTCAACATTAAATTTCAAGGCCATTGAATTAGTGCAAGATGGCTTTATTTGGATGAAACATGGCCGTAACAACGATAATTTTTTTTCTTTGGCACAACAACCACTGTCGGTCAAGGGCCTGCCAAGTACCCACTAGTGAAGTGAACTTGGCTTTCAGTGACTTATTGTTACCATAGCAGGATAGTCAGTCCTACGTATGGGAGCACGGTCTATTAGAGGCTTGAACCCATGACGGGCATGTTGTTAAGCACGTTAACAACGATAATAGATGGCAACAAAATTCAACATCAAATTTCAAGGCCATTCAAATAGTGCAATATGGCTTCATTTGGATGAAACATGGCCGTAACAACGATAATAGATGGCAAAAACTCAACATCAAATTTCAAAGCCATTCAAATAGTTCAAGATGGCTTCATTTGGATGAAACATGGCCGTAACAACGATAATAGATGGCAACAAACTCAACATCAAATTTCAAGGCCATTCAAATAGTGCAAAATGGCTTCATTTGGATGAAACATGGCCGTAACAACGATAATAGATGGCAAAAAACTCAACATCAAATTTCAAGGCCATTCAAATAGTGCAATATGGCTTCATTTGGATGAAACATGGCCGTAACAACGATAATAGATGGCAAAAAAACTCAACATCAAATTTTAAGTCCATTCAAATAGTGCAATATGGCTTCATTTGGATGAAACATGGCCGTAACAACGATAATAGATGGCAACAAAATTCAACATCAAATTTCAAGGCCATTCAAATAGTGCAAGATGGCTTCATTTGGATGAAACATGGCCGTAACAACGATAATAGATGGCAACAAAATTCAACATCAAATTTCAAGGCCATTCAAATAGTGCAAGATGGCTTCATTTGGATGAAACATGGCAGTAACAACGATAATAGATGGCAAATTAAACTCAACATCAAATTTCAAGGCCATTCAAATAGTGCAAGATGGCTTCATTTGGATGAAACATGGCCGTAACAACGAAAATAGATGGCAACAAAATCAACATCAAATTTCAAGGCCATTCAAATAGTGCAAGATGGCTTCATTTGGATAAACATGGCCGTAACAACGATAATAGATGGCAATAAATTCAACAAATTTCAAGGCCATTCAAATAGTGCAAGATGGCTTCATTTGGATGAAACATGGCCGTAACAACAATAATAGATGGCAGAAAAACTCAACATCAAATTTCAAGTCCATTGAAATAGTGCAATATGGCTTCATTTGGATGAAACATGGCCGTAACAACGATAATAGATGGCAACAAAATTCAACATCAAATTTCAAGGCCATTCAAATAGTGCAAGATGACTTCATTTGGATAAAACATGGCCGTAACAACGATAATAGATGCCAAATTAAACTCAACATCAAATTTCAAGGCCATTCAAATAGTGCAAGATGGCTTCATTTGGATGAAACATGGCCGTAACAACGATAATAGATGGCAACAAAATTCAACATTAAATTTCAAGGCCATTGAATTAGTGCAAGATGGCTTTATTTGGATGAAACATGGCCGTAACAACGATAATTTTTTCTTTGGCACAACAACCACTGTCGGTCAAGGGCCTGCCAAGTACCACTAGTGAAGTGAGCTTGGCTTTCAGTGACTTATTGTTACCATAGCAGGATAGTCAGTCCTACGTATGGGAGCACGGTCTATTTGGGGCTTGAACCCATGACGGGCATGTTGTTAAGCACGTTAACAACGATAATAGATGGCAACAAAATTCAACATCAAATTTCAAGGCCATTCAAATAGTGCAATATGACTTCATTTGGATGAAACATGGCCGTAACAACGATAATAGATGGCAAAAAACTCAACATCAAATTTCAAGGACATTGAATTAGTGCAAAATGGCTTCATTTGGATAAAACATGGCCGTAACAACGATAATAGATGGCAAAAAACTCAACATCAAATTTCAAGGCCATTCAAATAGTGCAAGATGGCTTCATTTGGATGAAACATGGCCGTAACAACGATAATAGATGGCAACAAAATTCAACATCAAATTTCAAGGCCATTGAATTAGTGCAAGATGGCTTTATTTGGATGAAACATGGCCGTAACAACGATAATTTTTTTTCTTTGGCACAACAACCACTGTCGGTCAAGGGCCTGCCAAGTACCCACTAGTGAAGTGAGCTTGGCTTTCAGTGACTTATTGTTACCATAGCAGGATAGTCAGTCCTACGTATGGGAGCACGGTCTATTAAGGCTTGAACCCATGACGAGCATGTTGTTAAGTACGTTAACAACGATAATAGATGGCAAAAAACTCAACACAAATTTCAAGGCCATTCAAATAGTGCATGATGGCTTCATTTGGATGAAACATGGCCGTAACAACAATAATAGATGGCAACAAAATTCAACCTCAAATTTCAAGGCCATTCAAATAGTGCAAGATGGCTTCATTTGGATGAAACATGGCCGTAACAACGATAATAGATGGCAACAAAATTCAACATCAAATTTCAAGGCCATTGAATTAGTGCAAGATGGCTTTATTTGGATGAAACATGGCCGTAACAACGATAATTTGTTTTCTTTGGCACAACAACCACTGTCGGTCAAGGGCCTGCCAAGTACCCACTAGTGAAGTGAGCTTGGCTTTCAGTGACTTATTGTTACCATAGCAGGATAGTCAGTCCTACGTATGGGAGCACGGTCTATTGGGGCTTGAACCCATGACGAGCATGTTGTTAAGTACGTTAACAACGATAATAGATGGCAAAAACTCAACATCAAATTTCAAGGCCATTCAAATAGTGCATGATGGCTTCATTTGGATGAAACATGGCCGTAGCAACGATAATAGATGGCAACAAAATTCAACATCAAATTTCAAGGCCATTCAAATACTGCAAGATGGCTTCATTTGGATAAAACATGGCCGTAACAACAATAGATGGCAACAAAATTCAACATCAAATTTCAAGGCCATTCAAATAGTGCAAGATGGCTTCATTTGGATGAAACATGGCCGTAACAACAATAATAGATGGCAGAAAAACTCAACATCAAATTTTAAGTCCATTGAAATAGTGCAATATGGCTTCATTTGGATGAAACATGGCCGTTGTTGGAAACTCGTGAGTGCCCAACAGTCTGTCAGGTGACAACGCTAGAGAGAGTGAGAGGGAGGATAAAAACGGTAAATTAGGAGATAAGGAGGAGTGGTCCGCCCCTAACCAGTTAGTTGAAATTCGACAATCGGTACATGTGGACTAATTTTTTGATTTAACCTCATACCACAGTAAATAAAGTGTTTTCTCTAAAAAATCCACCGCGTTTTCAACATTTCAAAAATTAGCATTCGCGCGAAAAAGCCAATAAAGTTGATCGAAAACTCGTTTCGCAGAGCAGAAAGCACAGTAAGTCGCGCGCGCAAGTGATATATAGTGGAACGGGAAAATAAACCAACGTAAAATGCGTCGTACGCTTCGGGTGGAGCAAAACCTACCAGCGAGTCCGGAAACGCCGCAGGAAAGCGGTAACGTCTCTGGCGGGCACAGGTACGATCCATCCTCCCCGGGAACATCGAGCACTGTAACGACGGAAGGAAGCACCCCGAGGAGCGATGCCACCACAACGAACGTTGCGGTACTTCGCAAAGAGGGGCAGAGTAAGGGATAAGTTCACCGTTCCACGCATTAAACCACGGTGCGAACCAGGGCCGCGTTGACATTCGCGAATCGCGAAGACGACGATTGCAGGAGATTGAGCACGAGATGCAGATGCTACGGGATGCAGAGGACGAAAATGGCTCGGCGGCCATCGCTGAGCATCCCAACCACGGCGGCACTGGGGGGACACATTATCCGGAGTTTGCTGGGTGGGTGAAGAATTTCGAGGAATCCTTGCGTCGAATATACCCGGCGGGAAAAGCCCTTACGCAAGGCCAAATTCAGGGGCAACGACCTCGGGCAACGCGCCGCTGCTGAGCAAGCCCAACTCCTCAACCGAGCCCCGCGATTGCGTCGACCTACGCTACACTACCGTCACAAAGGATGCATCCTCACGCAACACAAACTCTTCCTCACGCGACACATTCTCACTCAGCGCACACTATACAGACACACCCGACGTACACTTCGCATACACATTCGGCTCACACGATACTACCACAACACGAATATGTGCAACCACATTTCAACACCAGCACACTGAGTCAGAGCCAGATAGCTGCTCGCCAACCGGTGCCCAGGACCTTCCGATCTTTTCCGGGAACCAGAAGCGTGGTCGTTTTTCATAGCCACGTATAACCGCACTAACACGGCATGTGGTTACACCGATGACGAAAACATTGGCCGTCTACAATATGCGTTGAGAGGAGCGGCGTTCGAAGCGGTAGGCCACCTTTTGTCCTTCCCGGACGGGTTGAATGAGGTGATGGCGACTCTAAAGGCGCGTTTCGGCAGACCAGATCTGATTGTGGAGTCCATGACCGAGAAGATCAGAAAAATGGCACCACCGAAGATTGAAAGGTTGTCAACGGTCGTAGAGTTTGGATATGCGGTGAAGCGGTTGGTAGGAACGATGACGGCCTCCGGGTTACGAGGGTACATGTACGACGTGGCGTTATTCAAGGAGTTAGTCAGGAAACTACCCCCCGTCCTATGCATCGACTGGGCGAGAACGAGGAGTAAACTTTCGGAAGTGACGCTTTTGGAGTTTGGAAAATGGGTTGGTGACTTAGCAGAAGATCTCTGTGGTGTTGTCGACGTGATGTCCATCATGGACAATAGCGACTCAACTCATCAACAACCAGAACCCCAACTCATCACAGCCGCACCCAGCCTCAGCGGTTTCAACCCCATCGTGCCCCGCCAGCGCAACTCGATCGACGGCCACCGATCCGTACTGGGCGGGTTCATCTAGCCTACTGCAACGCAACGGTATTGCAGGATGAGAATCTTGGTGATCCATCTTCATCGCAAAATACACCAGAATTGCTGACTGTCTGTCCCTTGTGCGGCAGGGATTGTCCCACTCTGGTCCAGTGTGAGCAGTTCAAAGGACAACGGTTGCCACCAGAAGATCGTTTGTAGGTGAACGCAGGATATGCCGGAAATGCCTCGGATACCATAGAGGTGGATGCAGCGTAAGAGCACCGTGCGCGGTGAACGGATGCAACAGACAACACCATGAGCTGCTCCACGTAAATGACCAGACACCAGCCAGCCCTCACCAACGCGATCATCTAAATGGCTCAGGTAAGGTCGTGTACACTGGTGTCGCTAACGTTCTTACCCATTCCGGACCGAAAGACTCTTCGCTTTTAAAATACGTACCCGTTACGCTGCACGGGCCCAGGGGCGAATAGATACGTTCGCCTTTTAGATGACGGCTCTACTTCCACGTTTATGGAGCACGAACTAGCACAGGAGCTTGGAGTTACAGGGACACCGTACCCCTTGTGTCTACAATGGACGGGAGACGTGACAAGAGCAGAACAAGACTCCGTAAGGCTATCGGTGCGCATATCGGGTAGAAACATGTCGCATGCGATATACAAACTATCAGAAGTACACACGGTCAAAGAGCTTGCCCTTCCGGAACAATCTGTAAACGTAGCACAACTGACTGCACGCTATACTCATCTGAGAGGTCTCCAGTTCGAATCCTACGCTTACGCCGTGCCTCGCATCCTCATAGGCATAGACAACTGCAACATAACGCGAACTCTGAAGACCGTGGATGCAAGCTGCAACGAACCGGTCGCTTCGAAAACCCGCCTTGGATGGGTTGTCTATGGGCCTTGCTCGGTTGCGAGTGCAAAGCCGAGTCCTTCAAACCGGTCCTTCTCGGGCCGCCCGTTTCACAACCTCTCTTGTAACTCCAAGTCCGACAAAGCAGTGCGGCCGTTGCGGCCTAGGGACGACGAAAGAGCGTTGGCAATATTGGAGCGGGAAACGAACGGACAGCGATACGAAATGGGACCTTTGTGGCGGTACGACAGCGTCAATTTGCCCTACAACAAAAAGGCGTTCAAGCGTGATGGGTTTCTAAAACAGAAGATGGCAAAATATTCGAAGTTAGCAAACGATGTGAATAGAACAAATGTAGCAGAGTTTTTACCTACACTTCACCACAGAACCGAGCGGTCCGAACCGGTGCGGCCGACAGAAATAGGCGATATAGTTGTAGTGGCGTGTAACAATTCCTAGGAATTGTTGGCCTAAGGGAGGAATCGTGGTAGTAAACCCTGATAGGAATGGACAAGTTAGTCAAGCCACCGTCAAAACGGCCCATTAAACGTACGATAGGTCTACGCACGGATGTGCAATTTCCTTAGAGTAATGGGGTAAAACCGCGTGGTTACGACGCAACAGATCGAACAGTGAGCAGACAGTAAACAAACCAATGCACATACACATACACGCAAAACACCTGACAGATAATAGGAAGTGTAGCCAAGGTAGATAGTGTCGCAGGCTACGATGGCGAAAAAAGAGGTTGCACCATTGTTAAGCGGGATTGACGTTTTTGTGTAACGGGCTATAGAGCTTAAGCGGGTTACACGATCAGCGTTTACGGGCTATAAGCTCAAGCGGGTTACACGTTCAGCGTTTACGGGCTACTAACAAATTCAACCGCCTCAACCGTGGTACACTGGGGGACAATGTTGGAAACTCGTGAGTGCCCAACAGTCTGTCAGGTGACAACGCTAGAGAAGAGAGTGAGAGGGAGGATAAAACGGTAAATTAGGAGATAAGGAGGAGGGTTGGTCCGCCCCTAACCAGTTAGTTGAAATTCGACAATCGGTACATGTGGACTAATTTTTTGATTTAACCTCATACCACAGTAAATAAAGTGTTTTCTCTAAAAAATCCACCGCGTTTTTCAACAGCCGTAACAACGATAATAGATGGCAACAAAATTCAACATCAAATTTCAAGGCCATTCAAATAGTGCAAGATGACTTCATTTGGATAAAACATGGCCTAACAACGATAATAGATGGCAACAAAACTCAACATCAAATTTCAAGGCCATTCAAATAGTGCAAGATGGCTTCATTTGGATGAAACATGGCCGTAACAACGATAATAGATGGCAACAAACTCAACATCAAATTTCAAGGCCATTCAAATAGTGCAAAACGGCTTCATTTGGATAAAACATGGCCGTAACAACGATAATAGATGGCAAAAAAACTCAACATCAAATTTCAAGGCCATTCAAATAGTGCAATATGTCTTCATTTGGATGAAACATGGCCGTAACAACGATAATAGATGGCAAAAAAACTCAACATCAAATTTTAAGTCCATTCAAATAGTGCAAGATGGCTTCATTTGGATGAAACATGGCCGTAACAACGATAATAGATGGCAACAAAATTCAACATCAAATTTCAAGGCCATTGAATTAGTGCAAGATGGCTTTATTTGGATGAAACATGGCCGTTACAACGATAATTTTTTTTCTTTGGCACAACAACCACTGTCGGTCAAGGGAATGCCAAGTACCCACTAGTGAAGTGAGCTTGGCTTGCAGTGACTTATTGTTACCATAGCAGGATAGTCAGTCCTACGTATGGGAGCACGGTCTATTTAGGGCTTGAACCCATGACGGGAATGTTGTTAAGTACGTTAACAACGATAATAGATGGCAACAAAATTCAACATCAAATTTCAAGGCCATTCAAATAGTGCAATATGGCTTCATTTGGATGAAACATGGCCGTAACAACGATAATAGATGGCAACAAAACTCAACATCAAATTTCAAGGCCATTCAAATAGTGCAAGATGGCTTCATTTGGATGAAACATGGCCGTAACAACGATAATAGATGGCAACAAACTCAACATCAAATTTCAAGGCCATTCAAATAGTGCAAAACGGCTTCATTTGGATAAAACATGGCCGTAACAACGATAATAGATGGCAAAAAAACTCAACATCAAATTTCAAGGCCATTCAAATAGTGCAATATGTCTTCATTTGGATGAAACATGGCCGTAACAACGATAATAGATGGCAAAAAACTCAACATCAAATTTTAAGTCCATTCAAATAGTGCAAGATGGCTTCATTTGGATGAAACATGGCCGTAACAACGATAATAGATGGCAACAAAATTCAACATCAAATTTCAAGACCATTGAATTAGTGCAAGATGGCTTTATTTGGATGAAACATGGCCGTAACAACGATAATTTTTTTTCTTTGGCACAACAACCACTGTCGGTCAAGGGCCTGCCAAGTACCCACTAGTGAAGTGAGCTTGGCTTTCAGTGACTTATTGTTACCATAGCAGGATAATCAGTCCTACGTATGGAAGCACGGTCTATTTAGGGCCTGAACCCATGACGGGCATGTTGTTAAGTACGTTAACAACGATAATAGATGGCAAAAAAATTCAACATCAAATTTCAAGGCCATTCAAATAGTGCAATATGGCTTCATTTGGATGAAACATGGCCGTAACAACGATAATAGATGGCAAAAAAACTCAACATCAAATTTCAAGGCCATTGAAATAGTGCAAGATGGCTTCATTTGGATGAAACATGGCCGTAACAACGATAATAGATGGCAAAAAACTCAACATCAAATTTTAAGTCCATTGAAATAGTGCAATATGGCTTCATTTGGATGAAACATGGCCGTAACAACGATAATAGATGGCAAAAAAACTCAACATCAAATTTCAAGGCCATTCAAATAGTGCAAGATGGCTTCATTTGGATGAAACATGGCCGTAACAACGATAATAGATGGCAAAAAAACTCAACATCAAATTTCAAGGACATTGAAATAGTGCAAAATGGCTTCATTTGGATGAAACATGGCCGTAACAACGATAATAGATGGCAACAAAATTCAACATCAAATTTCAAGGCCAATAAATTAGTGCAAGATGCCTTTATTTGGATGAAACATGGCCGTAACAACGATAATTTTTTTCTTTGGCACAACAACCACTGTCGGTCAAGGGCCTGCCAAGTATCCGCTAGTGAAGTTAGCTTGGCTTTCAGTGACTTATTGTTACCATAGCAGGATAGTCAGTCCTACGTATGGGAGCACGGTCTATTTGGGGCTTGAACCCATGACGGGCATGTTGTTAAGTACGTAAACAACGATAATAGATGGCAACAAAATTCAACATCAAATTTCAAGGCCATTCAAATAGTGCAATATGGCTTCATTTGGATGAAACATGGCCGTAACAACGATAATAGATGGCAACAAAATTCAACATCAAATTTCAAGACCATTCAAATAGTGCAAGATGGCTTCATTTGGATGAAACATGGCCGTAACAACGATAATAGATGGCAACAAAATTCAACATCAAATTTCAAGGCCATTGAAATAGTGCAATATGACTTCATTTGGATAAAACATGGCCGTAACAACGATAATAGATGGCAAAAAAACTCAACATCAAATTTCAAGTCCATTAAAATAGTGCAAGTTGGCTTCATTTGGATGAAACATGGCCGTAACAACGATAATAGATGGCAACAAAACTCAACATCAAATTTCAAGGCCATTGAAATAGTGCAAGATGGCTTCATTTGGATGAAACATGGCCGTAACAACGATAATAGATGGCAAAAAAACTCAACATCAAATTTCAAGGCCATTCAAATAGTGCAAGATGGCTTCATTTGGATGAAACATGGCCGTAACAACGATAATAGATGGCAACAAAATTCAACATCAAATTTCAAGGCCATTCAAATAGTGCAAGATGGCTTCATTTGGATGAAACATGGCCGTAACAACGATAATTTTTTCTTTGGCACAACAACCACTGTCGGTCAAGGGCCTGCCAAGTACCCACTAGTGAAGTGAGCTTGGCTTTCAGTGACTTATTGTTACCATAACAGGATAGTCAGTCCTACGTATGGAGCACGGTCTATTTGGGGCTTGAACCCATGACGGGCATGTTGTTAAGTACGTTAACAACGATAATAGATGGCAAAAAACTCAACATCAAATTTTAAGTCCATTGAAATAGTGCAATATGGCTTCATTTGGATGAAACATGGCCGTAACAACGATAATAGATGGCAACAAAATTCAACATCAAATTTCAAGGCCATTCAAATAGTGCATTATAACTTCATTTGGATAAAACATGGCCGTAACAACGATAATAGATGGCAAAAAAACTCAACATCAAATTTCAAGGCCATTCAAATAGTGCAAGATGGCTTCATTTGGATGAAACATGGCCGTAACAACGATAATAGATGGCAACAAAATTCAACATCAAATTTCAAGGCCATTGAATTAGTGCAAGATGGCTTTATTTGGATGAAACATGGCCGTAACAACGATAATTTTTTTTTTATCTGGCACAACAACCACTGTCGGTCAAGGGCCTGCCAAGTACCCACTAGTGAAGTGAGCTTGGCTTTCAGTGACTTATTGTTACCATAGCAGGATAGTCAGTCCTACGTATGGGAGCACGGTCTATTTAGGGCTTGAACCCATGACGAGCATGTTGTTAAGTACGTTAACAACGATAATAGATGGCAAAAAAACTCAACATCAAATTTCAAGGCCATTCAAATAGTGCATGATGGCTTCATTTGGATGAAACATGGCCGTAACAACGATAATAGATGGCAACAAAATTCAACATCAAATTTCAAGGCCATTCAAATAGTGCAAGATGGCTTCATTTGGATGAAACATGGCCGTAACAACGATAATAGATGGCAACAAAACTCAACATCAAATTTCAAGGCCATTGAATTAGTGCAAGATGGCTTCATTTGGATGAAACATGGCCGTAACAACGATAATAGATGGCAAAAAAACTCAACATTAAATTTTAAGTCCATTGAAATAGTGCAATATGGCTTCATTTGGATGAAACATGGCCGTAACAACGATAATAGATGGCAACAAAATTCAACATCAAATTTCAAGGCCATTCAAATAGTGCAAGATGGCTTCATTTGGATGAAACATGGCCGTAACAACGATAATAGATGGCAACAAAATTCAACATCAAATTTCAAGGCCATTGAAATAGTGCAATATGACTTCATTTGGATGAAACATGGCCGTAACAACGATAATAGATGGCAAAAAAACTCAACATCAAATTTCAAGGCCATTCAAATAGTGCAAGTTGGCTTCATTTGGATGAAACATGGCCGTAACAACGATAATAGATGGCAAAAAAACTCAACATCAAATTTCAAGGCCATTGAAAAAGTGCAAGATGGCTTCATTTGGATGAAACATGGCCGTAACAACGATAATAGATGGCAAAAATACTCAACATCAAATTTCAAGGCCATTCAAATAGTGCAAGATGGCTTCATTTGGATGAAACATGGCCGTAACAACGATAATAGATGGCAACAAAATTCAACATCAAATTTCAAGGCCATTGAAATAGTGCAAGATGGCTTCATTTGGATGAAACATGGCCGTAACAACGATAATAGATGGCAAAAAAACTCAACATCAAATTTCAAGGCCATTCAAATAGTGCAAGATGGCTTCATTTGGATGAAACATGGCCGTAACAACGATAATAGATGGCAAAAAAATTCAACATCAAATTTCAAGGCCATTCAAATAGTGCAAGATGGCTTCATTTGGATGAAACATGCCCGTAACAACGATAATTTTTTTTTCTTTGGCACAACAACCACTGTCGGTCAAGGGCCTGCCAAGTACCCACTAGTGAAGTGAGCTTGGCTTTCAGTGACTTATTGTTACCATAGCAGGATAGTTAGTCCTACGTATGGGAGCACGGTCTATTTGGGGCTTGAACCCATGACGGGCATGTTGTTAAGTACGTAAACAACGATAATAGATGGCAAAAACACTCAACATCAAATTTCAAGGCCATTGAAATAGTGCAATATGGCTTCATTTGGATGAAACATGGCCGTAACAACGATAATAGATGGCAACAAAATTCAACATCAAATTTCAAGGCCATTGAAAGAGTGCAAGATGGCTTCATTTGGATGAAACATGGCCGTAACAACGATAATAGATGGCAACAAACTCAACATCAAATTTCAAGGCCATTCAAATAGTGCAAGATGGCTTCATTTGGATGAAACATGGCCGTAACAACGATAATAGATGGCAACAAAAATCAACATCAAATTTCAAGGCCATTGAATTAGTGCAAGATGGCTTTATTTGGATGAAACATGGCCGTAACAACGATAATTTTTTTCTTTGGCACAACAACCACTGTCGGTCAAGGGCCTGCCAAGTACCCACTAGTGAAGTGAGCTTGGCTTTCAGTGACTTATTGTTACCATAGCAGGATAGTCAGTCCTACGTATGGGAGCACGGTCTATTAAGGGCTTGAACCCATGACGAGCATGTTGTTAAGTACGTTAACAACGATAATAGATGGCAAAAAACTCAACATCAAATTTCAAGGCCATTCAAATAGTGCAAGATTGCTTCATTTGGATGAAACATGGCCGTAACAACGATAATAGATGGCAACAAAATTCAACATCAAATTTCAAGGCCATTGAAATAGTGCAATATGACTTCATTTGGATGAAACATGGCCGTAACAACGATAATAGATGGCAAAAAACTCAACATCAAATTTCAAGGCCATTCAAATAGTGCAAGATGGCTTCATTTGGATGAAACATGGCCGTAACAACGATAATAGATGGCAAAAAAACTCAACATCAAATTTCAAGGCCATTGAAAAGTGCAAGATGGCTTCATTTGGATGAAACATGGCCGTAACAACGATAATAGATGGCAAATAAAACTCAACATCAAATTTCAAGGCCATTCAAATAGTGCAAGATGGTTTTATGTGGATGAAACATGGCCGTAACAACGATAATAGATGACAACAAAATTCAACATCAAATTTCAAGGCCATTGAAATATTGCAAGATGGCTTCATTTGGATGAAACATGGCCGTAACAACGATAATAGATGGCAAAAAACTCAACATCAAATTTCAAGGCCATTCAAATAGTGCAAGATGGCTTCATTTGGATGAAACATGGCCGTAACAACGATAATAGATGGCAAAAAAATTCAACATCAAATTTCAAGGCCATTCAAATAGTGCAAGATGGCTTCATTTGGATGAAACATGCCCGTAACAACGATAATTTTTTTTTCTTTGGCACAACAACCACTGTCGGTCAAGGGCCTGCCAAGTACCCACTAGTGAAGTGAGCTTGGCTTTCAGTGACTTATTGTTACCATAACAGGATAGTCAGTCCTACGTATGGGAGCACGGTCTATTCAGGGCTTGAACCCATGACGGGCATGTTGTTAAGTACGTTAACAACGATAATAGATGGCAAAAAACTCAACATCAAATTTCAAGTCCATTGAAATAGTGCAATATGGCTTCATTTTCATTTGGATGAAACATGGCCGTAACAACGATAATAGATGGCAACAAAATTCAACATCAAATTTCAAGGCCATTCAAATAGTGCAAGATGGCTTCATTTGGATAAAACATGGCCGTAACAACGATAATAGATGGCAAAAAAACTCAACATCAAATTTCAAGGCCATTCAAATAGTGCAAGATGGCTTCATTTGGATGAAACATGGCCGTAACAACGATAATAGATGGCAACAAAATTCAACATCAAATTTCAAGGCCATTGAATTAGTGCAAGATGGCTTTATTTGGATGAAACATGGCCGTAACAACGATAATTTTTTTCTTTGGCACAACAACCACTGTCAAGGTCAAGGGCCTAGTGAAGTACCCACTAGTGAAGTGAGCTTGGCCATAGCAGGATAGTCAGTCCTACGTATGGGAGCACGGTCTAAGGGCTTGAACCCATGACGAGGCATGTTGTTAAGTACGTCAACAACGATAATAGATGGCAAAAACTCAACATCAAATTTCAAGGCCATTCAAATAGTGCATTATGGCTTCATTTGGATGAAACATGGCCGTAACAACGATAATAGATGGCAAAAAACTCAACATCAAATTTCAAGGCCATTGAATAGTGCAATATGGCTTCATTTGGATGAAACATGGCCGTAACAACGATAATAGATGGCAACAAAATTCAACATCAAATTTCAAGGCCATTGAAATAGTGCAAGATGGCTTCATTTGGATGAAACATGGCCGTAACAACGATAATAGATGGCAACAAAACTCAACATCAAATTTCAAGGCCATTCAAATAGTGCAAGATGGCTTCATTTGGATGAAACATGGCCGTAACAACGATAATAGATGGCAACAAAATTCAACATCAAATTTCAAGGCCATTGAAATAGTGCAAGATGGCTTCATTTGGATGAAACATGGCCGTAACAACGATAATAGATGGCAAAAAACTCAACATCAAATTTCAAGGCCATTGAAATAGTGCAACATGGCTTCATTTGGATGAAACATGGCCGTAACAACGATAATAGATGGCAAAAAACTCAACATCAAATTTCAAGGCCATTCAAATAGTGCAATATGGCTTCATTTGGATGAAACATGGCCGTAACAACGATAATAGATGGCAAAAAATCAACATCAAATTTCAAGGCCATTCAAATAGTGCAAGATGGCTTCATTTGGATGAAACATGGCCGTAACAACGATAATAGATGGCAACAAAATTCAACATCAAATTTCAAGGCCATTGAATTAGTGCAAGATGCCTTTATTTGGATGTAACATGGCCGTAACAACGATAATTTTTTTCTTTGGCACAACAACCACTGTCGGTCAAGGGCCTGCCAAGTACCCACTAGTGAAGTGAGCTTGGCTTTCAGTGACTTATTGTTACCATAGCAGGATAGTCAGTCCTACGTATGGGAGCACGGTCTATTCGGGGCTTGAACCCAAGACGGGCATGTTGTTAAGTACGTTAACAACGATAATAGATGGCAACAAAATTCAACATCAAATTTCAAGGCCATTCAAATAGTGCAAGATGGCTTCATTTGGATGAAACATGGCCGTAACAACGATAATAGATGGCAACAAACTCAACATCAAATTTCAAGGCCATTCAAATAGTGCAATATGGCTTCATTTGGATGAAACATGGCCGTAACAACGATAATAGATGGCAAAAAACTCAACATCAAATTTCAAGGCCATTCAAATAGTGCAAGATGGCTTCATTTGGATGAAACATGGCCGTAACAACGATAATAGATGGCAACAAAATTCAACATCAAATTTCAAGGCCATTCAAATAGTGCAAGATGGCTTCATTTGGATGAAACATGGCCGTAACAACGATAATAGATGGCAACAAAATTCAACATCAAATTTCAAGGCCATTGAATTAGTGCAATATGGCTTTATTTGGATGAAACATGGCCGTAACAACGATAATTTTTTTTCTTTGGCACAACAACCACTGTCGGTCAAGGGCCTGCCAAGTACCCACTAGTGAAGTGAGCTTGGCTTTCAGTGACTTATTGTTACCATAGCAGGATAGTCAGTCCTACGTATGGGAGCACGGTCTATTCAGGGCTTGAACCCATGACGAGCATGTTGTTAAGTACGTTAACAACGATAATAGATGGCAACAAAATTCAACAGCAAATTTCAAGGCCATTCAAATAGAGCAAGATGGCTTCATTTGGATGAAACATGGCCATAACAACGATAATAGATGGCAACAAACTCAACATCAAATTTCAAGGCCATTCAAATAGTGCAAGATGCCTTTATTTGGATGAAACATGGCCGTAACAACGATAATAGATGGCAACAAAATCAACATCAAATTTCAAGGCCATTGAATTAGTGCAAAATGGCTTCATTTGGATAAAACATGGCCGTAACAACGATAATTTTTTCTTTGGCACAACAACCACTGTCGGTCAAGGGCCTGCCAAGTACCCACTAGTGAAGTGAGCTTGGCTTTCAGTGACTTATTGTTACCATAGCAGGATAGTCAGTCCTACGTATGGGAGCACGGTCTATTCGGGGCTTGAAACCATGACGGGCATGTTGTTAAGTACGTTAACAACGATAATAGATGGCAAAAAAATTCAACATCAAATTTCAAGGCCATTCAATAAGTGCAAGATGGCTTTATTTGGATGAAACATGGCCGTAACAACGATAATAGATGGCAACAAAACTCAACATCAAATTTCAAGGCCATTGAAATAGTGCAACATGGCTTCATTTGGATGAAACATGGCCGTAACAACGATAATAGATGGCAACAAACTCAACATCAAATTTCAAGGCCATGAAAATAGTGCAATATGGCTTCATTTGGATGAAACATGGCCGTAACAACGATAATAGATGGCAAAAAAACTCAACATCAAATTTCAAGGCCATTCAAATAGTGCAAGATGGCTTCATTTGGATGAAACATGGCCGTAACAACGATAATAGATGGCAACAAAATTCAACATCAAATTTCAAGGCCATTGAAATAGTGCAAGATGGCTTCATTTGGATGAAACATGGCCGTAACAACGATAATAGATGGCAACAAAATTCAACATCAAATTTCAAGGCCATTGAATTAGTGCAAGATGGCTTTATTTGGATGAAACATGGCCGTAACAACGATAATTTTTTTTTTCTTTGGCACAACAACCACTGTCGGTCAAGGGCCTGCCAAGTACCCACTAGTGAAGTGAGCTTGGCTTTCAGTGACTTATTGTTACCATAGCAGGATAGTCAGTCCTACGTATGGGAGCACGGTCTATTCGGGGCTTGAACCCATGACGGGCATGTTGTTAAGTACGTTAAAACGATAATAGATGGCAACAAAATTCAACATCAAATTTCAAGGCCATTGAAATAGTGCAAGATGGCTTCATTTGGATGAAACATGGCCGTAACAACGATAATAGATGGCAAAAACTCAACATCAAATTTCAAGGCCATTGAAATAGTGCAATATGGCTTCATTTGGATGAAACATGGCCGTTACAACGATAATAGATGGCAAAAAACTCAACATCAAATTTCAAGGCCATTGAAATAGTGCAAGATGGCTTCATTTGGATGAAACATGGCCGTAACAACGATAATTTTTTCTTTGGCACAACAACCACTGTCGGTCAAGGGCCTGCCAAGTACCCACTAGTGAAGTGAGCTTGGCTTTCAGTGACTTATTGTTACCATAGCAGGATAGTCAGTCCTACGTATGGGAGCACGGTCTATTCGGGGCTTGAACCCATGACGAGCATGTTGTTAAGTACGTTAACAACGATAATAGATGGCAACAAAATTCAACATCAAATTTCAAGGCCATTCAAATAGTGCAAGATGGCTTCATTTGGATGAAACATGGCCGTAACAACGATAATAGATGGCAACAAACTCAACATCAAATTTCAAGGCCATGAAAATAGTGCAAGATGGCTTCATTTGGATGAAACATGGCCGTAACAACGATAATAGATGGCAACAAACTCAACATCAAATTTCAAGGCCATGAAAATAGTGCAATATGGCTTCATTTGGATGAAACATGGCCGTAACAACGATAATAGATGGCAAAAAAACTCAACATCAAATTTCAAGGCCATTCAAATAGTGCAAGATGGCTTCATTTGGATGAAACATGGCCGTAACAACGATAATAGATGGCAACAAAATTCAACATCAAATTTCAAGGCCATTCAAATAGTGCAAGATGGCTTCATTTGGATGAAACATGGCCGTAACAACGATAATAGATGGCAACAAAATTCAACATCAAATTTCAAGGCCATTGAATTAGTGCAAGATGGCTTTATTTGGATGAAACATGGCCGTAACAACGATAATTTTTTTTCTTTGGCACAACAACCACTGTCGGTCAAGGGCCTGCCAAGTACCCACTAGTGAAGTGAGCTTGGCTTTCAGTGACTTATTGTTACCATAGCAGGATAGTCAGTCCTACGTATGGGAGCACGGTCTATTCGGGGCTTGAACCCATGACGAGCATGTTGTTAAGTACGTTAACAACGATAATAGATGGCAACAAAATTCAACATCAAATTTCAAGGCCATTCAAATAGTGCAAGATGGCTTCATTTGGATGAAACATGGCCGTAACAACGATAATAGATGGCAACAAACTCAACATCAAATTTCAAGGCCATGAAAATAGTGCAAGATGGCTTCATTTGGATGAAACATGGCCGTAACAACGATAATAGATGGCAACAACTCAACATCAAATTTCAAGGCCATGAAAATAGTGCAAGATGGCTTCATTTGGATGAAACATGGCCGTAAAAACGATAATAGATGGCAAAAAAAGCTCAACATCAAATTTTAAAAACATGGCCGTAACAACGATAATAGATGGCAAAAACACTCAACATCAAATTTCAAGGACATTCAAATAGTGCAAGATGGCTTCATTTGGATGAACCATGGCTGTAAAAACGATAATAGATGGCAACAAAATTCAACATCAAATTTCAAGGCCATTCAAATAGTGCAAGATGGCTTCATTTGGATGAAACATGGCCGTAACAACGATAATAGATGGCAACAAAATTCAACATCAAATTTCAAGGCCATTGAATTAGTGCAAGATGGCTTTATTTGGATGAAACATGGCCGTAACAACGATAATTTTTTTTCTTTGGCACAACAACCACTGTCGGTCAAGGGCCTGCCAAGTACCCACTAGTGAAGTGAGCTTAGCTTTCAGTGACTTATTGTTACCATAGCAGGATAGTCAGTCCTACGTATGGGAGCACGGTCTATTTAGGGCTTGAACCCATGACGAGCATGTTGTTAAGTACGTTAACAACGATAATAGATGGCAAAAAACTCAACATCAAATTTCAAGGCCAGTCAAATAGTGCAAGATGGCTTCATTTGGATGAAACATGGCCGTAACAACGATAATAGATGGCAACAAACTCAACATCAAATTTCAAGGCCATTCAAATAGTGCAAGATGGCTTCATTTGGATAAAACATGGCCGTAACAACGATAATAGATGGCAAAAAACTCAACATCAAATTTCAAGGCCATTCAAATAGTGCAAGATGGCTTCATTTGGATGAAACATGGCCGTAACAACGATAATAGATGGCAAAAAACTCAACATCAAATTTCAAATAGTGCAAGATGGCTTCATTTGGATGAAACATGGCCGTAACAACGATAATAGATGGCAAATAAAACTCAACATCAAATTTCAAGGCCATTCAAATAGTGCAAGATGGCTTCATTTGGATGAAACATGGCCGTAACAACGATAATAGATGGCAAAAAACTCAACATCAAATTTCAAGGCCATTGAAATAGTGCAAGATGGCTTCATTTGGATGAAACATGGCCGTAACAACGATAATAGATGGCAAAAAAACTCAACATCAAATTTCAAGGCCATTCAAATAGTGCAAGATGGCTTCATTTGGATGAAACATGGCCGTAACAACGATAATAGATGGCAACAAACTCAACATCAAATTTCAAGGCCATTCAAATAGTGCAAAATGGCTTCATTTGGATGAAACATGGCCGTAACAACGATAATAGATGGCAACAAAACTCAACATCAAATTTCAAGGCCATTCAAATAGTGCAATATGGCTTCATTTGGATGAAACATGGCCGTAACAACGATAATAGATGGCAAAAAATCAACATCAAATTTTAAGGCCATTCAAATAGTGCAAGATGGCTTCATTTGGATGAAACATGGCCGTAACAACGATAATAGATGGCAATAAAATTCAACATCAAATTTCAAGGCCATTCAAATAGTGCAAGATGGCTTCATTTGGATAAAACATGGCCGTAACAACGATAATAGATGGCAAAAAAATTAACATCAAATTTCAAGGCCATTGAAATAGTGCAAGATGGCTTCATTTGGATGAAACATGGCCGTAACAACGATAATAGATGGCAACAAAATTCAACATCAAATTTCAAGGCCATTCAAATAGTGCAAGATGGCTTCATTTGGATGAAACATGGCCGTAACAACGATAATAGATGGCAACAAAATTCAACATCAAATTTCAAGGCCATTGAATTAGTGCAAGATGGCTTTATTTGGATGAAACATGGCCGTAACAACGATAATTTTTTTCTTTGGCACAACAACCACTGTCGGTCAAGGGCCTGCCAAGTACCCACTAGTGAAGTGAGCTTGGCTTTCAGTGACTTATTGTTACCATAGCAGGATAGTCAGTCCTACGTATGGGAGCACGGTCTATTTAGGGCTTGAACCCATGACGGGCATGTTGTTAAGTACGTTAACAACGATAATAGATGGCAACAAAATTCAACATCAAATTTCAAGGCCATTCAAATAGTGCAATATGGCTTCATTTGGATGAAACATGGCCGTAACAACGATAATAGATGGCAAAAAAACTCAACATCAAATTTCAAGGCCATTGAAATAGTGCAAGATGGCTTCATTTGGATGAAACATGGCCGTAACAACGATAATAGATGGCAAAAAACTCAACATCAAATTTCAAGGCCATTGAAATAGTGCAATATGGCTTCATTTGGATGAAACATGGCCGTAACAACGATAATAGATGGCAACAAAATTCAACATCAAATTTCAAGGCCATTCAAATAGTGCAAGATGGCTTCATTTGGATGAAACATGGCCGTAACAACGATAATAGATGGCAAAAAACTCAACATCAAATTTCAAGGCCATTCAAATAGTGCAAGATGGCTTCATTTGGATGAAACATGGCCGTAACAACGATAATAGATGGCAACAAAATTCAACATCAAATTTCAAGGCCAATGAATTAGTGCAAGATGCCTTTATTTGGATGAAACATGGCCGTAACAACGATAATTTTTTTTCTTTGGCACAACAACCACTGTCGGTCAAGGGCCTGCCAAGTATCCACTAGTGAAGTGAGCTTGGCTTTCAGTGACTTATTGTTACCATAGCAGGATAGTCAGTCCTACGTATGGGAGCACGGTCTATTGGGGCTTGAACCCATGACGGGCATGTTGTTAAGCACGTTAACAACGATAATAGATGGCAACAAAATTCAACATCAAATTTCAAGGCCATTCAAATAGTGCAAGATGGCTTCATTTGGATGAAACATGGCCGTAACAACGATAATAGATGGCAACAAAATTCAACATCAAATTTCAAGGCCATTCAAATAGTGCAAGATGGCTTCATTTGGATAAAACATGGCCGTAACAACGATAATAGATGGCAACAAAATTCAACATCAAATTTCAAGGCCATGAAAATAGTGCAAGATGGCTTCATTTGGATGAAACATGGCCGTAACAACGATAATAGATGGCAACAAACTCAACATCAAATGTCAAGGCCATTGTAATAGTGCAAGATGGCTTCATTTGGATGAAACATGGCCGTAACAACGATAATAGATGGCAAAAAACTCAACATCAAATTTCAAGGCCATTCAAATAGTGCAAGATGGCTTCATTTGGATGAAACATGGCCGTAACAACGATAATAGATGGCAAAAAACTCAACATCAAATTTCAAGGCCATTAAATAGTGCAAGATGGCTTCATTTGGATGAAACATGGCCGTAACAACGATAATAGATGGCAAAAAACTCAACATCAAATTTCAAGGCCATTCAAATAGTGCAAGATGGCTTCATTTGGATGAAACATGGCCGTAACAATGATAATAGAGGGCAACAAAACTCAACATCAAATTTCAAGGCCATTGAAATAGTGCAAGATGGCTTCATTTGGATGAAACATGGCCGTAACAACGATAATAGATGGCAAAAAAACTTAACATCAAATTTCAAGGCCATTGAAATAGTGCAAGATGGCTTCATTTGGATGAAACATGGCCGTAACAACGATAATAGATGGCAACAAAACTCAACATCAAATTTCAAGGCCATTGAAATAGTGCAAGATGGCTTCATTTGGATGAAACATGGCCGTAACAACGATAATAGATGGCAAAAAAAACTCAACATCAAATTTCAAGGCCATTGAAATAGTGCAAAATGGCTTCATTTGGATGAAACATGGCCGTAACAATGATAATAGATGGCAAAAAAAGCTCAACATCAAATTTCAAGGCCATTCAAATAGTGCAAGATGGCTTCATTTGGATGAAACATGGCCGTAACAACGATAATAGATGGCAAAAAACTCAACATCAAATTTCAAGGCCATTCAAATAGTGCAAGATGGCTTCATTTGGATGAAACATGGCCGTAACAACGATAATAGATGGCAAAAAACTCAACATCAAATTTCAAGGCCATTCAAATAGTGCAAGATGGCTTCATTTGGATGAAACATGGCCGTAACAACGATAATAGATGGCAACAAAACTCAACATCAAATTTCAAGGCCATTGAAATAGTGCAATATGGCTTCATTTGGATGAAACATGGCCGTAACAACGATAATAGATGGCAACAAAATTCAACATCAAATTTCAAGGCCATTGAATTAGTGCAAGATGCCTTTATTTGGATGAAACATGGCCGTAACAACGATAATTTTTTTTCTTTGGCACAACAACCACTGTCGGTCAAGGGCCTGCCAAGTATCCACTAGTGAAGTGAGCTTGGCTTTCAGTGACTTATTGTTACCATAGCAGGATAGTCAGTCCTACGTATGGGAGCACGGTCTATTCGGGGCTTGAACCCAAGACGGGCATGTTGTTAAGTACGTTAACAACGATAATAGATGGCAACAAAATTCAACATCAAATTTCAAGGCCATTCAAATAGTGCAAGATGGCTTCATTTGGATGAAACATGGCCGTAACAACGATAATAGATGGCAACAAACTCAACATCAAATTTCAAGGCCATTCAAATAGTGCAAAATGGCTTCATTTGGATAAAACATGGCCGTAACAACGATAATAGATGGCAAAAAACTCAACATCAAATTTCAAGGCCATTGAAATAGTGCAAGATGGCTTCATTTGGATGAAACATGGCCGTAACAACGATAATAGATGGCAACAAAATTCAACATCAAATTTCAAGGCCATTGAATTAGTGCAAGATGCCTTTATTTGGATGAAACATGGCCGTAACAACGATAATTTTTTTCTTTGGCACAACAACCACTGTCGGTCAAGGGCCTGCCAAGTATCCACTAGTGAAGTGAGCTTGGCTTTCAGTGACTTATTGTTACCATAGCAGGATAGTCAGTCCTACGTATGGGAGCACGGTCTATTGGGGCTTGAACCCATGACGGGCATGTTGTTAAGCACGTTAACAACGATAATAGATGGCAACAAAATTCAACATCAAATTTCAAGGCCATTCAAATAGTGCAAGATGGCTTCATTTGGATGAAACATGGCCGTAACAACGATAATAGATGGCAACAAACTCAACATCAAATTTCAAGGCCATTCAAATAGTGCAAAATGGCTTCATTTGGATAAAACATGGCCGTAACAACGATAATAGATGGCAAAAAACTCAACATCAAATTTCAAGGCCATTGAAATAGTGCAAGATGGCTTCATTTGGATGAAACATGGCCGTAACAACGATAATAGATGGCAACAAAATTCAACATCAAATTTCAAGGCCATTGAATTAGTGCAAGATGCCTTTATTTGGATGTAACATGGCCGTAACAACGATAATTTTTTTTGTTTGGCACAACAACCACTGTCGGTCAAGGGCCTGCCAAGTACCCACTAGTGAAGTGAGCTTGGCTTTCAGTGACTTATTGTTACCATAGCAGGATATTCAGTCCTACGTATGGGAGCACGGTCTATTAAGGGCTTGAACCCATGACGAGCATGTTGTTAAGTACGTCAACAACGATAATAGATGGCAAAAAACTCAACATCAAATTTCAAGGCCATTCAAATAGTGCATTGACTTCATTTGGATGAAACATGGCCGTAACAACGATAATAGATGGCAAAAAAACTCAACATCAAATTTCAAGGCCATTGAATAAGTGCAATATGGCTTCATTTGGATGAAACATGGCCGTAACAACGATAATAGATGGCAACAAAATTCAACATCAAATTTCAAGGCCATTCAAATAGTGCAAGATGGCTTCATTTGGATGAAACATGGCCGTAACAACGATAATAGATGGCAACAAAACTCAACATCAAATTTCAAGGCCATTCAAATAGTGCAAGATGGCTTCATTTGGATGAAACATGGCCGTAACAACGATAATAGATGGCAACAAAATTCAACATCAAATTTCAAGGCCATTGAATTAGTGCAAGATGGCTTCATTTGGATGAAACATGGCCGTAACAACGATAATAGATGGCAAAAAACTCAACATCAAATTTCAAGGCCATTGAAATAGTGCAATATGGCTTCATTTGGATGAAACATGGCCGTAACAACGATAATAGATGGCAAAAAAACTCAACATCAAATTTCAAGGCCATTGAAATAGTGCAATATGGCTTCATTTGGATGAAACATGGCCGTAACAACGATAATAGATGGCAAAAAAACTCAACATCAAATTTCAAGGCCATTCAAATAGTGCAAGATGGCTTCATTTGGATGAAACATGGCCGTAACAACGATAATAGATGGCAACAAAATTCAACATCAAATTTCAAGGCCATTGAATTAGTGCAAGATGCCTTTATTTGGATGTAACATGGCCGTAACAACGATAATTTTTTTTTCTTTGGCACAACAACCACTGTCGGTCAAGGGCCTGCCAAGTACCCACTAGTGAAGTGAGCTTGGCTTTCAGTGACTTATTGTTACCATAGCAGGATAGTCAGTCCTACGTATGGGAGCACGGTCTATTCGGGGCTTGAACCCAAGACGGGCATGTTGTTAAGTACGTTAACAACGATAATAGATGGCAACAAAATTCAACATCAAATTTCAAGGCCATTCAAATAGTGCAAGATGGCTTCATTTGGATGAAACATGGCCGTAACAACGATAATAGATGGCAACAAACTCAACATCAAATTTCAAGGCCATTCAAATAGTGCAATATGGCTTCATTTGGATGAAACATGGCCGTAACAACGATAATAGATGGCAAAAAACTCAACATCAAATTTCAAGGCCATTCAAATAGTGCAAGATGGCTTCATTTGGATGAAACATGGCCGTAACAACGATAATAGATGGCAACAAAATTCAACATCAAATTTCAAGGCCATTCAAATAGTGCAAGATGGCTTCATTTGGATGAAACATGGCCGTAACAACGATAATAGATGGCAACAAAATTCAACATCAAATTTCAAGGCCATTGAATTAGTGCAAGATGGCTTTATTTGGATGAAACATGGCCGTAACAACGATAATTTTTTTCTTTGGCACAACAACCACTGTCGGTCAAGGGCCTGCCAAGTACCCACTAGTGAAGTGAGCTTGGCTTTCAGTGTCTTATTGTTACCATAGCAGGATAGTCAGTCCTACGTATGGGAGCACGGTCTATTCGGGGCTTGAACCCATGACGAGCATGTTGTTAAGTACGTTAACAACGATAATAGATGGCAACAAAATTCAACATCAAATTTCAAGGCCATTCAAATAGTGCAAGATGGCTTCATTTGGATGAAACATGGCCGTAACAACGATAATAGATGGCAACAAACTCAACATCAAATTTCAAGGCCATTCAAATAGTGCAAGATGGCTTCATTTGGATGAAACATGGCCGTAACAACGATAATAGATGGCAACAAACTCAACATCAAATTTCAAGGCCATTGAATTAGTGCAAGATGGCTTTATTTGGATGAAACATGGCCGTAACAACGATAATTTTTTTCTTTGGCACAACAACCACTGTCGGTCAAGGGCCTGCCAAGTACCCACTAGTGAAGTGAGCTTGGCTTTCAGTGACTTATTGTTACCATAGCAGGATAGTCAGTCCTACGTATGGGAGCACGGTCTATTCGGGGCTTGAAACCATGACGGGCATGTTGTTAAGTACGTTAACAACGATAATAGATGGCAACAAAATTCAACATCAAATTTCAAGGCCATTCAAATAGTGCAAGATGGCTTCATTTGGATGAAACATGGCCGTAACAACGATAATAGATGGCAACAAAACTCAACATCAAATTTCAAGGCCATTGAAATAGTGCAAGATGGCTTCATTTGGATGAAACATGGCCGTAACAACGATAATAGATGGCAACAAACTCAACATCAAATTTCAAGGCCATGAAAATAGTGCAATATGGCTTCATTTGGATGAAACATGGCCGTAACAACGATAATAGATGGCAAAAAAACTCATCAAATTTCAAGGCCATTCAAATAGTGCAAGATGGCTTCATTTGGATGAAACATGGCCGTAACAACGATAATAGATGGCAACAAAATTCAACATCAAATTTCAAGGCCATTGAAATAGTGCAAGATGGCTTCATTTGGATGAAACATGGCCGTAACAACGATAATAGATGGCAACAAAATTCAACATCAAATTTCAAGGCCATTGAATTAGTGCAAGATGGCTTTATTTGGATGAAACATGGCCGTAACAACGATAATTTTTTTTTTCTTTGGCACAACAACCACTGTCGGTCAAGGGCCTGCCAAGTACCCACTAGTGAAGTGAGCTTGGCTTTCAGTGACTTATTGTTACCATAGCAGGATAGTCAGTCCTACGTATGGGAGCACGGTCTATTCGGGGCTTGAACCCATGACGGGCATGTTGTTAAGTACGTTAACAACGATAATAGATGGCAACAAAATTCAACATCAAATTTCAAGGCCATTGAATTAGTGCAAGATGGCTTCATTTGGATGAAACATGGCCGTAACAACGATAATAGATGGCAACAAAACTCAACATCAAATTTCAAGGCCATTGAAATAGTGCAAGATGGCTTCATTTGGATGAAACATGGCCGTAACAACGATAATAGATGGCAAAAACTCAACATCAAATTTCAAGGCCATTGAAATAGTGCAAAATGGCTTCATTTGGATAAAACATGGCCGTAACAACGATAATTTTTTTCTTTGGCACAACAACCACTGTCGGTCAAGGGCCTGCCAAGTACCCACTAGTGAAGTGAGCTTGGCTTTCAGTGTCTTATTGTTACCATAGCAGGATAGTCAGTCCTACGTATGGGAGCACGGTCTATTCGGGGCTTGAACCCATGACGAGCATGTTGTTAAGTACGTTAACAACGATAATAGATGGCAACAAAATTCAACATCAAATTTCAAGGCCATTCAAATAGTGCAAGATGGCTTCATTTGGATGAAACATGGCCGTAACAACGATAATAGATGGCAACAAACTCAACATCAAATTTCAAGGCCATGAAAATAGTGCAAGATGGCTTCATTTGGATGAAACATGGCCGTAACAACGATAATAGATGGCAACAAACTCAACATCAAATTTCAAGGCCATGAAAATAGTGCAATATGGCTTCATTTGGATGAAACATGGCCGTAACAACGATAATAGATGGCAAAAAACTCAACATCAAATTTCAAGGCCATTCAAATAGTGCAAGATGGCTTCATTTGGATGAAACATGGCCGTAACAACGATAATAGATGGCAACAAAATTCAACATCAAATTTCAAGGCCATTCAAATAGTGCAAGATGGCTTCATTTGGATGAAACATGGCCGTAACAACGATAATAGATGGCAACAAAATTCAACATCAAATTTCAAGGCCATTGAATTAGTGCAAGATGGCTTTATTTGGATGAAACATGGCCGTAACAACGATAATTTTTTTCTTTGGCACAACAACCACTGTCGGTCAAGGGCCTGCCAAGTACCCACTAGTGAAGTGAGCTTGGCTTTCAGTGACTTATTGTTACCATAGCAGGATAGTCAGTCCTACGTATGGGAGCACGGTCTATTGGGGCTTGAACCCATGACGGGCATGTTGTTAAGTACGTTAACAACGATAATAGATGGCAACAAAATTCAACATCAAATTTCAAGGCCATTCAAATAGTGCAAGATGGCTTCATTTGGATGAAACATGGCCGTAACAACGATAATAGATGGCAACAAAACTCAACATCAAATTTCAAGGCCATTGAAATAGTGCAACATGGCTTCATTTGGATGAAACATGGCCGTAACAACGATAATAGATGGCAACAAACTCAACATCAAATTTCAAGGCCATGAAAATAGTGCAATATGGCTTCATTTGGATGAAACATGGCCGTAACAACGATAATAGATGGCAAAAAACTCAACATCAAATTTCAAGGCCATTCAAATAGTGCAAGATGGCTTCATTTGGATGAAACATGGCCGTAACAACGATAATAGATGGCAACAAAATTCAACATCAAATTTCAAGGCCATTCAAATAGTGCAAGATGGCTTCATTTGGATGAAACATGGCCGTAACAACGATAATAGATGGCAACAAAATTCAACATCAAATTTCAAGGCCATTGAATTAGTGCAAGATGGCTTTATTTGGATGAAACATGGCCGTAACAACGATAATTTTTTTCTTTGGCACAACAACCACTGTCGGTCAAGGGCCTGCCAAGTACCCACTAGTGAAGTGAGCTTGCTTTCAGTGACTTATTGTTACCATAGCAGGATAGTCAGTCCTACGTATGGGAGCACGGTCTATTCGGGGCTTGAACCCATGACGAGCATGTTGTTAAGTACGTTAACAACGATAATAGATGGCAAAAAACTCAACATCAAATTTCAAGGCCATTCAAATAGTGCAAGATGGCTTCATTTGGATGAAACATGGCCGTAACAACGATAATAGATGGCAACAAACTCAACATCAAATTTCAAGGCCATTCAAATAGTGCAAGATGGCTTCATTTGGATAAAACATGGCCGTAACAACGATAATAGATGGCAAAAAACTCAACATCAAATTTCAAGGCCATTGAAATAGTGCAAGATGGCTTCATTTGGATGAAACATGGCCGTAACAACGATAATAGATGGCAACAAAACTCAACATCAAATTTCAAGGCCATTGAAATAGTGCAAGATGGCTTCATTTGGATGAAACATGGCCGTAACAACGATAATAGATGGCAAAAAAAACTCAACATCAAATTTCAAGGCCATTCAAATAGTGCAAGATGGCTTCATTTGGATGAAACATGGCCGTAACAACGATAATAGATGGCAAAAAACTCAACATCAAATTTCAAGGCCATTGAAATAGTGCAAGATGGCTTCATTTGGATGAAACATGGCCGTAACAACGATAATAGATGGCAAAAAACTCAACATCAAATTTCAAGGCCATTCAAATAGTGCAAGATGACTTCATTTGGATGAAACATGGCCGTAACAACGATAATAGATGGCAACAAACTCAACATCAAATTTCAAGGCCATTCAAATAGTGCAAAAAGGCTTCATTTGGATGAAACATGGCCGTAACAACTCAACATCAAATTTCAAGGACATTCAAATAGTGCCATATGGCTTCATTTGGATGAAACATGGCCGTAACAACGATAATAGATGGCAAAAAATTCAACATCAAATTTCAAGGCCATTCAAATAGTGCAAGATGGCTTCATTTGGATGAAACATGGCCGTAACAACGATAATAGATGGCAACAAAATTCAACATCAAATTTCAAGGCCATTAAATTAGTGCAAGATGGCTTCATTTGGATGAAACATGGCCGTAACAACGATAATAGATGGCAAAAAAATCAACATCAAATTTCAAGGCCATTGAAATAGTGCAATATGGCTTCATTTGGATGAAACATGGCCGTAACAACGATAATAGATGGCAACAAAATTCAACATCAAATTTCAAGGCCATTCAAATAGTGCAAGATGGCTTCATTTGGATGAAACATGGCCGTAACAACGATAATAGATGGCAACAAAATTCAACATCAAATTTCAAGGCCATTGAATTAGTGCAAGATGGCTTTATTTGGATGAAACATGGCCGTAACAACGATAATTTTTTTCTTTGGCACAACAACCACTGTCGGTCAAGGGCCTGCCAAGTACCCACTAGTGAAGTGAGCTTGGCTTTCAGTGACTTATTGTTACCATAGCAGGATAGTCAGTCCTACGTATGGGAGCACGGTCTATTTAGGGCTTGAACCCATGACGGGCATGTTGTTAAGTACGTTAACAACGATAATAGATGGCAACAAAATTCAACATCAAATTTCAAGGCCATTCAAATAGTGCAATATGGCTTCATTTGGATGAAACATGGCCGTAACAACGATAATAGATGGCAAAAAACTCAACATCAAATTTCAAGGCCATTGAAATAGTGCAAGATGGCTTCATTTGGATGAAACATGGCCGTAACAACGATAATAGATGGCAAAAAACTCAACATCAAATTTTAAGGCCATTGAAATAGTGCAATATGGCTTCATTTGGATGAAACATGGCCGTAACAACGATAATAGATGGCAACAAAATTCAACATCAAATTTCAAGGCCATTCAAATAGTGCAAGATGGCTTCATTTGGATGAAACATGGCCGTAACAACGATAATAGATGGCAAAAAACTCAACATCAAATTTCAAAGCCATTCAAATAGTGCAAGATGGCTTCATTTGGATGAAACATGGCCGTAACAACGATAATAGATGGCAACAAAATTCAACATCAAATTTCAAGGCCATTGAATTAGTGCAAGATGCCTTTATTTGGATGAAACATGGCCGTAACAACGATAATTTTTTTTCTTTGGCACAACAACCACTGTCGGTCAAGGGCCTGCCAAGTATCCACTAGTGAAGTGAGCTTGGCTTTCAGTGACTTATTGTTACCATAGCAGGATAGTCAGTCCTACGTATGGGAGCACGGTCTATTTGGGGCTTGAACCCATGACGGGCATGTTGTTAAGCACGTTAACAACGATAATAGATGGCAACAAAATTCAACATCAAATTTCAAGGCCATTCAAATAGTGCAAGATGGCTTCATTTGGATGAAACATGGCCGTAACAACGATAATAGATGGCAACAAAATTCAACATCAAATTTCAAGGCCATTCAAATAGTGCAAGATGGCTTCATTTGGATAAAACATGGCCGTAACAACGATAATAGATGGCAACAAAATTCAACATCAAATTTCAAGGCCATGAAAATAGTGCAAGATGGCTTCATTTGGATGAAACATGGCCGTAACAACGATAATAGATGGCAACAAACTCAACATCAAATTTCAAGGCCATTGAATTAGTGCAAGATGGCTTCATTTGGATGAAACATGGCCGTAACAACGATAATAGATGGCAAAAAACTCAACATCAAATTTCAAGGCCATTCAAATAGTGCAAGATGGCTTCATTTGGATGAAACATGGCCGTAACAACGATAATAGATGGCAAAAAAACTCAACATCAAATTTCAAGGCCATTAAATAGTGCAAGATGGCTTCATTTGGATGAAACATGGCCGTAACAACGATAATAGATGGCAAAAAACTCAACATCAAATTTCAAGGCCATTCAAATAGTGCAAGATGGCTTCATTTGGATGAAACATGGCCGTAACAACGATAATAGATGGCAACAAAAATCAACATCAAATTTCAAGGCCATTGAAATAGTGCAAGATGGCTTCATTTGGATGTAACAGGGCCTTAACAACGATAATAGATCAAGGCCATTAAAATAGTGCAAGATGGCTTCATTTGGATGAAACATGGCCGTAACAACGATAATAGATGGCAACAAAAATCAACATCAAATTTCAAGGCCATTGAAATAGTGCAAGATGGCTTCATTTGGATGAAACATGGCCGTAACAACGATAATAGATGGCAAAAAACTCAACATCAAATTTCAAGGCCATTGAAATAGTGCAAAATGGCTTCATTTGGATGAAACATGGCCGTAACAACGATAATAGATGGCAAAAAATTCAACATCAAATTTCAAGGCCATTCAAATAGTGCAAGATGGCTTCATTTGGATGAAACATGGCCGTAACAACGATAATAGATGGCAAAAAACTCAACATCAAATTTCAAGGCCATTCAAATAGTGCAAGATGGCTTCATTTGGATGAAACATGGCCGTAACAACGATAATAGATGGTAAAAAACTCAACATCAAATTTCAAGGCCATTCAAATAGTGCAAGATGGCTTCATTTGGATGAAACATGGCCGTAACAACGATAATAGATGGCAACAAAACTCAACATCAAATTTCAAGGCCATTGAAATAGTGCAAGATGGCTTCATTTGGATGAAACATGGCCGTAACAACGATAATAGATGGCAACAAAATTCAACATCAAATTTCAAGGCCATTGAATTAGTGCAAGTTGCCTTTATTTGGATGAAACATGGCCGTAACAACGATAATTTTTTTTCTTTGGCACAACAACCACTGTCGGTCAAGGGCCTGCCAAGTATCCACTAGTGAAGTGAGCTTGGCTTTCAGTGACTTATTGTTACCATAGCAGGATAGTCAGTCCTACGTATGGGAGCACGGTCTATTCGGGCTTGAACCCAAGACGGGCATGTTGTTAAGTACGTTAACAACGATAATAGATGGCAACAAAATTCAACATCAAATTTCAAGGCCATTCAAATAGTGCAAGATGGCTTCATTTGGATGAAACATGGCCGTAACAACGATAATAGATGGCAACAAAATTCAACATCAAATTTCAAGGCCATTCAAATAGTGCAAAATGGCTTCATTTGGATAAAACATGGCCGTAACAACGATAATAGATGGCAAAAAACTCAACATCAAATTTCAAGGCCATTGAAATAGTGCAAGATGGCTTCATTTGGATGAAACATGGCCGTAACAACGATAATAGATGGCAACAAAATTCAACATCAAATTTCAAGGCCATTGAATTAGTGCAAGATGCCTTTATTTGGATGTAACATGGCCGTAACAACGATAATTTTTTTTCTTTGGCACAACAACCACTGTCGGTCAAGGGCCTGCCAAGTATCCACTAGTGAAGTGAGCTTGGCTTTCAGTGACTTATTGTTACCATAGCAGGATAGTCAGTCCTACGTATGGGAGCACGGTCTATTTGGGGCTTGAACCCATGACGGGCATGTTGTTAAGCACGTTAACAACGATAATAGATGGCAACAAAATTCAACATCAAATTTCAAGGCCATTCAAATAGTGCAAGATGGCTTCATTTGGATGAAACATGGCCGTAACAACGATAATAGATGGCAACAAACTCAACATCAAATTTCAAGGCCATTCAAATAGTGCAAAATGGCTTCATTTGGATGAAACATGGCCGTAACAACGATAATAGATGGCAAAAAACTCAACATCAAATTTCAAGGCCATTGAAATAGTGCAAGATGGCTTCATTTGGATGAAACATGGCCGTAACAACGATAATAGATGGCAACAAAATTCAACATCAAATTTCAAGGCCATTGAATTAGTGCAAGATGGCTTTATTTGGATGAAACATGGCCGTAACAACGATAATTTTTTTGTTTGGCACAACAACCACTGTCGGTCAAGGGCCTGCCAAGTACCCACTAGTGAAGTGAGCTTGGCTTTCAGTGACTTATTGTTACCATAGCAGGATAGTCAGTCCTACGTATGGGAGCACGGTCTATTCGGGGCTTGAACCCAAGACGGGCATGTTGTTAAGTACGTTAACAACGATAATAGATGGCAACAAAATTCAACATCAAATTTCAAGGCCATTCAAATAGTGCAAGATGGCTTCATTTGGATGAAACATGGCCGTAACAACGATAATAGATGGCAAAAAACTCAACATCAAATTTCAAGGCCATGAAAATAGTGCAATATGGCTTCATTTGGATGAAACATGGCCGTAACAACGATAATAGATGGCAAAAAACTCAACATCAAATTTCAAGGCCATTCAAATAGTGCAAGATGGCTTCATTTGGATGAAACATGGCCGTAACAACGATAATAGATGGCAACAAAATTCAACATCAAATTTCAAGGCCATTCAAATAGTGCAAGATGGCTTCATTTGGATGAAACATGGCCGTAACAACGATAATAGATGGCAACAAAATTCAACATCAAATTTCAAGGCCATTGAATTAGTGCAAGATGGCTTTATTTGGATGAAACGTGGCCGTAACAACGATATTTTTTTTTCTTTGGCACAACAACCACTGTCGGTCAAGGGCCTGCCAAGTATCCACTAGTGAAGTGAGCTTGGCTTTCAGTGTCTTATTGTTACCATATTAGGATAGTCAGTCCTACGTATGGGAGCACGGTCTATTCGTGGCTTGAACCCATGACGAGCATGTTGTTAAGTACGTTAACAACGATAATAGATGGCAACAAAATTCAACATCAAATTTCAAGGCCATTCAAATAGTGCAAGATGGCTTCATTTGGATGAAACATGGCCGTAACAACGATAATAGATGGCAACAAACTCAACATCAAATTTCAAGGCCATGAAAATAGTGCAAGATGGCTTCATTTGGATGAAACATGGCCGTAACAACGATAATAGATGGCAACAAACTCAACATCAAATTTCAAGGCCATGAAAATAGTGCAAGATGGCTTCATTTGGATGAAACATGGCCGTAACAACGATAATAGATGGCAACAAAATTCAACATCAAATTTCAAGGCCATTGAATAAGTGCAAGATGGCTTCATTTGGATGAAACATGGCCGTAACAACGATAATAGATGGCAACAAAATTCAACATCAAATTTCAAGGCCATTCAAATAGTGCAAGATGGCTTCATTTGGATGAAACATGGCCGTAACAACGATAATAGATGGCAACAAAATTCAACATCAAATTTCAAGGCCATTGAATTAGTGCAAGATGGCTTCATTTGGATGAAACATGGCCGTAACAACGATAATAGATTTCTTTGGCACAACAACCACTGTCGGTCAAGGCCTGCCAAGTACCCACTTTTATTTATTTATTATAGAGTATCGAGCCTCCATGGCCTACATACACAATTAAAACTAATGTCTTATAAACTATGTGTTTCTTAAAATTAGACTAGTGAAGTGAGCTTGGCTTTCAGTGACTTATTGTTACCATAGCAGGATAGTCAGTCCTACGTATGGGAGCACGGTCTATTCAGGGCTTGAACCCATGACGGGCATGTTGTTAAGTACGTTAACAACGATAGTAGATGGCAACAAAATTCAACATCAAATTTCAAGGCCATTGAAATAGTGCAATATGGCTTCATTTGGATGAAACATGGCCGTAACAACGATAATAGATGGCAAAAAACTCAACATCAAATTTCAAGGCCATTGAAATAGTGCAACATGGCTTCATTTGGATGAAACATGGCCGTAACAACGATAATAGATGGCAACAAACTCAACATCAAATTTCAAGGCCATTCAAATAGTGCAATATGGCTTCATTTGGATGAAACATGGCCGTAACAACGATAATAGATGGCAAAAAACTCAACATCAAATTTCAAGGCCATTCAAATAGTGCAAGATGGCTTCATTTGGATGAAACATGGCCGTAACAACGATAATAGATGGCAACAAAATTCAACATCAAATTTCAAGGCCATTCAAATAGTGCAAGATGGCTTCATTTGGATGAAACATGGCCGTAACAACGATAATAGATGGCAACAAAATTCAACATCAAATTTCAAGGCCATTGAAATAGTGCAAGATGGCTTTATTTGGATGAAACATGGCCGTAACAACGATAATTTTTTTCTTTGGCACAACAACCACTGTCGGTCAAGGGCCTGCCAAGTACCCACTAGTGAAGTGAGCTTGGCTTTCAGTGACTTATTGTTACCATAGCAGGATAGTCAGTCCTACGTATGGGAGCACGGTCTATTCGGGGCTTGAACCCATGACGAGCATGTTGTTAAGCACGTTAACAACGATAATAGATGGCAACAAAATTCAACATCAAATTTCAAGGCCATTCAAATAGTGCAAGATGGCTTCATTTGGATGAAACATGGCCGTAACAACGATAATAGATGGCAACAAACTCAACATCAAATTTCAAGGCCATGAAAATAGTGCAAGATGGCTTCATTTGGATGAAACATGGCCGTAACAACGATAATAGATGGCAACAAACTCAACATCAAATTTCAAGGCCATTCAAATAGTGCAAGATGGCTTCATTTGGATGAAACATGGCCGTAACAACGATAATAGATGGCAAAAAAACTCAACATCAAATTTCAAGGCCATTCAAATAGTGCAAGATGGCTTCATTTGGATGAAACATGGCCGTAACAACGATAATAGATGGCAACAAAATTCAACATCAAATTTCAAGGCCATTCAAATAGTGCAAGATGGCTTCATTTGGATGAAACATGGCCGTAACAACGATAATAGATGGCAACAAAATTCAACATCAAATTTCAAGGCCATTGAAATAGTGCAAGATGGCTTTATTTGGATGAAACATGGCCGTAACAACGATAATTTTTTTCTTTGGCACAACAACCACTGTCGGTCAAGGGCCTGCCAAGTACCCACTAGTGAAGTGAGCTTGGCTTTCAGTGACTTATTGTTACCATAGCAGGATAGTCAGTCCTACGTATGGGAGCACGGTCTATTCGGGGCTTGAACCCATGACGGGCATGTTGTTAAGTACGTTAACAACGATAATAGATGGCAACAAAATTCAACATCAAATTTCAAGGCCATTGAAATAGTGCAAGATGGCTTCATTTGGATGAAACATGGCCGTAACAACGATAATAGATGGCAAAAAACTCAACATCAAATTTCAAGGCCATTGAAATAGTGCAAGATGGCTTCATTTGGATGAAACATGGCCGTAACAACGATAATAGATGGCAACAAACTCAACATCAAATTTCAAGGCCATTCAATAGTGCAATATGGCTTCATTTGGATGAAACATGGCCGTAACAACGATAATAGATGGCAAAAAAACTCAACATCAAATTTCAAGGCCATTCAAATAGTGCAAGATGGCTTCATTTGGATAAAACATGGCCGTAACAACGATAATAGATGGCAACAAAATTCAACATCAAATTTCAAGGCCATTCAAATAGTGCAAGATGGCTTCATTTGGATGAAACATGGCCGTAACAACGATAATAGATGGCAACAAACTCAACATCAAATTTCAAGGCCATTCAAATAGTGCAAGATGGCTTCATTTGGATGAAACATGGCCGTAACAACGATAATAGATGGCAAAAAACTCAACATCAAATTTCAAGGCCATTCAAATAGTGCAAGATGGCTTCATTTGGATGAAACATGGCCGTAACAACGATAATAGATGGCAACAAAATTCAACATCAAATTTCAAGGCCATTCAAATAGTGCAAGATGGCTTCATTTGGATGAAACATGGCCGTAACAACGATAATAGATGGCAAAAAACTCAACATCAAATTTCAAGGCCATTGAAATAGTGCAAGATGGCTTCATTTGGATGAAACATGGCCGTAACAACGATAATAGATGGCAACAAAATTCAACATCAAATTTCAAGGCCAATGAATTAGTGCAAGATGCCTTTATTTGGATGAATGGGAGCACGGTCTATTTAGGGCTTGAACCCATGACGAGCATGTTGTTAAGTACGTTAACAACGATAATAGATGGCAAAAAACTCAACATCAAATTTCAAGGCCATTCAAATAGTGCAAGATGGCTTCATTTGGATAAAACATGGCCGTAACAACGATAATAGATGGCAACAAACTCAACATCAAATTTCAAAACCATTCAAATGGTGCAAGATGGCTTCATTTGGATAAAACATGGCCGTAACAACGATAATAGATGGCAAAAACACTCAACATCAAATTTCAAGGCCATTCAAATAGTGCAATATGGCTTCATTTGGATGAAACATGGCCGTAACAACGATAATAGATGGCAAAAAAACTCAACATCAAATTTCAAGGCCATTCAAATAGAGCAAGATGGCTTCATTTGGATGAAACATGGCCGTAACAACGATAATAGATGGCAACAAAATTCAACATCAAATTTCAAGGCCATTAAATAGTGCAAGATGGCTTCATTTGGATGAAACATGGCCGTAACAACGATAATAGATGGCAAAAAATCAACATCAAATTTCAAGGCCATTGAAATAGTGCAAGATGGCTTCATTTGGATGAAACATGGCCGTAACAACGATAATAGATGGCAACAAAATTCAACATCAAATTTCAAGGCCATTCAAATAGTGCAATATGACTTCATTTGGATGAAACATGGCCGTAACAACGATAATAGATGGCAAAAAACTCAACATCAAATTTCAAGGCCATTCAAATAGTGCAATATGGCTTCTTTTGGATGAAACATGGCCGTAACAACGATAATAGATGGCAACAAACTCAACATCAAATTTCAAGGCCATTCAATAGTGCAAGATGGCTTCATTTGGATGAAACATGGCCGTAACAACGATAATAGATGGCAAAAAACTCAACATCAAATTTCAAGGACATTCAAATAGTGCAAGATGGCTTCATTTGGATGAAACATGGCCGTAACAACGATAATAGATGGCAACAAAATTCAACATCAAATTTCAAGGCCATTCAAATAGTGCAAGATGGCTTCATTTGGATGAAACATGGCCGTAACAACGATAATAGATGGCAACAAACTCAACATCAAATTTCAAGGCCATTCAAATAGTGCAATATGGCTTCATTTGGATGAAACATGGCCGTAACAACGATAATAGATGGCAAAAAACTCAACATCAAATTTCAAGGCCATTCAAATAGTGCAAGATGGCTTTATTTGGATGAAACATGGCCGTAACAACGATAATAGATGGCAACAAAATTCAACATCAAATTTTAAGGCCATTGAATTAGTGCAACATGGCTTTATTTGGATGAAACATGGCCGTAACAACGATAATTTTTTTCTTTGGCACAACAACCACTGTCGGTCAAGGGCCTGCCAAGTACCCACTAGTGAAGTGAGCTTGGCTTTCAGTGACTTATTGTTACCATAGCAGGATAGTCAGTCCTACGTATGGGAGCACGGTCTATTTAGGGCTTGAACCCATGACGGGCATGTTGTTAAGTACGTTAACAACGATAATAGATGGCAACAAAATTCAACATCAAATTTCAAGGCCATTCAAATAGTGCAAGATGGCTTCATTTGGATGAAACATGGCCGTAACAACGATAATAGATGGCAAAAAAATCAACATCAAATTTCAAGGCCATTGAAATAGTGCAAGATGGCTTCATTTGGATGAAACATGGCCGTAACAACGATAATAGATGGCAACAAACTCAACATCAAATTTCAAGGCCATTGAAATAGTGCAATATGGCTTCATTTGGATGAAACATGGCCGTAACAACGATAATAGATGGCAACAAAATTCAACATCAAATTTCAAGGCCATTCAAATAGTGCAAGATGGCTTCATTTGGATGAAACATGGCCGTAACAACGATAATAGATGGCAAAAAACTCAACATCAAATTTCAAGGCCATTGAAATAGTGCAAGATGGCTTCATTTGGATGAAACATGGCCGTAACAACGATAATAGATGGCAACAAAATTCAACATCAAATTTCAAGGCCATGAATTAGTGCAAGATGCCTTTATTTGGATGAAACATGGCCGTAACAACGATAATTTTTTTCTTTGGCACAACAACCACTGTCGGTCAAGGGCCTGCCAAGTATCCACTAGTGAAGTGAGCTTGGCTTTCAGTGACTTATTGTTACCATAGCAGGATAGTCAGTCCTACGTATGGGAGCACGGTCTATTTGGGGCTTGAACCCATGACGGGCATGTTGTTAAGCACGTTAACAACGATAATAGATGGCAAAAAATTCAACATCAAATTTCAAGGCCATTCAAATAGTGCAAGATGGCTTCATTTGGATGAAACATGGCCGTAACAACGATAATAGATGGCAACAAAATTCAACATCAAATTTCAAGGCCATTCAAATAGTGCAAGATGGCTTCATTTGGATAAAACATGGCCGTAACAACGATAATAGATGGCAACAAAATTCAACATCAAATTTCAAGGCCATGAAAATAGTGCAAGATGGCTTCATTTGGATGAAACATGGCCGTAACAACGATAATAGATGGCAACAAAACTCAACATCAAATTTCAAGGCCATTGAATTAGTGCAAGATGGCTTCATTTGGATGAAACATGGCCGTAACAACGATAATAGATGGCAAAAAACTCAACATCAAATTTCAAGGCCATTCAAATAGTGCAAGATGGCTTCATTTGGATGAAACATGGCCGTAACAACGATAATAGATGGCAAAAAACTCAACATCAAATTTCAAGGCCATTAAATAGTGCAAGATGGCTTCATTTGGATGAAACATGGCCGTAACAACGATAATAGATGGCAAAAAACTCAACATCAAATTTCAAGGCCATTCAAATAGTGCAAGATGGCTTCATTTGGATGAAACATGGCCGTAACAACGATAATAGATGGCAACAAAAATCAACATCAAATTTCAAGGCCATTGAAATAGTGCAAGATGGCTTCATTTGGATGAAACATGGCCGTAACAACGATAATAGATGGCAAAAAACTCAACATCAAATTTCAAGGCCATTCAAATAGTGCAAGATGGCTTCATTTGGATGAAACATGGCCGTAACAACGATAATAGATGGCAACAAAATCAACATCAAATTTCAAGGCCATTGAAATAGTGCAAGATGGCTTCATTTGGATGAAACATGGCCGTAACAACGATAATAGATGGCAAAAAACTCAACATCAAATTTCAAGGCCATTGAAATAGTGCAAGATGGCTTCATTTGGATGAAACATGGCCGTAACAACGATAATAGATGGCAAAAAAACTCAACATCAAATTTCAAGGCCATTGAAATAGTGCAAGATGGCTTCATTTGGATGAAACATGGCCGTAACAACGATAATAGATGGCAAATTAAACTCAACATCAAATTTCAAGGCCATTCAAATAGTGCAAGATGGCTTCATTTGGATGAAACATGGCCGTAACAACGATATTAGATGACAACAAAAACTCATCAAATTTCAAGGCCATTCAAATAGTGCAATATGGCTTCATTTGGATGAAACATGGCCGTAACAACGATAATAGATGGCAACAAAATTCAACATCAAATTTCAAGGCCATTCAAATAGTGCAAGATGGCTTCATTTGGATGAAACATGGCCGTAACAACGATAATAGATGGCAACAAAATTCAACATCAAATTTCAAGGCCATTGAATTAGTGCAAGATGCCTTTATTTGGATGTAACATGGCCGTAACAACGATAATTTTTTTTCTTTGGCACAACAACCACTGTCGGTCAAGGGCCTGCCAAGTATCCACTAGTGAAGTGAGCTTGGCTTTCAGTGACTTATTGTTACCATAGCAGGATAGTCAGTCCTACGTATGGGAGCACGGTCTATTTGGGGCTTGAACCCATGACGGGCATGTTGTTAAGCACGTTAACAACGATAATAGATGGCAACAAAATTCAACATCAAATTTCAAGGCCATTCAAATAGTGCAAGATGGCTTCATTTGGATGAAACATGGCCGTAACAACGATAATAGATGGCAACAAACTCAACATCAAATTTCAAGGCCATTGAAATAGTGCAAAATGGCTTCATTTGGATAAAACATGGCCGTAACAACGATAATAGATGGCAAAAACTCAACATCAAATTTCAAGGCCATTGAAATAGTGCAAGATGGCTTCATTTGGATGAAACATGGCCGTAACAACGATAATAGATGGCAACAAAATTCAACATCAAATTTCAAGGCCATTGAATTAGTGCAAGATGCCTTTATTTGGTTGTAACATGGCCGTAACAACGATAATTTTTTTGTTTGGCACAACAACCACTGTCGGTCAAGGGCCTGCCAAGTACCCACTAGTGAAGTGAGCTTGGCTTTCAGTGACTTATTGTTACCATAGCAGGATAGTCAGTCCTACGTATGGGAGCACGGTCTATTCGGGGCTTGAACCCATGACGGGCATGTTGTTAAGTACGTTAACAACGATAATAGATGGCAACAAAATTCAACATCAAATTTCAAGGCCATTCAAATAGTGCAAGATGGCTTCATTTGGATGAAACATGGCCGTAACAACGATAATAGATGGCAACAAACTCAACATCAAATTTCAAGGCTATGAAAATAGTGCAAGATGGCTTCATTTGGATGAAACATGGCCGTAACAACGATAATAGATGGCAAAAAACTCAACATCAAATTTCAAGGCCATTCAAATAGTGCAAGATGGCTTCATTTGGATGAAACATGGCCGTAACAACGATAATAGATGGCAACAAAATTCAACATCAAATTTCAAGGCCATTCAAATAGTGCAAGATGGCTTCATTTGGATGAAACATGGCCGTAACAACGATAATAGATGGCAACAAACTCAACATCAAATTTCAAGGCCATGAAAATAGTGCAATATGGTTTCAGTTGGATGAAACATGGCCGTAACAACGATAATAGATGGCAACAAAATTCAACATCAAATTTCAAGGCCATTCAAATAGTGCAAGATGGCTTCATTTGGATGAAACATGGCCGTAACAACGATAATAGATGGCAACAAACTCAACATCAAATTTCAAGGCCATGAAAATAGTGCAAGATGGCTTCATTTGGATGAAACATGGCCGTAACAACGATAATAGATGGCAAAAAATTCAACATCAAATTTCAAGGCCATTCAAATAGTGCAAGATGGCTTCATTTGGATGAAACATGGCCGTAACAACGATAATAGATGGCAACAAAATTCAACATCAAATTTCAAGGCCATTCAAATAGTGCAAGATGGCTTCATTTGGATAAAACATGGCTGATGTAACATGGGGATGTAACATGGCCGTAACAACGATATTTTTTCTTTGGCACAACAACCACTGTCGGTCAAGGGCCTGCCAAGTACCCACTAGTGAAGTGAGCTTGGCTTTCAGTGTCTTATTGTTACCATATTAGGATAGTCAGTCCTACGTATGGGAGCACGGTCTATTCGTGGCTTGAACCCATGACGAGCATGTTGTTAAGTACGTTAACAACGATAATAGATGGCAACAAAATTCAACATCAAATTTCAAGGCCATTCAAATAGTGCAAGATGGCTTCATTTGGATGAAACATGGCCGTAACAACGATAATAGATGGCAACAAACTCAACATCAAATTTCAAGGCCATGAAAATAGTGCAAGATGGCTTCATTTGGATGAAACATGGCCGTAACAACGATAATAGATGGCAACAAACTCAACATCAAATTTCAAGGCCATGAAAATAGTGCAATATGGCTTCAGTTGGATGAAACATGGCCGTAACAACGATAATAGATGGCAACAAAATTCAACATCAAATTTCAAGGCCATTGAATAGTGCAATATGGCTTCATTTGGATGAAAAACATGGTCGTAACAAAGATAATAGATGGCAACAAAATTCAACATCAAATTTCAAGGCCATTCAAATAGTGCAAGATGGCTTCATTTGGATGAAACATGGCCGTAACAACGATAATAGATGGCAACAAATCTCAACATCAAATTTCAAGGCCATTGAATTAGAGCAAGATGGCTTTATTTGGATGAAACATGGCCGTAACAACGATAATTTTTTCTTTGGCACAACAACCACTGTCGGTCAAGGGCCTGCCAAGTACCCACTAGTGAAGTGAGCTTGGCTTTCAGTGACTTATTGTTACCATAGCAGGATAGTCAGTCCTACGTATGGGAGCACGGTCTATTCGGGGCTTGAACCCATGACGGGCATGTTGTTAAATACGTTAACAACGATAATAGATGGCAACAAAATTCAACATCAAATTTCAAGGTCATTGAATTAGTGCAAGATGGCTTCATTTGGATGAAACATGGCCGTAACAACGATAATAGATGGCAAAAAACTCAACATCAAATTTCAAGGCCATTGAAATAGTGCAACATGGCTTCATTTTGGATGAAACATGGCCGTAACAACGATAATAGATGGCAAAAAAACTCAACATCAAATTTTAAGTCCATTGAAATAGTGCAAAATGGCTTCATTTGGATGAAACATGGCCGTAACAACGATAATTTTTTTCTTTGGCACAACAACCACTGTCGGTCAAGGGCCTGCCAAGTACCCACTAGTGAAGTGAGCTTGGCTTTCAGTGACTTATTGTTACCATAGCAGGATAGTTAGTCCTACGTATGGGAGCACGGTCTATTTGGGGCTTGAACCCATGACGGGCATGTTGTTAAGTACGTTAACAACGATAATAGATGGCAACAAACTCAACATCAAATTTCAAGGCCATTGAAATAGTGCAATATGGCTTCATTTGGATGAAACATGGCCGTAACAACGATAATAGATGGCAACAAACTCAACATCAAATTTCAAGGCCATTCAAATAGTGCAAGATGGCTTCATTTGGATGAAACATGGCCGTAACAACGATAATAGATGGCAACAAACTCAACATCAAATTTCAAGGCCATTCAAATAGTGCAATATGGCTTCAGTTGGATGAACATGGCCGTAACAACGATAATAGATGGCAAAAAATTCAACATCAAATTTCAAGGCCATTCAAATAGTGCAAGATGGCTTCATTTGGATGAAACATGGCCGTAACAACGATAATAGATGGCAACAAAATTCAACATCAAATTTCAAGGCCATTCAAATAGTGCAAGATGGCTTCATTTGGATGAAACATGGCCGTAACAACGATAATAGATGGCAACAAAATTCAACATCAAATTTCAAGGCCATTGAAATAGTGCAAGATGGCTTTATTTGGATGAAACATGGCCGTAATAATGATAATTTTTTTTTTCTTTTGGCACAACAACCACTGTCGGTCAAGGGCCTGCCAAGTACCCACTAGTGAAGTGAGCTTGGCTTTCAGTGACTTATTGTTACCATAGCAGGATAGTCAGTCCTACGTATGGGAGCACGGTCTATTCGGGGCTTGAACCCATGACCAGCATGTTGTTAAGTACGTTAACAACGATAATAGATGGCAACAAAATTCAACATCAAATTTCAAGGCCATTGAAATAGTGCAAGATGGCTTCATTTGGATGAAACATGGCCGTAACAACGATAATAGATGGCAACAAAACTCAACATCAAATTTCAAGGTCCATTGAAATAGTGCAAGATGGCTTCATTTGGATGAAACATGGCCGTAACAACGATAATAGATGGCAACAAACTCAACATCAAATTTCAAGGCCATGAAAATAGTGCAATATGGCTTCATTTGGATGAAACATGGCCGTAACAACGATAATAGATGACAACAAAATCAACATCAAATTTCAAGGCCATTGAAATAGTACAAGATGGCTTCATTTGGATGAAACATGGCCGTAACAACGATAATAGATGGCAAAAAACTCAACATCAAATTTCAAGGCCATTCAAATAGTGCAAGATGGCTTCATTTGGATGAAACATGGCCGTAACAACGATAATAGATGGCAACAAAATTCAACATCAAATTTCAAGGCCATTACAATAGTGCAAGATGGCTTCATTTGGATGAAACATGGCCGTAACAACGATAATAGATGGCAAAAAACTCAACATCAAATTTCAAGGCCATTGAAATAGTGCAAGATGGCTTCATTTGGATGAAACATGGCCGTAACAACGATAATAGATGGCAAAAAACTCAACATCAAATTTCAAGGCCATTGAAATAGTGCAAGATGGCTTCATTTGGATGAAACATGGCCGTAACAACGATAATAGATGGCAATTAAACTCAACATCAAATTTCAAGGCCATTCAAATAGTGCAAGATGGCTTCATTTGGATGAAACATGGCCGTAACAACGATAATAGATGGCAACAAACTCAACATCAAATTTCAATTTTCCATTGAAATAGTGCAATATGGCTTCATTTGGATGAAACATGGCCGTAACAACGATAATAGATGGCAACAAAATTCAACATCAAATTTCAAGGCCATTCAAATAGTGCAAGATGGCTTCATTTGGATGAAACATGGCCGTAACAACGATAATAGATGGCAACAAAATTCAACATCAAATTTCAAGGCCAATGAATTAGTGCAAGATGCCTTTATTTGGATGTAACATGGCCGTAACAACGTTAATTTTTTTTTTTCTTTGGCACAACAACCACTGTCGGTCAAGGGCCTGCCAAGTATCCACTAGTGAAGTGAGCTTGGCTTTCAGTGACTTATTGTTACCATAGCAGGATAGTCAGTCCTACGTATGGGAGCACGGTCTATTTGGGGCTTGAACCCATGACGGGCATGTTGTTAAGTACGTTAACAACGATAATAGATGGCAACAAAATTCAACATCAAATTTCAAGGCCATTCAAATAGTGCATGATGGCTTCATTTGGATGAAACATGGCCGTAACAACGATAATAGATGGCAACAAACTCAACATCAAATTTCAAGGCCATTGAAATAGTGCAAAATGGCTTCATTTGGATAAAACATGGCCGTAACAACGATAATAGATGGCAAAAAAACTCAACATCAAATTTCAAGGCCATTGAAATAGTGCAAGATTGCTTCATTTGGATGAAACATGGCCGTAACAACGATAATAGATGGCAACAAAATTCAACATCAAATTTCAAGGCCACTGAATTAATGCAAGATGCCTTTATTTGGTTGTAACATGGCCGTAACAACGATAATTTTTTTGTTTGGCACAACAACCACTGTCGGTCAAGGGCCTGCCAAGTACCCACTAGTGAAGTGAGCTTGGCTTTCAGTGACTTATTGTTACCATAGCAGGATAGTCAGTCCTACGTATGGGAGCACGGTCTATTCGGGGCTTGAACCCATGACGGGCATGTTGTTAAGTACGTTAACAACGATAATAGATGGCAACAAAATTCAACATCAAATTTCAAGGCCATTCAAATAGTGCATGATGGCTTCATTTGGATGAAACATGGCCGTAACAACGATAATAGATGGCAAAAAACTCAACATCAAATTTCAAGGCCATTGAAATAGTGCAAGATGGCTTCATTTGGATGAAACATGGCCGTAACAACGATAATAGATGGCAACAAAATTCAACATCAAATATCAAGGCCATTCAAATAGTGCAAGATGGCTTCATTTGGATGAAACATGGCCGTAACAACGATAATAGATGGCAACAAACTCAACATCAAATTTCAAGGACATTCAAATAGTGCAAGATGGCTTCATTTGGATGAAACATGGCCGTAACAACGATAATAGATGGCAACAAAATTCAACATCAAATTTCAAGGCCATTCAAATAGTGCAAGATGGCTTCATTTGGATGAAACATGGCCGTAACAACGATAATAGATGGCAAAAAAAACTCAACATCAAATTTCAAGGCCATTTAAATAGTACAAGATGGCTTCATTTGGATGAAACATGGCCGTAACAACGATAATAGATGGCAAAAAATTCAACATCAAATTTTAAGGCCATTCAAATAGTGCAAGATGGCTTCATTTGGATGAAACATGGCCGTAACAACGATAATAGATGGCAACAAAATTCAACATCAAATTTCAAGGCCATTAAATTAGTGCAAGATGGCTTCATTTGGATGAAACAAGGCCGTAACAACGATAATAGATGGCAAAAAATCAAACTCAAATTTTAAGTCCATTGAAATAGTGCAATATGGCTTCATTTGGCTGAAACATGGCCGTAACAACGATAATAGATGGCAACAAAATTCAACATCAAATTTCAAGGCCATTCAAATAGTGCAATATGACTTCATTTGGATAAAACATGGCTGATGTAACATGGGGATGTAACATGGCCGTAACAACGATATTTTTTCTTTGGCACAACAACCACTGTCGGTCAAGGGCCTGCCAAGTACCCACTAGTGAAGTGAGCTTGGCTTTCAGTGACTTATTGTTACCATATTAGGATAGTCAGTCCTACGTATGGGAGCACGGTCTATTCGTGGCTTGAACCCATGACGAGCATGTTGTTAAGTACGTTAACAACGATAATAGATGGCAACAAAATTCAACATCAAATTTCAAGGCCATTCAAATAGTGCAAGATGGCTTCATTTGGATGAAACATGGCCGTAACAACGATAATAGATGGCAACAAACTCAACATCAAATTTCAAGACCATTCAAATAGTGCAAGATGGCTTCATTTGGATGAAACATGGCCGTAACAACGATAATAGATGGCAACAAACTCAACATCAAATTTCAAGACCATGAAAATAGTGCAATATGGCTTCAGTTGGATGAAACATGGCCGTAACAACGATAATAGATGGCAACAAAATTCAACATCAAATTTCAAGGCTATTGAATAAGTGCAATATGGCTTCATTTGGATGAAACATGGTCGTAACAAAGATAATAGATGGCAACAAAATTCAACATCAAATTTCAAGGCCATTCAAATAGTGCAAGATGGCTTCATTTGGATGAAACATGGCCGTAACAACGATAATAGATGGCAACAAAATTCAACATCAAATTTCAAGGCCATTGAATTAGTGCAAGATGGCTTTATTTGGATGAAACATGGCCGTAACAACGATAATTTTTTTCTTTGGCACAACAACCACTGTCGGTCAAGGGCCTGCCAAGTACCCACTAGTGAAGTGAGCTTGGCTTTCAGTGACTTATTGTTACCATAGCAGGATAGTCAGTCCTACGTATGGGAGCACGGTCTATTCGGGGCTTGAACCCAAGACGGGCATGTTGTTAAGTACGTTAACAACGATAATAGATGGCAACAAAATTCAACATCAAATTTCAAGGTCATTGAATTAGTGCAAGATGGCTTCATTTGGATGAAACATGGCCGTAACAACGATAATAGATGGCAAAAAACTCAACATCAAATTTTAAGTCCATTGAAATAGTGCAACATGGCTTCATTTGGATGAAACATGGCCCTAACAACGATAATAGATGGCAAAAAAACTCAACATCAAATTTTAAGTCCATTGAAATAGTGCAAGATGGCTTCATTTGGATGTAACATGGCCGTAACAACGATATTTTTTTTTTCTTTGGCACAACAACCACTGTCGGTCAAGGGCCTGCCAAGTACCCACTAGTGAAGTGAGCTTGGCTTTCAGTGACTTATTGTTACCATAGCAGGATAGTCAGTCCTACGTATGGGAGCACGGTCTATTCGGGGCTTGAACCCATGACGAGCATGTTGTTAAGTACGTTAACAACGATAATAGATGGCAACAAACTCAACATCAAATTTCAAGGCCATTCAAATAGTGCAAGATGGCTTCATTTGGATGAAACATGGCCGTAACAACGATAATACATGGCAACAAACTCAACATCAAATTTCAAGGCCATTCAAATAGTGCAAGATGGCTTCATTTGGATGAAACATGGCCGTAACAACGATAATAGATGGCAACAAACTCAACATCAAATTTCAAGGCCATTCAAATAGTGCAATATGGCTTCAGTTGGATGAAACATGGCCGTAACAACGATAATAGATGGCAAAAAATTCAACATCAAATTTTAAGGCCATTCAAATAGTGCAAGATGGCTTCATTTGGATGAAACATGGCCGTAACAACGATAATAGATGGCAACAAAATTCAACATCAAATTTCAAGGCCATTCAAATAGTGCAAGATGGCTTCATTTGGATGAAACATGGCCGTAACAACGATAATAGATGGCAACAAAATTCAACATCAAATTTCAAGGCCATTGAAATAGTGCAAGATGGCTTTATTTGGATGAAACATGGCCGTAATAACGATAATTTTTTTTTTCTTTGGCACAACAACCACTGTCGGTCAAGGGCCTGCCAAGTACCCACTAGTGAAGTGAGCTTGGCTTTCAGTGACTTATTGTTACCATAGCAGGATAGTCAGTCCTACGTATGGGAGCACGGTCTATTCGGGGCTTGAACCCATGACGGGCATGTTGTTAAGTACGTTAACAATGATAATAGATGGCAACAAAATTCAACATCAAATTTCAAGGCCATTGAATTAGTGCAAGATGGCTTTATTTGGATGAAACATGGCCGTAACAACGATAATAGATGGCAGCAAAACTCATCATCAAATTTTAAGTCCATTGAAATAGTGCAACATGGCTTCATTTGGATGAAACATGGCCCTAACAACGATAATAGATGGCAACAAACTCAACATCAAATTTCAAGGCCATGAAAATAGTGCAATATGGCTTCAGTTGGATGAAACATGGCCGTAACAACGATAATAGATGGCAAAAAAACTCAACATCAAATTTCAAGGCCATTCAAATAGTGCAAGATGGCTTCATTTGGATGAAACATGGCCGTAACAACGATAATAGATGGCAACAAACTCAACATCAAATTTCAAGGCCATGAAAATAGTGCAAGATGGCTTCAGTTGGATGAAACATGGTCGTAACAAAGATAATAGATGGCAAAAAAACTCAACATCAAATTTTAAGGCCATTCAAATAGTGCAAGATGGCTTCATTTGGATGAAACATGGCCGTAACAACGATAATAGATGGCAACAAAATTCAACATCAAATTTCAAGGCCATTGAATTAGTGCAAGATGGCTTTATTTGGATGAAACATGGCCGTAATAACGATAATTTTTTTTTCTTTGGCACAACAACCACTGTCGGTCAAGGGCCTGCCAAGTACCCACTAGTGAAGTGAGCTTGGCTTTCAGTGACTTATTGTTACCATAGCAGGATAGTCAGTCCTACGTATGGGAGCACGGTCTATTCGGGGCTTGAACCCATGACGGGCATGTTGTTAAGTACGTTAACAACGATAATAGATGGCAACAAAATTCAACATCAAATTTCAAGGCCATTGAATTAGTGCAAGATGGCTTTATTTGGATGAAACATGGCCGTAACAACGATAATAGATGGCAACAAAACTCATCATCAAATTTCAAGTCCATTGAAATAGTGCAACATGGCTTCATTTGGATGAAACATGGCCGTAACAACGATAATAGATGGCAACAAACTCAACATCAAATTTCAAGGCCATGAAAATAGTGCAATATGGCTTCAGTTGGATGAAACATGGCCGTAACAACGATAATAGATGGCAAAAAAACTCAACATCAAATTTTAAGGCCATTCAAATAGTGCAAGATGGCTTCATTTGGATGAAACATGGCCGTAACAACGATAATAGATGGCAACAAAATTCAACATCAAATTTCAAGGCCATTCAAATAGTGCAAGATGGCTTCATTTGGATGTAACATGGCCGTAACAACGATAATAGATGGCAACAAAATTCAACATTTAATTTCAAGGCCATTGAATTAGTGCAATATGGCTTTATTTGGATGTAACATGGCCGTAACAACGATATTTTTTTTTTCTTTGGCACAACAACCACTGTCGGTCAAGGGCCTGCCAAGTATCCACTAGTGAAGTGAGCTTGGCTTTCAGAGTCTTATTGTTACCATATTAGGATAGTCAGTCCTACGTATGGGAGCACGGTCTATTCGTGGCTTGAACCCATGACGAGCATGTTGTTAAGTACGTTAACAACGATAATAGATGGCAACAAAATTCAACATCAAATTTCAAGGCCATTCAAATAGTGCAAGATGGCTTCATTTGGATGAAACATGGCCGTAACAACGATAATAGATGGCAACAAACTCAACATCAAATTTCAAGGCCATGAAAATAGTGCAAGATGGCTTCATTTGGATGAAACATGGCCGTAACAACGATAATAGATGGCAACAAACTCAACATCAAATTTCAAGACCATGAAAATAGTGCAATATGGCTTCAGTTGGATGAAACATGGCCGTAACAACGATAATAGATGGCAAAAACTCAAAATCAAATTTCAAGTCCATTCAAATAGTGCAAGATGGCTTCATTTGGATGAAACATGGCCGTAACAACGATAATAGATGGCAACAAAATTCAACATCAAATTTCAAGGCCATTAAATTAGTGCAAGATGGCTTCATTTGGATGAAACAAGGCCGTAACAACGATAATAGATGGCAGAAAAAATCAACATCAAATTTCAAGTCCATTGAAATAGTGCAAGATGGCTTCATTTGGCTGAAACATGGCCGTAACAACGATAATAGATGGCAACAAAATTCAACATCAAATTTCAAGGCCATTCAAATAGTGCAATATGACTTCATTTGGATAAAACATGGCTGATTTAACATGGGGATGTAACATGGCCGTAACAACGATATTTTTTTCTTTGGCACAACAACCACTGTCGGTCAAGGGCCTGCCAAGTACCCACTAGTGAAGTGAGCTTGGCTTTCAGTGTCTTATTGTTACCATATTAGGATAGTCAGTCCTACGTATGGGAGCACGGTCTATTCGTGGCTTGAACCCATGACGAGCATGTTGTTAAGTACGTTAACAACGATAATAGATGGCAACAAAATTCAACATCAAATTTCAAGGCCATTCAAATAGTGCAAGATGGCTTCATTTGGATGAAACATGGCCGTAACAACGATAATAGATGGCAACAAACTCAACATCAAATTTCAAGGCCATGAAAATAGTGCAAGATGGCTTCATTTGGATGAAACATGGCCGTAACAACGATAATAGATGGCAACAAACTCAACATCAAATTTCAAGACCATTCAAATAGTGCAATATGGCTTCAGTTGGATGAAACATGGCCGTAACAACGATAATAGATGGCAAAAACTCAACATCAAATTTTAAAGCCATTCAAATAGTGCAAGATGGCTTCATTTGGATGAAACAAAGCCGTAACAACGATAATAGATGGCAACAAAATTCAACATCAAATTTCAAGGCCATTGAAATAGTGCAAGATGGCTTCATTTGGATGAAACATGGCCGTAACAACGATAATAGATGGCAACAAACTCAACATCAAATTTCAAGGCCATGAAAATAGTGCAAGATGGCTTCATTTGGATGAAACATGGCCGTAACAACGATAATAGATGGCAACAAACTCAACATAAAATTTCAAGGCCATTCAAATAGTGCAATATGGCTTCAGTTGGATGAAACATGGTCGTAACAAAGATAATAGATGGCAAAAAACTCAACTTCAAATTTCAAAGCCATTCAAATAGTGCAAGATGGCTTCATTTGGATGAAACATGGCCGTAACAACGATAATAGATGGCAACAAAATTCAACATCAAATTTCAAGGCCATTGAATTAGTGCAAGATGGCTTTATTTGGATGAAACATGGCCGTAATAACGATAATTTTTTTTCTTTGGCACAACAACCACTGTCGGTCAAGGGCCTGCCAAGTACCCACTAGTGAAGTGAGCTTGGCTTTCAGTGACTTATTGTTACCATAGCAGGATAGTCAGTCCTACGTATGGGAGCACGGTCTATTCGGGGCTTGAACCCATGACGGGCATGTTGTTAAGTACGTTAACAACGATAATAGATGGCAACAAAATTCAACATCAAATTTCAAGGCCATTGAATTAGTGCAAGATGGCTTTATTTGGATGAAACATGGCCGCAACAACGATAATAGATGGCAACAAAACTCATCATCAAATTTCAAGTCCATTGAAATAGTGCAACATGGCTTCATTTGGATGAAACATGGCCGTAACAACGATAATAGATGGCAACAAACTCAACATCAAATTTCAAGGCCATTCAAATAGTGCAATATGGCTTCAGTTGGATGAAACATGGCCGTAACAACGATAATAGATGGCAAAAAAACTCAACATCAAATTTCAAGGCCATTCAAATAGTGCAAGATGGCTTCATTTGGATGAAACAAAGCCGTAACAACGATAATAGATGGCAACAAAATTCAACATCAAATTTCAAGGCCATTCAAATAGTGCAAGATGGCTTCATTTGGATGAAACATGGCCGTAGCAACGATAATAGATGGCAACAAAATTCAACATTAAATTTCAAGGCCATTGAATTAGTGCAAGATGGCTTTATTTGGATGAAACATGGCCGTAACAACGATAATTTTTTTTTCTTTGGCACAACAACCACTGTCGGTCAAGGGCCTGCCAAGTACCCACTAGTGAAGTGAGCTTAGCTTTCAGTGACTTATTGTTACCATAGCAGGATAGTCAGTCCTACGTATGGGAGCACGGTCTATTTGGGGCTTGAACCCATGACAAGCATGTTGTTAAGTACGCTAACAACGATAATAGATGGCAAATTAAACTCAACATCAAATTTCAAGGCCATTCAAATAGTGCAAGATGGCTTCAGTTGGATGAAACATGGCCGTAACAACGATAATAGATGGTAAATTAAACTCAACATCAAATTTTAAGGCCATTGAAATAGTGCAATATGGCTTCATTTGGATGAAACATGGCCGTAACAACGATAATAGATGGCAAATAAAACTCAACATCAAATTTCAAGGCCATTGCATTAGTGCAAGATGGCTTCATTTGGATGAAACATGGCCCTAACAACGATAATAGATGGCAAAAAAAAACTCAACATCAAATTTCAAGGCCATTCAAATAGTACAAGATGGCTTCATTTGGATGAAACATGGCCGTAACAACGATAATAGATGGCAAAAAAACTCAACATCAAATTTCAAGGCCATTGAAATAGTACAAGATGGCTTCATTTGGATGAAACATGGCAGTAACAACGATAATAGATGGCAAATTAAACTCAACATCAAATTTCAAGGCCATTGAAATAGTGCAAGATGGCTTCATTTGGATGAAACATGGCAGTAACAACGATAATAGATGGCAACAAAAAACTCAACATCAAATTTCAAGGCCATTTAAATAGTACAAGATGGCTTCATTTGGATGAAACATGGCCGTAACAACGATAATAGATGGCAAAAATCCAACATCAAATTTCAAGGCCATTCAAATAGTGCAAGATGGCTTCATTTGGATGAAACAAAGCCGTAACAACGATAATAGATGGCAACAAAATTCAACATCAAATTTCAAGGCCATTCAAATAGTGCAAGATGGCTTCATTTGGATGAAACATGGCCGTAACAACGATAATAGATGGCAACAAAATTCAACATTAAATTTCAAGGCCATTGAATTAGTGCAAGATGGCTTTATTTGGATGAAACATGGCCGTAACAACGATATTTTTTCTTTGGCACAACAACCACTGTCGGTCAAGGGCCTGCCAAGTACCCACTAGTGAAGTGAGCTTGGCTTTCAGTGACTTATTGTTACCATAGCAGGATAGTCAGTCCTACGTATGGGAGCACGGTCTATTTAGGGCTTGAACCCATGACGGGCATAATGTTAAGTACGTTAACAACGATAATAGATGGCAAAAAAACTCAACATCAAATTTCAAGGCCATTCAAATAGTTCAAGATAGCTTCATTTGGATGAAACATGGCCGTAAGAACGATAATAGATGGCAACAAAATTCAACATCAAATTTCAAGGCCATTCAAATACTGCAAGATGGCTTCATTTGGATGAAACAAGGCCGTAACAACGATAATAGATGGCAACAAAATTCAACATCAAATTTCAAGGCCATTCAAATAGTGCAATATGGCTTCATTTGGATGAAACATGGCCGTAACAACGATAATAGATGGCAACAAACTCAACATCAAATTTCAAGGCCATTCAAATAGTGCAAGATGGCTTCATTTGGATAAAACATGGCCGTAACAACGATAATAGATGGTAAATTAAACTCAACATCAAATTTTAAGGCCATTGAAATAGTGCAAGATGGCTTTATTTGGATGAAACATGGCCGTAACAACGATATTTTTTTTTTTGTTTGGCACAACAACCACTGTCGGTCAAGGGCCTGCCAAGTACCCACTAGTGAAGTGAGCTTGGCTTTCAGTGACTTATTGTTACCATAGCAGGATAGTCAGTCCTACGTATGGGAGCACGGTCTATTCGGGGCTTGAACCCAAGACGGGCATGTTGTTAAGTACGTTAACAACGATAATAGATGGCAACAAAATTCAACATCAAATTTCAAGGCCATTCAAATGGTGCAAGATGGCTTCATTTGGATGAAACATGGCCGTAAGAACGATAATAGATGGTAAATTAAACTCAACATCAAATTTCAAGGCCATTGAAATAGTGCAAGATGGCTTCATTTGGATGAAACATGGCCGTAACAACGATAATAGATGGCAAATTAAACTCAACATCAAATTTCAAGGCCATTGAATTAGTGCAAGATGGCTTCATTTGGATGAAACATGGCCGTAACAACGATAATAGATGGCAAAAAAAAACTCAACATCAAATTTCAAGGGCATTGAAATAGTACAAGATGGCTTCATTTGGATGAAACAAAGCCGTAACAACGATAATAGATGGCAACAAAATTCAACATCAAATTTCAAGGCCATTCAAATAGTGCAAGATGGCTTCATTTGGATGAAACATGGCCGTAACAACGATAATAGATGGCAACAAAATTCAACATTAAATTTCAAGGCCATTGAATTAGTGCAAGATGGCTTTATTTGGATGAAACATGGCCGTAACAACGATATTTTTTTTTTCTTTGGCACAACAACCACTGTCGGTCAAGGGCCTGCCAAGTACCCACTAGTGAAGTGAGCTTGGCTTTCAGTGACTTATTGTTACCATAGCAGGATAGTCAGTCCTACGTATGGGAGCACGGTCTATTTAGGGCTTGAACCCATGACGGGCATAATGTTAAGTACGTTAACAACGATAATAGATGGCAAAAAAACTCAACATCAAATTTCAAGGCCATTCAAATAGTTCAAGATAGCTTTATTTGGATGAAACATGGCCGTAAGAACGATAATAGATGGCAACAAAATTCAACATTAAATTTCAAGGCCATTCAAATACTGCAAGATGGCTTCATTTGGATGAAACAAGGCCGTAACAACGATAATAGATGGCAACAAAATTCAACATCAAATTTCAAGGCCATTCAAATAGTGCAATATGGCTTCATTTGGATGAAACATGGCCGTAACAACGATAATAGATGGCAACAAACTCAACATCAAATTTCAAGGCCATTCAAATAGTGCAAGATGGCTTCATTTGGATAAAACATGGCCGTAACAACGATAATAGATGGTAAATTAAACTCAACATCAAATTTTAAGGCCATTGAAATAGTGCAAGATGGCTTCATTTGGATGAAACATGGCCGTAACAACGATAATTTTTTTGTTTGGCACAACAACCACTGTCGGTCAAGGGCCTGCCAAGTACCCACTAGTGAAGTGAGCTTGGCTTTCAGTGACTTATTGTTACCATAGCAGGATAGTCAGTCCTACGTATGGGAGCACGGTCTATTCGGGGCTTGAACCCAAGACGGGCATGTTGTTAAGTACGTTAACAACGATAATAGATGGCAACAAAATTCAACATCAAATTTCAAGGCCATTCAAATGGTGCAAGATGGCTTCATTTGGATGAAACATGGCCGTAAGAACGATAATAGATGGCAACAAACTCAACATCAAATTTCAAGGCCATGAAAATAGTGCAATATGGCTTCAGTTGGATGAAACATGGCCGTAACAACGATAATAGATGGCAAAAAAACTCAACATCAAATTTCAAGGCCATGAAAATAGTGCAATATGGCTTCAGTTGGATGAAACATGGCCGTAACAACGATAATAGATGGCAAAAAACTCTACATCAAATTTTAAGGCCATTCAAATAGTGCAAGATGGCTTCATTTGGATGAAACAAAGCCGTAACAACGATAATAGATGGCAACAAAATTCAACATCAAATTTCAAGGCCATTCAAATAGTGCAAGATGGCTTCATTTGGATGAAACATGGCCGTAGCAACGATAATAGATGGCAACAAAATTCAACATCAAATTTCAAGGCCATTGAATTAGTGCAAGATGGCTTTATTTGGATGAAACATGGCCGTAACAACGATAATTTTTTTCTTTGGCACAACAACCACTGTCGGTCAAGGGCCTGCCAAGTACCCACAAGTGAAGTGAGCTTAGCTTTCAGTGACTTATTGTTACCATAGCAGGATAGTCAGTCCTACGTATGGGAGCACGGTCTATTTGGGGCTTGAACCCATGACGGGCATGTTGTTAAGTACGTTAACAACGATAATAGATGGCAACAAAATTCAACATCAAATTTCAAGGCCATTCAAATAGTGCAAGATGGCTTCATTTGGATGAAACATGGCCGTAACAACGATAATAGATGGCAACAAACTCAACATCAAATTTCAAGGCCATTCAAATAGTGCAAGATGGCTTCATTTGGATAAAACATGGCCGTAACAACGATAATAGATGGTAAATTAAACTCAACATCAAATTTTAAGGCCATTGAAATAGTGCAAGATGGCTTCATTTGGATGAAACATGGCCGTAACAACGATAATAGATGGCAAATTAAACTCAACATCAAATTTCTAGGCCATTGAATTAGTGCAAGATGGCTTCATTTGGATGAAACATGGCCGTAACAACGATAATAGATGGCAACAAACTCAACATCAAATTTCAAGGCCATTCAAATAGTGCAAGATGGCTTCATTTGGATAAAACATGGCCGTAACAACGATAATAGATGGCAACAAAATTCAACATCAAATTTCAAGGCCATTCAAATAGTGCAAGATGGCTTCATTTGGATGAAACATGGCCGTAACAACGATAATAGATGGCAACAAAATTCAACATTTAATTTCAAGGCCATTGAATTAGTGCAAGATGGCTTCATTTGGATGTAACATGGCCGTAACAACGATATTTTTTTTTTCTTTGGCACAACAACCACTGTCGGTCAAGGGCCTGCCAAGTACCCACTAGTGAAGTGAGCTTGGCTTTCAGTGTCTTATTGTTACCATAGCAGGATAGTCAGTCCTACGTATGGGAGCACGGTCTATTCGTGGCTTGAACCCATGACGAGCATGTTGTTAAGTACGTTAACAACGATAATAGATGGCAACAAAATTCAACATCAAATTTCTAGGCCATTCAAATAGTGCAAGATGGCTTCATTTGGATGAAACATGGCCGTAACAACGATAATAGATGGCAACAAACTCAACATCAAATTTCAAGACCATGAAAATAGTGCAATATGGCTTCAGTTGGATGAAACATGGCCGTAACAACGATAATAGATGGCAACAAAATTCAACATCAAATTTCAAGGCCATTGAATAGTGCAATATGGCTTCATTTGGATGAAACATGGTCGTAACAAAGATAATAGATGGCAACAAAATTCAACATTAAATTTCAAGGCCATTGAATTAGTGCAAGATGGCTTTATTTGGATGAAACATGGCCGTAACAACGATAATTTTTTTCTTTGGCACAACAACCACTGTCGGTCAAGGGCCTGCCAAGTACCCACAAGTGAAGTGAGCTTAGCTTTCAGTGACTTATTGTTACCATAGCAGGATAGTCAGTCCTACGTATGGGAGCACGGTCTATTTGGGGCTTGAACCCATGACGGGCATGTTGTTAAGTACGTTAACAACGATAATAGATGGCAACAAAATTCAACATCAAATTTCAAGGCCATTCAAATAGTGCAAGATGGCTTCATTTGGATGAAACATGGCCGTAACAACGATAATAGATGGCAACAAACTCAACATCAAATTTCAAGGCCATTCAAATAGTGCAAGATGGCTTCATTTGGATAAAACATGGCCGTAACAACGATAATAGATGGTAAATTAAACTCAACATCAAATTTCAAGGCCATTGAAATAGTGCAAGATGGCTTCATTTGGATGAAACATGGCCGTAACAACGATAATAGATGGCAAATAAAACTCAACATCAAATTTCAAGGCCATTGAATTAGTGCAAGATGGCTTCATTTGGATGAAACATGGCCGTAACAACGATAATAGATGGCAAAAAAACTCAACATCAAATTTTAAGGCCATTCAAATAGTGCAAGATGGCTTCATTTGGATGAAACATGGCCGTAACAACGATAATAGATGGCAACAAAATTCAACATCAAATTTCAAGGCCATTCAAATAGTGCAAGATGGCTTCAATTGGATGTAACATGGCCGTAACAACGATAATAGATGGCAACAAAATTCAACATTTAATTTCAAGGCCATTGAATTAGTGCAATATGGCTTTATTTGGATGTAACATGGCCGTAACAACGATATTTTTTTTTTCTTTGGCACAACAACCACTGTCGGTCAAGGGCCTGCCAAGTACCCACTAGTGAAGTGAGCTTGGCTTTCAGTGTCTTATTGTTACCATATTAGGATAGTCAGTCCTACGTATGGGAGCACGGTCTATTCGTGGCTTGAACCCATGACGAGCATGTTGTTAAGTACGTTAACAACGATAATAGATGGCAACAAAATTCAACATCAAATTTCAAGGCCATTCAAATAGTGCAAGATGGCTTCATTTGGATGAAACATGGCCGTAACAACGATAATAGATGGCAACAAACTCAACATCAAATTTCAAGGCCATGAAAATAGTGCAAGATGGCTTCATTTGGATGAAACATGGCCGTAACAACGATAATAGATGGCAACAAACTCAACATCAAATTTCAAGACCATGAAAATAGTGCAATATGGCTTCAGTTGGATGAAACATGGCCGTAACAACGATAATAGATGGCAAAAAAGCTCAACATCAAATTTTAAGTCCATTCAAATAGTGCAAGATGGCTTCATTTGGATGAAACATGGCCGTAACAACGATAATAGATGGCAACAAAATTCAACATCAAATTTCAAGGCCATTAAATTAGTGCAAGATGGCTTCATTTGGATGAAACAAGGCCGTAACAACGATAATAGATGGCAGAAAAAATCAACATCAAATTTCAAGTCCATTGAAATAGTGCAATATGGCTTCATTTGGCTGAAACATGGCCGTAACAACGATAATAGATGGCAACAAAATTCAACATCAAATTTCAAGGCCATTCAAATAGTGCAATGTGACTTCATTTGGATAAAACATGGCTGATGTAACATGGGGATGTAACATGGCCGTAACAACGATAATTTTTTCTTTGGCACAACAACCACTGTCGGTCAAGGGCCTGCCAAGTACCCACTAGTGAAGTGAGCTTGGCTTTCAGTGTCTTATTGTTACCATATTAGGATAGTCAGTCCTACGTATGGGAGCACGGTCTATTTGGGGCTTGAACCCATGACGAGCATGTTGTTAAGTACGTTAACAACGATAATAGATGGCAACAAAATTCAACATCAAATTTCTAGGCCATTCAAATAGTGCAAGATGGCTTCATTTGGATGAAACATGGCCGTAACAACGATAATAGATGGCAACAAACTCAACATCAAATTTCAAGACCATGAAAATAGTGCAATATGGCTTCAGTTGGATGAAACATGGCCGTAACAACGATAATAGATGGCAACAAAATTCAACATCAAATTTCAAGGCTATTGAATAAGTGCAATATGGCTTCATTTGGATGAAACATGGTCGTAACAAAGATAATAGATGGCAACAAAATTCAACATCAAATTTCAAGGCCATTCAAATAGTGCAAGATGGCTTCATTTGGATGAAACATGGCCGTAACAACGATAATAGATGGCAACAAAATTCAACATCAAATTTCAAGGCCATTGAATTAGTGCAAGATGGCTTTATTTGGATGAAACATGGCCGTAACAACGATATTTTTTTTCTTTGGCACAACAACCACTGTCGGTCAAGGGCCTGCCAAGTACCCACTAGTGAAGTGAGCTTGGCTTTCAGTGACTTATTGTTACCATAGCAGGATAGTCAGTCCTACGTATGGGAGCACGGTCTATTCGGGGCTTGAACCCATGACGGGCATGTTGTTAAGTACGTTAACAACGATAATAGATGGCAACAAAATTCAACATCAAATTTCAAGGCCATTCAAATAGTTCAAGATGGCTTCATTTGGATGAAACATGGCCGTAACAACGATAATAGATGGCAAAAAACTCAACATCAAATTTTAAGTCCATTGAAATAGTGCAACATGGCTTCATTTGGATGAAACATGGCCGTAACAACGATAATAGATGGCAAAAAACTCAACATCAAATTTTAAGTCCATTGAAATAGTGCAAAATGGCTTCATTTGGATAAAACATGGCCGTAACAACGATAATTTTTTTGTTTGGCACAACAACCACTGTCGGTCAAGGGCCTGCCAAGTACCCACTAGTGAAGTGAGCTTGGCTTTCAGTGACTTATTGTTACCATAGCAGGATAGTCAGTCCTACGTATGGGAGCACGGTCTATTCGGGGCTTGAACCCATGACGGGCATGTTGTTAAGTACGTTAACAACGATAATAGATGGCAACAAAATTCAACATCAAATTTCAAGGCCATTCAAATAGTGCAAGATGGCTTCATTTGGATGAAACATGGCCGTAACAACGATAATAGATGGCAACAAACTCAACATCAAATTTCAAGGCCATTGAAATAGTGCAAGATGGCTTCATTTGGATGAAACATGGCCGTAACAACGATAATAGATGGCAACAAACTCAACATCAAATTTCAAGGCCATTCAAATAGTGCAATATGGCTTCAGTTGGATGAAACATGGCCGTAACAACGATAATAGATGGCAAAAAATTCAACATCAAATTTTAAGGCCATTCAAATAGTGCAAGATGGCTTCATTTGGATGAAACATGGCCGTAACAACGATAATTTTTTTCTTTGGCACAACAACCACTGTCGGTCAAGGGCCTGCCAAGTACCCACTAGTGAAGTGAGCTTGGCTTTCAGTGACTTATTGTTACCATAGCAGGATAGTCAGTCCTACGTATGGGAGCACGGTCTATTCGGGGCTTGAACCCATGACGAGCATGTTGTTAAGTACGTTAACAACGATAATAGATGGCAACAAAATTCAACATCAAATTTCAAGGCCATTCAAATAGTGCAAGATGGCTTCATTTGGATGAAACATGGCCGTAACAACGATAATAGATGGCAACAAACTCAACATCAAATTTCAAGGCCATTGAAATAGTGCAAGATGGCTTCATTTGGATGAAACATGGCCGTAACAACGATAATAGATGGCAACAAACTCAACATCAAATTTCAAGGCCATTCAAATAGTGCAATATGGCTTCATTTAGGATGAAACATGGCCGTAACAACGATAATAGATGGCAACAAAATTCAACATCAAATTTCAAGGCCATTCAAATAGTGCAAGATGGCTTCATTTGGATGAAACATGGCCGTAGCAACGATAATAGATGGCAACAAAATTCAACATTAAATTTCAAGGCCATTGAATTAGTGCAAGATGGCTTTATTTGGATGAAACATGGCCGTAACAACGATAATTTTTTTTTCTTTGGCACAACAACCACTGTCGGTCAAGGGCCTGCCAAGTACCCACAAGTGAAGTGAGCTTAGCTTTCAGTGACTTATTGTTACCATAGCAGGATAGTCAGTCCTACGTATGGGAGCACGGTCTATTTGGGGCTTGAACCCATGACGGGCATGTTGTTAAGTACGTTAACAACGATAATAGATGGCAACAAAATTCAACATCAAATTTCAAGGCCATTCAAATAGTGCAAGATGGCTTCATTTGGATGAAACATGGCCGTAACAACGATAATAGATGGCAACAAACTCAACATCAAATTTCAAGGCCATTCAAATAGTGCAAGATGGCTTCATTTGGATAAAACATGGCCGTAACAACGATAATAGATGGTAAATTAAACTCAACATCAAATTTTAAGGCCATTGAAATAGTGCAAGATGGCTTCATTTGGATGAAACATGGCCGTAACAACGATAATAGATGGCAATTAAACTCAACATCAAATTTCTAGGCCATTGAATTAGTGCAAGATGGCTTCATTTGGATGAAACATGGCCGTAACAACGATAATAGATGGCAACAAACTCAACATCAAATTTCAAGGCCATTCAAATAGTGCAAGATGGCTTCATTTGGATAAAACATGGCCGTAACAACGATAATAGATGGCAACAAAACTGAACATCAAATTTTAAGGCCATTGAAATAGTGCAAGATGGCTTCATTTGGATGAAACATGGCCGTAGCAACGATAATAGATGGCAACAAAATTCAACATTAAATTTCAAGGCCACTGAATTAATGCAAGATGCCTTTATTTGGTTGTAACATGGCCGTAACAACGATATTTTTTTGTTTGGCACAACAACCACTGTCGGTCAAGGGCCTGCCAAGTACCCACTAGTGAAGTGAGCTTGGCTTTCAGTGACTTATTGTTACCATAGCAGGATAGTCAGTCCTACGTATGGGAGCACGGTCTATTCGGGGCTTGAACCCAAGACGGGCATGTTGTTAAGTACGTTAACAACGATAATAGATGGCAACAAAATTCAACATCAAATTTCAAGGCCATTCAAATAGTGCAAGATGGCTTCATTTGGATGAAACATGGCCGTAACAACGATAATAGATGGCAACAAACTCAACATCAAATTTCAAGGCCTTTCAAATAGTGCAAAATGGCTTCATTTGGATGAAACATGGCCGTAACAACGATAATAGATGGCAACAAACTCAACATCAAATTTCAAGACCATGAAAATAGTGCAATATGGCTTCAGTTGGATGAAACATGGCCGTAACAACGATAATAGATGGCAAAAAAGCTCAACATCAAATTTTAAGTCCATTCAAATAGTGCAAGATGGCTTCATTTGGATGAAACATGGCCGTAACAACGATAATAGATGGCAACAAAATTCAACATCAAATTTCAAGGCCATTAAATTAGTGCAAGATGGCTTCATTTGGATGAAACAAGGCCGTAACAACGATAATAGATGGCAAAAAAATCAACCTCAAATTTCAAGTCCATTGAAATAGTGCAATATGGCTTCATTTGGCTGAAACATGGCCGTAACAACGATAATAGATGGCAACAAAATTCAACATCAAATTTCAAGGCCATTCAAATAGTGCAATATGACTTCATTTGGATAAAACATGGCTGATGTAACATGGGGATGTAACATGGCCGTAACAACGATAATTTTTTCTTTGGCACAACAACCACTGTCGGTCAAGGGCCTGCCAAGTACCCACTAGTGAAGTGAGCTTGGCTTTCAGTGTCTTATTGTTACCATATTTTGATAGTCAGTCCTACGTATGGGAGCACGGTCTATTCGTGGCTTGAACCCATGACGAGCATGTTGTTAAGTACGTTAACAACGATAATAGATGGCAACAAAATTCAACATCAAATTTCAAGGCCATTCAAATAGTGCAAGATGGCTTCATTTGGATGAAACATGGCCGTAACAACGATAATAGATGGCAACAAACTCAACATCAAATTTCAAGACCATGAAAATAGTGCAATATGGCTTCAGTTGGATGAAACATGGCCGTAACAACGATAATAGATGGCAACAAAATTCAACATCAAATTTCAAGGCTATTGAATAAGTGCACATGGCTTCATTTGGATGAAACATGGTCGTAACAAAGATAATAGATGGCAACAAAATTCAACATCAAATTTCAAGGCCATTCAAATAGTGCAAGATGGCTTCATTTGGATGAAACATGGCCGTAACAACGATAATAGATGGCAACAAAATTCAACATCAAATTTCAAGGCCATTGAATTAGTGCAAGATGGCTTTATTTGGATGAAACATGGCCGTAACAACGATAATTTTTTTCTTTGGCACAACAACCACTGTCGGTCAAGGGCCTGCCAAGTACCCACTAGTGAAGTGAGCTTGGCTTTCAGTGACTTATTGTTACCATAGCAGGATAGTCAGTCCTACGTATGGGAGCACGGTCTATTCGGGGCTTGAACCCATGACGGGCATGTTGTTAAGTACGTTAACAACGATAATAGATGGCAACAAAATTCAACATCAAATTTCAAGGCCATTGAATTAGTGCAAGATGGCTTTATTTGGATGAAACATGGCCGTAACAACGATAATAGATGGCAAAAAACTCAACATCAAATTTTAAGTCCATTGAAATAGTGCAACATGGCTTCATTTGGATGAAACATGGCCGTAACAACGATAATAGATGGCAAAAAACTCAACATCAAATTTTAAGTCCATTGAAATAGTGCAAAATGGCTTCATTTGGATAAAACATGGCCGTAACAACGATAATTTTTTTCTTTGGCACAACAACCACTGTCGGTGAAGGGCCTGCCAAGTACCCACTAGTGAAGTGAGCTTGGCTTTCAGTGACTTATTGTTACCATAGCAGGATAGTCAGTCCTACGTATGGGAGCACGGTCTATTCGGGGCTTGAACCCATGACGAGCATGTTGTTAAGTACGTTAACAACGATAATAGATGGCAACAAAATTCAACATCAAATTTCAAGGCCATTCAAATAGTGCAAGATGGCTTCATTTGGATGAAACATGGCCGTAACAACGATAATAGATGGCAACAAACTCAACATCAAATTTCAAGGCCATGAAAATAGTGCAAGATGGCTTCATTTGGATGAAACATGGCCGTAACAACGATAATAGATGGCAAAAAACTCAACATCAAATTTTAAGTCCATTGAAATAGTGCAAAATGGCTTCATTTGGATAAAACATGGCCGTAACAACGATAATTTTTTTTTTCTTTGGCACAACAACCACTGTCGGTCAAGGGCCTGCCAAGTACCCACTAGTGAAGTGAGCTTGGCTTTCAGTGACTTATTGTTACCATAGCAGGATAGTCAGTCCTACGTATGGGAGCACGGTCTATTCGGGGCTTGAACCCATGACGGGCATGTTGTTAAGTACGTTAACAACGATAATAGATGGCAACAAAATTCAACATCAAATTTCAAGGCCATTGAATTAGTGCAAGATGGCTTTATTTGGATGAAACATGGCCGTAACAACGATAATAGATGGCAGCAAAACTCATCATCAAATTTTAAGTCCATTGAAATAGTGCAACATGGCTTCATTTGGATGAAACATGGCCGTAACAACGATAATAGATGGCAACAAACTCAACATCAAATTTCAAGGCCATGAAAATAGTGCAATATGGCTTCAGTTGGATGAAACATGGCCGTAACAACGATAATAGATGGCAAAAAAGCTCAACATCAAATTTTAAGTCCATTCAAATAGTGCAAGATGGCTTCATTTGGATGAAACATGGCCGTAACAACGATAATAGATGGCAACAAAATTCAACATCAAATTTCAAGGCCATTAAATTAGTGCAAGATGGCTTCATTTGGATGAAACAAGGCCGTAACAACGATAATAGATGGCAGAAAAAATCAACATCAAATTTCAAGTCCATTGAAATAGTGCAATATGGCTTCATTTGGCTGAAACATGGCCGTAACAACGATAATAGATGGCAACAAAATTCAACATCAAATTTCAAGGCCATTCAAATAGTGCAATATGACTTCATTTGGATAAAACATGGCTGATGTAACATGGGGATGTAACATGGCCGTAACAACGATAATTTTTTTCTTTGGCACAACAACCACTGTCGGTCAAGGGCCTGCCAAGTACCCACTAGTGAAGTGAGCTTGGCTTTCAGTGTCTTATTGTTACCATATTTTGATAGTCAGTCCTACGTATGGGAGCACGGTCTATTCGTGGCTTGAACCCATGACGAGCATGTTGTTAAGTACGTTAACAACGATAATAGATGGCAACAAAATTCAACATCAAATTTCAAGGCCATTCAAATAGTGCAAGATGGCTTCATTTGGATGAAACATGGCCGTAACAACGATAATAGATGGCAACAAACTCAACATCAAATTTCAAGACCATTCAAATAGTGCAATATGGCTTCAGTTGGATGAAACATGGCCGTAACAACGATAATAGATGGCAACAAAATTCAACATCAAATTTCAAGGCTATTGAATAAGTGCAATATGGCTTCATTTGGATGAAACATGGTCGTAACAAAGATAATAGATGGCAACAAAATTCAACATCAAATTTCAAGGCCATTCAAATAGTGCAAGATGGCTTCATTTGGATGAAACATGGCCGTAACAACGATAATAGATGGCAACAAAATTCAACATCAAATTTCAAGGCCATTGAATTAGTGCAAGATGGCTTTATTTGGATGAAACATGGCCGTAACAACGATAATTTTTTTCTTTGGCACAACAACCACTGTCGGTCAAGGGCCTGCCAAGTACCCACTAGTGAAGTGAGCTTGGCTTTCAGTGACTTATTGTTACCATAGCAGGATAGTCAGTCCTACGTATGGGAGCACGGTCTATTCGGGGCTTGAACCCATGACGGGCATGTTGTTAAGTACGTTAACAACGATAATAGATGGCAACAAAATTCAACATCAAATTTCAAGGTCATTCAATTAGTGCAAGATGGCTTTATTTGGATGAAACATGGCCGTAACAACGATAATAGATGGCAAAAAACTCAACATCAAATTTTAAGTCCATTGAAATAGTGCAACATGGCTTCATTTGGATGAAACATGGCCGTAACAACGATAATAGATGGCAAAAAACTCAACATCAAATTTTAAGTCCATTGAAATAGTGCAAAATGGCTTCATTTGGATAAAACATGGCCGTAACAACGATAATTTTTTTCTTTGGCACAACAACCACTGTCGGTGAAGGGCCTGCCAAGTACCCACTAGTGAAGTGAGCTTGGCTTTCAGTGACTTATTGTTACCATAGCAGGATAGTCAGTCCTACGTATGGGAGCACGGTCTATTCGGGGCTTGAACCCATGACGAGCATGTTGTTAAGTACGTTAACAACGATAATAGATGGCAACAAAATTCAACATCAAATTTCAAGGCCATTCAAATAGTGCAAGATGGCTTCATTTGGATGAAACATGGCCGTAACAACGATAATAGATGGCAACAAACTCAACATCAAATTTCAAGGCCATGAAAATAGTGCAAGATGGCTTCATTTGGATGAAACATGGCCGTAACAACGATAATAGATGGCAAAAAACTCAACATCAAATTTTAAGTCCATTGAAATAGTGCAAAATGGCTTCATTTGGATAAAACATGGCCGTAACAACGATAATTTTTTTCTTTGGCACAACAACCACTGTCGGTCAAGGGCCTGCCAAGTACCCACTAGTGAAGTGAGCTTGGCTTTCAGTGACTTATTGTTACCATAGCAGGATAGTCAGTCCTACGTATGGGAGCACGGTCTATTCGGGGCTTGAACCCATGACGGGCATGTTGTTAAGTACGTTAACAATGATAATAGATGGCAACAAAATTCAACATCAAATTTCAAGGCCATTGAATTAGTGCAAGATGGCTTTATTTGGATGAAACATGGCCGTAACAACGATAATAGATGGCAACAAAACTCATCATCAAATTTCAAGTCCATTGAAATAGTGCAACATGGCTTCATTTGGATGAAACATGGCCCTAACAACGATAATAGATGGCAACAAACTCAACATCAAATTTCAAGGCCATGAAATAGTGCAATATGGCTTCAGTTGGATGAAACATGGCCGTAACAACGATAATAGATGGCAAAAAAACTCAACATCAAATTTCAAGGCCATTCAAATAGTGCAAGATGGCTTCATTTGGATGAAACAAAGCCGTAACAACGATAATAGATGGCAACAAAATTCAACATCAAATTTCAAGGCCATTGAAATAGTGCAAGATGGCTTCATTTGGATGAAACATGGCCGTAACAACGATAATAGATGGCAACAAACTCAACATCAAATTTCAAGGCCATGAAAATAGTGCAAGATGGCTTCATTTGGATGAAACATGGCCGTAACAACGATAATAGATGGCAACAAACTCAACATAAAATTTCAAGGCCATTCAAATAGTGCAATATGGCTTCAGTTGGATGAAACATGGTCGTAACAAAGATAATAGATGGCAAAAAAACTCAACATCAAATTTTAAGGCCATTCAAATAGTGCAAGATGGCTTCATTTGGATGAAACATGGCCGTAACAACGATAATAGATGGCAACAAAATTCAACATCAAATTTCAAGGCCATTCAAATAGTGCAAGATGGCTTCATTTGGATGAAACATGGCCGTAACAACGATAATAGATGGCAACAAAATTCAACATCAAATTTCAAGGCCATTGAAATAGTGCAAGATGGCTTTATTTGGATGAAACATGGCCGTAATAACGATAATTTTTTTTTCTTTGGCACAACAACCACTGTCGGTCAAGGGCCTGCCAAGCACCCACTAGTGAAGTGAGCTTTGCTTTCAGTGACTTATTGTTACCATAGCAGGATAGTTAGTCCTACGTATGGGAGCACGGTCTATTTGGGGCTTGAACCCATGACGGGCATGTTGTTAAGTACGTAAACAACGATAATAGATGGCAACAAAATTCAACATCAAATTTCAAGGCCATTGAATTAGTGCAAGATGGCTTTATTTGGAAGAAAAATGGCCGTAACAACGATAATAGATGGCAGCAAAACTCAACATCAAATTTCAAGGCCATTGAAATAGTGCAACATAACTTCATTTGGATGAAACATGGCCGTAACAACGATAATAGATGGCAACAAACTCAACATCAAATTTCAAGGCCATGAAAATAGTGCAATATGGCTTCAGTTGGATGAAACATGGCCGTAACAACGATAATAGATGGCAAAAAAACTCAACATCAAATTTCAAGGCCATTCAAATAGTGCAAGATGGCTTCATTTGGATGAAACAAAGCCGTAACAACGATAATAGATGGCAACAAAATTCAACATCAAATTTCAAGGCCATTCAAATAGTGCAAGATGGCTTCATTTGGATGAAACATGGCCGTAGCAACGATAATAGATGGCAACAAAATTCAACATTAAATTTCAAGGCCATTGAATTAGTGCAAGATGGCTTTATTTGGATGAAACATGGCCGTAACAACGATAATTTTTTTTTCTTTGGCACAACAACCACTGTCGGTCAAGGGCCTGCCAAGTACCCACAAGTGAAGTGAGCTTAGCTTTCAGTGACTTATTGTTACCATAGCAGGATAGTCAGTCCTACGTATGGGAGCACGGTCTATTTGGGGCTTGAACCCATGACAAGCATGTTGTTAAGTACGTTAACAACGATAATAGATGGCAACAAAATTCAACATCAAATTTCAAGGCCATTCAAATAGTGCAAGATGGCTTCATTTGGATGAAACATGGCCGTAACAACGATAATAGATGGCAACAAACTCAACATCAAATTTCAAGGCCATTCAAATAGTGCAAGATGGCTTCATTTGGATAAAACATGGCCGTAACAACGATAATAGATGGTAAATTAAACTCAACATCAAATTTTAAGGCCATTGAAATAGTGCAAGATGGCTTCATTTGGATGAAACATGGCAGTAACAACGATAATAGATGGCAAATTAAACTCAACATCAAATTTCTAGGCCATTGAATTAGTGCAAGATGGCTTCATTTGGATGAAACACGGCCGTAACAACGATAAAAGATGGCAAAAAAAACTCAACATCAAATTTCAAGGCCATTGAAATAGTACAAGATGGCTTCATTTGGATGAAACATGGCCGTAACAACGATAATAGATGGCAAAAAAACTCAACATCAAATTTCAAGGCCATTGAAATAGTACAAGATGGCTTCATTTGGATGAAACATGGCAGTAACAACGATAATAGATGGCAAATTAAACTCAACATCAAATTTCAAGGTCATTGAAATAGTGCAAGATGGCTTCATTTGGATGAAACATGGCAGTAACAACGATAATAGATGGCAACAAAAAACTCAACATCAAATTTCAAGGCCATTTAAATAGTACAAGATGGCTTCATTTGGATGAAACATGGCCGTAACAACGATAATAGATGGCAAAAAAACTCAACATCAAATTTCAAGGCCATTCAAATAGTGCAAGATGGCTTCATTTGGATGAAACAAAGCCGTAACAACGATAATAGATGGCAACAAAATTCAACATCAAATTTCAAGGCCATTCAAATAGTGCAAGATGGCTTCATTTGGATGAAACATGGCCGTAACAACGATAATAGATGGCAACAAAATTCAACATTAAATTTCAAGGCCATTGAATTAGTGCAAGATGGCTTCATTTGGATGAAACATGGCCGTAACAACGATAATTTTTTTTCTTTGGCACAACAACCACTGTCGGTCAAGGGCCTGCCAAGTACCCAGTAGTGAAGTGAGCTTGGCTTTCAGTGACTTATTGTTACCATAGCAGGATAGTCAGTCCTACGTATGGGAGCACGGTCTATTTAGGGCTTGAACCCATGACGGGCATAATGTTAAGTACGTTAACAACGATAATAGATGGCAAAAAAACTCAACATCAAATTTCAAGGCCATTCAAATAGTTCAAGATAGCTTTATTTGGATGAAACATGGCCGTAACAACGATAATAGATGGCAACAAAATTCAACATCAAATTTCAAGGCCATTCAAATACTGCAAGATGGCTTCATTTGGATGAAACAAGGCCGTAACAACGATAATAGATGGCAACAAAATTCAACATCAAATTTCAAGGCCATTCAAATAGTGCAATATGGCTTCATTTGGATGAAACATGGCCGTAACAACGATAATAGATGACAACAAAAACTCAACATCAAATTTCAAGGCCATTGAAATAGTGCAAGATGGCTTCATTTGGATGAAACATGGCCGTAACAACGATAATAGATGGCAACAAAATTCAACATCAAATTTCAAGGCCAACGAATTAGTGCAAGATGGCTTTATTTGGATGAAACATGGCCGTAACAACGATAATTTTTTTTTCTTTGGCACAACAACCACTGTCGGTCAAGGGCCTGCCAAGTATCCACTAGTGAAGTGAGCTTGGCTTTCAGTGACTTATTGTTACCATAGCAGGATAGTCAGTCCTACGTATGGGAGCACGGTCTATTTGGGGCTTGAACCCATGACGGGCATGTTGTTAAGCACGTTAACAACGATAACAGATGGCAACAAAATTCAACATCAAATTTCAAGGCCATTCAAATAGTGCATGATGGCTTCATTTGGATGAAACATGGCCGTAACAACGATAATAGATGGCAACAAACTCAACATCAAATTTCAAGGCCATTGAAATAGTGCAAATGGCTTCATTTGGATAAAACATGGCCGTAACAACGATAATAGATGGCAAAAAACTCAACATCAAATTTCAAGGCCATTGAAATAGTGCAAGATTGCTTCATTTGGATGAAACATGGCCGTAACAACGATAATAGATGGCAACAAAATTCAACATCAAATTTCAAGGCCATTGAATTAGTGCAAGATGCCTTTATTTGGTTGTAACATGGCCGTAACAACGATAATTTTTTTGTTTGGCACAACAACCACTGTCGGTCAAGGGCCTGCCAAGTACCCACTAGTGAAGTGAGCTTGGCTTTCAGTGACTTATTGTTACCATAGCAGGATAGTCAGTCCTACGTATGGGAGCACGGTCTATTCGGGGCTTGAACCCAAGACGGGCATGTTGTTAAGTACGTTAACAACGATAATAGATGGCAACAAAATTCAACATCAAATTTCAAGGCCATTCAAATGGTGCAAGATGGCTTCATTTGGATGAAACATGGCCGTAACAACGATAATAGATGACAACAAACTCAACATCAAATTTCAAGGCCATGAAAATAGTGCAATATGGCTTCAGTTGGATGAAACATGGCCGTAACAACGATAATAGATGGCAAAAAAACTCAACATCAAATTTCAAGGCCATGAAAATAGTGCAAGATGGCTTCAGTTGGATGAAACATGGCCGTAACAACGATAATAGATGGCAAAAAACTCAACATCAAATTTTAAGGCCATTCAAATAGTGCAAGATGGCTTCATTTGGCTGAAACAAAGCCGTAACAACGATAATAGATGGCAACAAAATTCAACATCAAATTTCAAGGCCATTTAAATAGTGCAAGATGGCTTCATTTGGATGAAACATGGCCGTAGCAATGATAATAGATGGCAACAAAATTCAACATTAAATTTCAAGGCCATTGAATTAGTGCAAGATGGCTTTATTTGGATGAAACATGGCCGTAACAACGATAATTTTTTTTTCTTTGGCACAACAACCACTGTCGGTCAAGGGCCTGCCAAGTACCCACAAGTGAAGTGAGCTTAGCTTTCAGTGACTTATTGTTACCATAGCAGGATAGTCAGTCCTACGTATGGGAGCACGGTCTATTTGGGGCTTGAACCCATGACAAGCATGTTGTTAAGTACGTTAACAACGATAATAGATGGCAAATTAAACTCAACATCAAATTTCAAGGCCATTCAAATAGTGCAAGATGGCTTCATTTGGATGAAACATGGCCGTAACAACGATAATAGATGGCAACAAACTCAACATCAAATTTCAAGGCCATTCAAATAGTGCAAGATGGCTTCATTTGGATAAAACATGGCCGTAACAACGATAATAGATGGCAATTAAACTCAACATCAAATTTTAAGGCCATTGAAATAGTGCAAGATGGCTTCATTTGGATGAAACATGGCCGTAACAACGATAATAGATGGCAAATTAAACTCAACATCAAATTTCTAGGCCATTGAATTAGTGCAAGATGGCTTCATTTGGATGAAACATGGCCGTAACAACGATAAAAGATGGCAAAAAAATTCAACATCAAATTTCAAGGCCATTGAAATAGTACAAGATGGCTTCATTTGGATGAAACATGGCCGTAACAACGATAATAGATGGCAAAAAAACTCAACATCAAATTTCTAGGCCATTGAATTAGTGCAAGATGGCTTCATTTGGATGAAACATGGCCGTAACAACGATAAAAGATGGCAGATTAAACTCAACATCAAATTTCAAGGCCATTGAAATAGTGCAAGATGGCTTCATTTGGATGAAACATGGCAGTAACAACGATAATATATGGCAACAAAACTCAACATCAAATTTTAAGGCCATTGAAATAGTGCAAGATGGCTTCATTTGGATGAAACATGGCCGTAACAACGATAATAGATGACAAACGTCAAACTCAACGTCAAATTTGAAGGCCATTGAAATAGTGCAAGATGGCTTCATTTGGATGAAACATGGCCGTAACAACGATAATAGATGGCAACAAAATTCAACATCAAATTTCAAGGCCATTCAAATAGTGCAAGATGGCTTCAGTTGGATGAAACATGGCCGTAACAACGATAATAGATGGCAACAAAATTCAACATTAAATTTCAAGGCCATTGAATTAGTGCAAGATGGCTTTATTTGGATGAAACATGGCCGTAACAACGATAATTTTTTTCTTTGGCACAACAACCACTGTCGGTCAAGGGCCTGCCAAGTACCCAGTAGTGAAGTGAGCTTGGCTTTCAGTGACTTATTGTTACCATAGCAGGATAGTCAGTCCTACGTATGGGAGCACGGTCTATTTAGGGCTTGAACCCATGACGGGCATAATGTTAAGTACGTTAACAACGATAATAGATGGCAAAAAAACTCAACATCAAATTTCAAGGCCATTCAAATAGTTCAAGATAGCTTTATTTGGATGAAACATGGCCGTAAGAACGATAATAGATGGCAACAAACTCAACATCAAATTTCAAGGCCATTCAAATAGTGCAAAATGGCTTCATTGGATGAAACATGGCCGTAACAACGATAATAGATGGCAAAAAAACTCAACATCAAATTTCAAGGCCATTCAAATAGTGCAATATGTCTTCATTTGGATGAAACATGGCCGTAACAACGATAATAGATGGCAACAAAATTCAACATCAAATTTCAAGGCCATTCAAATAGTGCAAGATGGCTTCATTTGGATGAAACATGGCCGTAACAACGATAATAGATGGCAACAAAATTCAACATCAAATTTCAAGGCCATTCAAATACTGCAAGATGGCTTCATTTGGATGAAACATGGCCGTAACAAAAATAATAGATGGCAAATTAAACTCAACATCAAATTTTAAGTCCATTGAAATAGTGCAATATGGCTTCATTTGGATGAAACATGGCTGTAACAACGATAATAGATGGCAACAAAATTCAACATCAAATTTCAAGGCCATTCAAATAGTGCAATATGGCTTCATTTGGATAAAACATGGCCCTAACAACGATAATAGATGGCAAAAAAACTCAACATCAAATTTCAAGGCCATTCAAATAGTGCAAGATGGCTTCATTTGGATGAAACATGGCCGTAACAACGATAATAGATGGCAACAAAATTCAACATCAAATTTCAAGGCCATTCAAATAGTGCAAGATGGCTTCATTTGGATGAAACATGGCCGTAACAACGATAATAGATGGCAAAAAAACTCAACATCAAATTTCAAGGCCATTCAAATAGTGCAAGATGGCTTCATTTGGATGAAACATGGCCGTAACAACGATAATAGATGGCAACAAACTCAACATCAAATTTCAAGGCCATTGAAATAGTGCAAAATGGCTTCATTTGGATAAAAACATGGCCGTAACAACGATAATAGATGGCAAAAAAACTCAACATCAAATTTCAAGGCCATTCAAATAGTGCAAGATGGCTTCATTTGGATGAAACATGGCCGTAACAACGATAATAGATGGCAAAAAAGCTCAACATCAAATTTAAAAGTCCATTGAAATAGTGCAATATGGCTTCATTTGGATGAAACATGGCCGTAACAACGATAATAAATGGCAACAAAATTCAACATAAAAATTTCAAGGCCATTCAAATAGTGCAAGATGGCTTCATTTGGATGAAACATGGCCGTAACAACGATAATAGATGGCAAAAAACTCAACATCAAATTTCAAGGACATTCAAATAGTGCAAAATGGCTTCATTTGGATGAAACATGGCCGTAACAACGATAATAGATGGCAACAAAATTCAACATCAAATTTCAAGGCCAATGAATTAGTGCAAGATGCCTTTATTTGGATGAAACATGGCCGTAACAACGATATTTTTTTTTCTTTGGCACAACAACCACTGTCGGTCAAGGGCCTGCCAAGTATCCACTAGTGAAGTGAGCTTGGCTTTCAGTGACTTATTGTTACCATAGCAGGATAGTCAGTCCTACGTATGGGAGCACGGTCTATTTGGGGCTTGAACCCATGACGGGCATGTTGTTAAGCACGTTAACAACGATAACAGATGGCAACAAAATTCAACATCAAATTTCAAGGCCATTCAAATAGTGCATGATGGCTTCATTTGGATGAAACATGGCCGTAACAACGATAATAGATGGCAACAAAATTCAACACCAAAATTCAAGGCCATTCAAATAGTGAAAGATGGCTTCATGTGGATGAAACATGGCCGTAACAACAATAATAGATGGCAACAAAATTCAACATCAAATTTCAAGGCCATTCAAATAGTGCAAGATGGCTTCATTTGGATGAAACATGGCCGTAACAACGATAATAGATGGCAAAAAAACTCAACATCAAATTTCAAGGCCATTGAAATAGTGCAAGATGGCTTCATTTGGATGAAACATGGCCGTAACAACAATAATAGATGGCAAAAAAACTCAACATTAAATTTCAAGTCCATTGAAATAGTGCAATATGCCTTCATTTGGATGAAACATGGCCGTAACAACGAAAATAGATGGCAACAAAATTCAACATCAAATTTCAAGGCCATTCAAATAGTGCAAGATGGCTTCATTTGGATGAAACATGGCCGTAACAACGATAATAGATGGCAACAAAATTCAACATCAAATTTCAAGGCCATTGAAATAGTGCAATATGACTTCATTTGGATAAAACATGGCCGTAACAACGATAATAGATGGCAAAAAAACTCAACATCAAATTTCAAGGCCATTCAAATAGTGCAAGTTGGCTTCATTTGGATGAAACATGGCCGTAACAACGATAATAGATGGCAAAAAAACTCAACATTAAATTTCAAGGCCATTGAAAAAATGCAAGATGGCTTCATTTGGATGAAACATGGCAGTAACAACGAAAATAGATGGCAAATTAAACTCAACATCAAATTTCAAGGCCATTCAAATAGTGCAAGATGGCTTCATTTGGATGAAACATGGCCGTAACAACGATAATAGATGACAACAAAATCAACACCAAATTTCAAGGCCATTGAAATAGTACAAGATGGCTTCATTTGGATGAAACATGGCCGTAACAACGATAATAGATGGCAAAAAACTCAACATCAAATTTCAAGGCCATTCAAATAGTGCAAGATGGCTTCATTTGGATGAAACATGGCCGTAACAACGATAATAGATGGCAAAAAAACTCAACATCAAATTTCAAGGCCAATGAATTAGTGCAAGATGCCTTTATTTGGATGTAACATGGCCGTAACAACGATAATTTTTTTTTCTTTGCCACAACAACCACTGTCGGTCAAGGGCCTGCCAAGTACCCACTAGTGAAGTGAGCTTGGCTTTCAGTGACTTATTGTTACCATAACAGGATAGTCAGTCCTACGTATGGGACCACGGTCTATTCGGGGCTTGAACCCATGACGGGCATGTTGTTAAGTACGTTAACAACGATAATAGATGGCAAAAAACTCAACATTAAATTTCAAGTCCATTGAAATAGTGCAATATGGCTTCATTTGGATGAAACATGGCCGTAACAACGATAATAGATGGCAACAAAATTCAACATAAAATTTCAAGGCCATTCAAATAGTGCATTATAGCTTCATTTGGATAAAACATGGCCGTAACAACGATAATAGATGGCAAAAAACTCAACATCAAATTTCAAGGCCATTCAAATAGTGCAAGATGGCTTCATTTGGATGAAACATGGCCGTAACAACGATAATAGATGGCAACAAAATTCAACATCAAATTTCAAGGCCATTGAATTAGTGCAAGATGGCTTTATTTGGATGAAACATGGCCGTAACAACGATAATTTTTTTCTTTGGCACAACAACCACTGTCGGTCAAGGGCCTGCCAAGTACCCACTAGTGAAGTGAGCTTGGCTTTCAGTGACTTATTGTTACCATAGCAGGATAGTCAGTCCTACGTATGGGAGCACGGTCTATTTAGGGCTTGAACCCATGACGAGCATGTTGTTAAGTACGTTAACAACGATAATAGATGGCAAAAAAACTCAACACCAAATTTCAAGGCCATTCAAATAGTGCATTATGACTTCATTTGGATAAAACATGGCCCTAACAACGATAATAGATGGCAAAAAAACTCAACATCAAATTTCAAGGCCATTGAAATAGTGCAAGATGGCTTCATTTGGATGAAACATGGCCGTAACAACGATAATAGATGGCAACAAAATTCAACATCAAATTTCAAGGGCATTGAATTAGTGCAAGATGGCTTTATTTGGATGAAACATGGCCGTAACAACGATAATAGATGGCAGCAAAACTCAACATCAAATTTTAAGTCCATTGAAATAGTGCAACATGGCTTCATTTGGATGAAACATGGCCGTAACAACGATAATAGATGGCAAAAAAACTCAACATCAAATTTCAAGGCCATTGAAATAGTGCAATATGGCTTCATTTGGATGAAACATGGCCGTAACAACGATAATAGATGGCAAAAAAACTCAACATCAAATTTTAAGTCCATTGAAATAGTGCAATATGGCTTCATTTGGTTGAAACATGGCCGTAACAACGATAATAGATGGCAACAAAATTTAACATCAAATTTCAAGGCCAATGAATTAGTGCAAGATGCCTTTATTTGGATGTAACATGGCCGTAACAACGATAATTTTTTTTTCTTTGGCACAACAACCACTGTCGGTCAAGGGCCTGCCAAGTATCCACTAGTGAAGTGAGCTTGGCTTTCAGTGCCTTATTGTTACCATAGCAGGATAGTCAGTCCTACGTATGGGAGCACGGTCTATTTGGGGTTTGAACCCATGACGGGCATGTTGTTAAGCACGTAAACAACGATAATAGATGGCAACAAAATTCAACATTAAATTTTAAGTCCATTGAAATAGTGCAAGATGGCTTCATTTGGATGAAACATGGCCGTAACAACGATAATAGATGGCAACAAAATTCAACATCAAATTTCAAGGCCATTCAGATAGAGCATTATGGCTTCATTTGGATGAAACATGGCCGTAACAACGATAATAGATGGCAAAAAAACTCAACATCAAATTTCAAGGCCATTCAAATAGTGCAAGATGGCTTCATTTGGATGAAACATGGCCGTAACAACGATAATAGATGGCAACAAAATTCAACATCAAATTTCAAGGCCATTGAATTAGTGCAAGATGGCTTTATTTGGATGAAACATGGCCGTAACAACGATAATTTTTTTCTTTGGCACAACAACCACTGTCGGTCAAGGGCCTGCCAAGTACCCACTAGTGAAGTGAGCTTGGCTTTCAGTGACTTATTGTTACCATAGCAGGATAGTCAGTCCTACGTATGGGAGCACGGTCTATTTAGGGTTTGAACCCATGACGAGCATGTTGTTAAGTACGTTAACAACGATAATAGATGGCAAAAAACTCAACACCAAATTTCAAGGCCATTCAAATAGTGCAAGATGACTTCATTTGGATGAAACATGGCCCTAACAACGATAATAGATGGCAACAAAACTCAACATCAAATTTCAAGGCCATTGAAATAGTGCAAGATGGCTTCATTTGGATGAAACATGGCCGTAACAACGATAATAGATGGCAAAAAACTCAACATCAAATTTCAAGGCCATTGAATTAGTGCAAGATGGCTTCATTTGGATGAAACATGGCCGTAACAACGATAATAGATGGCAACAAAATTCAACATCAAATTTCAAGGGCATTGAATTAGTGCAAGATGGCTTCATTTGGATGAAACATGGCCGTAACAACGATAATAGATGGCAAAAAACTCAACATCAAATTTTAAGTCCATTGAAATAGTGCAACATGGCTTCATTTTGGATGAAACATGGCCGTAACAACGATAATAGATGGCAAAAAACTCAACATCAAATTTCAAGGCCATTGAAATAGTGCAATATGGCTTCATTTGGATGAAACATGGCCGTAACAACGATAATAGATGGCAAAAAACTCAACATCAAATTTCAAGGCCATTGAAATAGTGCAATATGGCTTCATTTGGATGAAACATGGCCGTAACAACGATAATAGATGGCAACAAAATTCAACATCAAATTTCAAGGCCATTGAAATAGTGCAAGATGGCTTTATTTGGATGAAACGTGGCCGTAACAACGATAATAGATGGCAACAAAATTCAACATCAAATTTCAAGGCCAATGAATTAGTGCAAGATGCCTTTATTTGGATGTAACATGGCCGTAACAACGATAATTTTTTTCTTTGGCACAACAACCACTGTCGGTCAAGGGCCTGCCAAGTATCCACTAGTGAAGTGAGCTTGGCTTTCAGTGACTTATTGTTACCATAGCAGGATAGTCAGTCCTACGTATGGGAGCACGGTCTATTTGGGCTTGAACCCATGACGGGCATGTTGTTAAGTACGTTAACAACGATAATAGATGGCAACAAAATTCAACATCAAATTTCAAGGCCATTCAAATAGTGCATGATGGCTTCATTTGGATGAAACATGGCCGTAATAACGATAATAGATGGCAACAAACTCAACATCAAATTTCAAGGCCATTGCAATAGTGCAAAATGGCTTCATTTGGTTAAACAAAGCCATAACAACGATAATAGATGGCAAAAAAACTCAACATCAAATTTCAAGGCCATTGAATTAGTGCAAGATGGCTTCATTTGGATGAAACATGGCCGTAACAACGATAATAGATGGCAACAAAATTCAACATTAAATTTCAAGGCCACTGAATTAATGCAAGATGCCTTTATTTGGATGTAACATGGCCGTAACAACGATAATTTTTTTTTTCTTTGGCACAACAACCACTGTCGGTCAAGGGCCTGCCAAGTACCCACTAGTGAAGTGAGCTTGGCTTTCAGTGACTTATTGTTACCATAGCAGGATAGTCAGTCCTACGTATGGGAGCACGGTCTATTCGGGGCTTGAACCCAAGACGGGCATGTTGTTAAGTACGTTAACAACGATAATAGATGGCAACACAATTCAACATCAAATTTCAAGGCCATTCAAATAGTGCAAGATGGCTTCATTTGGATGAAACATGGCCGTAACAACGATAATAGATGGCAACAAACTCAACATCAAATTTCAAGGCCATGAAAATAGTGCAATATGGCTTCATTTGGATGAAACATGGCCGTAACAACGATAATAGATGGCAAAAAACTCAACATCAAATTTTAAGGACATTCAAATAGTGCAAGATGGCTTCTTTTGGATGAAACATGGCCGTAACAACGAAAATAGATGGCAAAAAATTTAACATCAAATTTCAAGGCCATTCAAATAGTGCAAGATGGCTTCATTTGGATGAAACATGGCCGTAACAACGATAATAGATGGCAACCAAATTCAACATTTAATTTCAAGGCCATTGAATTAGTGCAAGATGGCTTTATTTGGATGAAACATGGCCGTAACAACGATAATTTTTTTCTTTGGCACAACAACCACTGTCGGTCAAGGGCCTGCCAAGTACCCACTAGTGAAGTGAGCTTGGCTTTCAGTGTCTTATTGTTACCATAGCAGGATAGTCAGTCCTACGTATGGGAGCACGGTCTATTCGGGGCTTGAACCCATGACGAGCATGTTGTTAAGTACGTTAACAACGATAATAGATGGCAACAAAATTCAACATCAAATTTCAAGGCCATTCAAATAGTGCAAGATGGCTTCATTTGGATGAAACATGGCCGTAACAACGATAATAGATGGCAACAAACTCAACATCAAATTTCAAGGACATTCAAATAGTGCAAGATGGCTTCTTTTGGATGAAACATGGCCGTAACAACGATAATAGATGGCAACAAACTCAACATCAAATTTCAAGGCCATGAAATAGTGCAATATGGCTTCAGTTGGATGAAACATGGCCGTAACAACGATAATAGATGGCAACAAAATTCAACATCAAATTTCAAGGCCATTGAATAAGTGCAATATGGCTTCATTTGGATGAAACATGGCCGTAACAACGATAATAGATGGCAACAAAATTCAACATCAAATTTCAAGGCCATTCAAATAGTGCAAGATGGCTTCATTTGGATGAAACATGGCCGTAACAACGATAATAGATGGCAACAAAATTCAACATCAAATTTCAAGGCCACTGAATTAATGCAAGATGCCTTTATTTGGATGAAACATGGCCGTAACAACGATAATTTTTTTTCTTTGGCACAACAACCACTGTCGGTCAAGGGCCTGCCAAGTACCCACTAGTGAAGTGAGCTTGGCTTTCAGTGACTTATTGTTACCATAGCAGGATAGTCAGTCCCGCGTATGGGAGCACGGTCTATTCGGGGCTTGAACCCATGACGGGCATGTTGTTAAGTACGTTAACAACGATAATAGATGGCAACAAAATTCAACATCAAATTTCAAGGCCATTGAAAAAGTGCAAGATGGCTTCATTTGGATGAAACATGGTCGTAACAATAATAATAGTGACAATAACAACAATATAATAGATGGCAACAAAATTCAACATTAAATTTCAAGGCCATTCAAATAGTGCAAGATGGCTTCATTTGGATGAAACATGGCCGTAACAACGATAATAGATGGCAACAAAATTCAACATCAAATTTCAAGGCCATTGAATTAGTGCAAAATGGCTTCATTTGGATAAAACATGGCCGTAACAACGATAATTTTTTTTTTCTTTGGCACAACAACCACTGTCGGTCAAGGGCCTGCCAAGTACCCACTAGTGAAGTGAGCTTGGCTTTCAGTGTCTTATTGTTACCATAACAGGATAGTCAGTCCCACGTATGGGAGCACGGTCTATTCGGGGCTTGAACCCAAGACGGGCATGTTGTTAAGTACGTTAACAACGATAATAGATGGCAACAAAATTCAACATCAAATTTCAAGGCCATTCAAATAGTGCAAGATGGCTTCATTTGGATGAAACATGGCCGTAACAACGATAATAGATGGCAACAAACTCAACATCAAATTTCAAGGCCATGAAAATAGTGCAAGATGGCTTCATTTGGATGAAACATGGCCGTAACAACGATAATAGATGACAACAAACTCAACATCAAATTTCAAGGCCATGAAAATAGTGCAATATGGCTTCAGTTGGATGAAACATGGCCGTAACAACGATAATAGATGGCAAAAAAACTCAACATCAAATTTCAAGGCCATGAAAATAGTGCAAGATGGCTTCATTTGGATGAAACATGGCCGTAACAACGATAATAGATGGCAACAAAATTCAACATCAAATTTCAAGGCCATTCAAATAGTGCAAGATGGCTTCATTTGGATGAAACATGGCCGTAACAACGATAATAGATGGCAACAAAATTCAACATCAAATTTCAAGGCCAATGAATTAGTGCAAGATGCCTTTATTTGGATGAAACATGGCCGTAACAACGATAATTTTTTTTCTTTGGCACAACAACCACTGTCGGTCAAGGGCCTGCCAAGTACCCACTAGTGAAGTGAGCTTGGCTTTCAGTGACTTATTGTTACCAAACAGGATAGTCAGTCCTACGTATGGGAGCACGGTCTATTCGGGGCTTGAACCCATGACGAGCATGTTGTTAAGTACGTTAACAACGATAATAGATGGCAAAAAATTCAACATCAAATTTCAAGGCCATTCAAATAGTGCAAGATGGCTTCATTTGGATGAAACATGGCCGTAACAACGATAATAGATTGCAACAAAACTCAACATCAAATTTCAAGGCCATTGAAATAGTGCAAGATGGCTTCATTTGTATGAAACATGGCCGTAACAACGATAATAGATGGCAAAAAACTCAACATAGAATTTCAAGGCCATTGAAATAGTGCAATATGGCTTCATTTGGATGAAACATGGCCGTAACAACGATAATAGATGGCAACAAAATTCAACATCAAATTTCAAGGCCATTCAAATAGTGCAAGATGGCTTCATTTGGATGAAACATGGCCGTAACAACGATAATAGATGGCAAAAAAATTCAACATCAAATTTCAAGGACATTGAAATAGTGCAAAATGGCTTCATTTGGATGAAACATGGCCGTAACAACGATAATAGATGGCAAAAAAACTCAACATCAAATTTTAAGTCCATTGAATTAGTGCAAAATGGCTTCATTTGGATAAAACATGGCCGTAACAACGATAATTTTTTTTTCTTTGGCACAACAACCATTGTCGTTCAAGGGCCTGCCAAGTACCCATTAGTGAAGTGAGCTTGGCCTTCAGTGACTTATTGTTACCATAGCAGGATAGTCAGTCCTACGTATGGGAGCACGGTCTATTCGGGGCTTGAACGCATGACGAGCATGTTGTTAAGTACATTAACAACGATAATAGATGGCAAAAAAACTCAACATCAAATTTCAAGGCCATTCAAATAGTTCAAGATGGCTTCATTTGGATGAAACATGGCCGTAACAACGATAATAGATGGCAACAAACTCAACATCAAATTTCAAGGCCATTCAAATAGTGCAAAATGGCTTCATTTGGATAAAACATGGCCGTAACAACGATAATAGATGGCAACAAACTCAACATCAAATTTCAAGGCCATTCAAATAGTGCAATATGTCTTCATTTGGATGAAACATGGCCCTAACAACGATAATAGATGGCAACAAACTCAACATCAAATTTTAAGTCCATTCAAATAGTGCAAGATGGCTTCATTTGGATGAAACATGGCCGTAACAACGATAATAGATGGCAACAAAATTCAACATCAAATTTCAAGGCCATTGAAATAGTGCAAGATGGCTTCATTTGGATGAAACAAGGCCGTAACAACGATAATAGATGGCAAAAATATCAAACTCAAATTTCAAGGCCATTGAAATAGTGCAATATGGCTTCATTTGGATGAAACATGGCCGTAACAACGATAATAGATGGCAACAAAATTCAACATCAAATTTCAAGGCCATTCAAATAGTGCAATATGACTTCATTTGGATGAAACATGGCCGTAACAACGATAATAGATGGCAAAAAACTCAACATCAAATTTCAAGGCCATTCAAATAGTGCAAGATGGCTTCATTTGGATGAAACATGGCCGTAACAACGATAATAGATGGCAACAAAATTCAACATTAAATTTCAAGGCCATTGAATTAGTGCAAGATGGCTTTATTTGGATGAAACATGGCCGTAACAACGATAATTTTTTTCTTTGGCACAACAACCACTGTCGGTCAAGGGCCTGCCAAGTACCCACTAGTGAAGTGAGCTTGGCTTTCAGTGACTTATTGTTACCATAGCAGGATAGTCAGTCCTACGTATGGGAGCACGGTCTATTTAGGGCTTGAACCCATGACGGGCATGTTGTTAAGTACGTTAACAACGATAATAGATGGCAACAAAATTCAACATCAAATTTCAAGGCCATTCAAATAGTGCAAGATGGCTTCATTTGGATGAAACATGGCCGTAACAACAATAAAAGATGGCAAAAAATTCAACATCAAATTTCAAGGCCATTGAAATAGTGCAAGATGGCTTCATTTGGATGAAACATGGCCGTAACAACGATAATAGATAGCAAAAACTCAACATAGAATTTCAAGGCCATTGAAATAGTGCAATATGGCTTCATTTGGATGAAACATGGCCGTAACAACGATAATAAATGGCAACAAATTCAACATCAAATTTCAAGGCCATTCAAATAGTGCAAGATGGCTTCATTTGGATGAAACATGGCCGTAACAACGATAATAGATGGCAAAAAACTCAACATCAAATTTCAAGGACATTGAAATAGTGCAAAATGGCTTCATTTGGATGAAACATGGCCGTAACAACGATAATAGATGGCAACAAAATTCAACATCAAATTTCAAGGCCAATGAATTAGTGCAAGATGCCTGTATTTGGATGAAACATGGCCGTAACAACGATAATTTTTGTTTTTCTTTGGCACAACAACCACTGTCGGTCAAGGGCCTGCCAAGTATCCACTAGTGAAGTGAGCTTGGCTTTCAGTGACTTATTGTTACCATAGCAGGATAGTCAGTCCTACGTATGGGAGCACGGTCTATTTGGGGCTTGAACCCATGACGGGCATGTTGTTAAGCACGTTAACAACGATAATAGATGGCAACAAAATTCAACATCAAATTTCAAGGCCATTCAAATAGTGCAAGATGGCTTCATTTGGATGAAACATGGCCGTAGCAACGATAATAGATGGCAACAAAATTCAACATCAAATTTCAAGGCCATTCAAATAGTGCAATATGGCTTCATTTGGATGAAACATGGCCGTAACAACGATAATAGATGGCAACAAAATTGAACATCAAATTTCAAGGCCATTCAAATAGTGCAAGATGGCTTCATTTGGATGAAACATGGCCGTAACAACGATAATAGATGGAAAAAAACTCAACATCAAATTTCAAGGCCATTGAATTAGTGCAAGATGGCTTCATTTGGATGAAACATGGCCGTAACAACAATAATAGATGGCAAAAAACTCAACATCAAATTTCAAGGCCATTGAAATAGTGCAAGATGGCTTCATTTGGATGAAACATGGCCGTAACAACGATAATAGATGGCAACAAAATTCAACATCAAATTTCAAGGCCATTCAAATAGTGCAAGATGGCTTCATTTGGATGAAACATGGCCGTAACAACGATAATAGATGGCAACAAAATTCAACATCAAATTTCAAGGCCATTGAAATAGTGCAAGATGGCTTCATTTGGATGAAACATGGCCGTAACAACGATAATAGATGGCAAAAAACTCAACATCAAATTTCAAGGCCATTCAAATAGTGCAAGATGGCTTCATTTGGATGAAACATGGCCGTAACAACGATAATAGATGGCAAAAAACTCAACATCAAATTTCAAGGCCATTGAAATAGTGCAAGATGGCTTCATTTGGATGAAACATGGCCGTAACAACGATAATAGATGGCGAAAAAACTCAACATCAAATTTTAAATCCATTCAAATAGTGCAAGATGGCTTCATTTGGATGAAACATGGCCGTAACAACGATAATAGATGGCGAAAAAACTCAACATCAAATTTCAAGGCCATTGAAATAGTGCAATATGGCTTCATTTGGATGAAACATGGCCGTAACAACGATAATAGATGGCAACAAAATTCAACATCAAATTTCAAGGCCATTCAAATAGTGCAAGATGGCTTCATTTGGATGAAACATGGCCGTAACAACGATAATAGATGGCAACAAAATTCAACATCAAATTTCAAGGCCATTGAAATAGTGCATGATGGCTTCATTTGGATGAAACATGGCCGTAACAACGATAATATATGGCAAAAAAACTCAACATCAAATTTCAAGGCCATTCAAATAGTGCAAGTTGGCTTCATTTGGATGAAACATGGCCGTAACAACGATAATAGATGGCAAAAAAACTCAACATTAAATTTCAAGGCCATTGAAAAAGTGCAAGATGGCTTCATTTGGATGAAAACATGGCAGTAACAACGATAATAGATGGCAACAAACTCAACATCAAATTTTAAGTCCATTCAAATAGTGCAAGATGGCTTCATTTGGATGAAACATGGCCGTAACAACGATAATAGATGGCAAAAAACTCAACATCAAATTTTAAGTCCATTGAAATAGTGCAATATGGCTTCATTTGGATGAAACATGGCCGTAACAACGATAATAGATGGCAACAAAATTCAACATAAAATTCAAGGCCATTCAAATAGTGCATGATGGCTTCATTTGGATGAAACATGGCCGTAACAACGATAATAGATGGCAAAAAACTCAACATCAAATTTCAAGGCCATTCAAATAGTGCATGATGGCTTCATTTGGATGAAACATGGCCGTAACAACGATAATAGATGGCAACAAAATTCAACATCAAATTTCAAGGCCATTGAAATAGTGCAAGATGGCTTCATTTGGATGAAACATGGCCGTAACAACGATAATAGATGGCAACAAAATTCAACATCAAATTTCAAGGCCATTCAAATAGTGCAAGATGGCTTCATTTGGATGAAACATGGCCGTAACAACGATAATAGATGGCAAAAAACTCAACATCAAATTTTAAGTCCATTCAAATAGTGCAAGATGGCTTCATTTGGATGAAACATGGCCGTAACAACGATAATAGATGGCAACAAAATTCAACATCAAATTTCAAGGCCATTGAAATAGTGCAAGATGGCTTCATTTGGATGAAACATGGCCGTAACAACGATAATAGATGGCAAAAACTCAACATCAAATTTCAAGGCCATTCAAATAGTGCATTAGTGCTTCATTTGGATGAAACATGGCCGTAACAACGATAATAGATGGCAACAAAACTCAACATCAAATTTCAAGGCCATTGAATAGTGCAAGATGGCTTCATTTGGATGAAACATGGCCGTAACAACGATAATAGATGGCAACAAAATTCAACATCAAATTTCAAGGCCATTGAAATAGTGCAAGATGGCTTCATTTGGATGAAACATGGCCGTAACAACGATAATAGATGGCAACAAAATTCAACATCTAATTTCAAGGCCATTGAAATAGTGCAAGATGGCTTCATTTGGATGAAACATGGCCGTAACAACGATAATAGATGGCAAAAAACTCAAGATCTAATTTCAATTCCATTGAAATAGTGCAAGATGGCTTCATTTGGATGAAACATGGCCGTAACAACGATAATAGATGGCAACAAAACTCAACATCAAATTTCAAGGCCATTGAAATTGTGCAATACGGCTTCATTTGGATGAAACATGGCCGTAACAATGATAATAGATGGCAAAAAACTCAACATCAAATTGCAAGGCCATTCAAATAGTGCAAGATGGCTTCATTTGGATGAAACATGGCCGTAACAACGATAATAGATGGCAACAAAATTCAACATCAAATTTCAAGGCCATTCAAATAGTGCAAGATGGCTTCATTTGGATGAAACATGGCCGTAACAACGATAATAGATGGCAACAAAATTCAACATCAAATTTCAAGGCCATTGAATTAGTGCAAGATGCCTTTATTTGGATGAAACATGGCCGTAACAACGATAATTTTTTTCTTTGGCACAACAACCACTGTCGGTCAAGGGCCTGCCAAGTATCCACTAGTGAAGTGAGCTTGGCTTTCAGTGACTTATTGTTACCATAGCAGGATAGTCAGTCCTACGTATGGGAGCACGGTCTATTTGGGGCTTGAACCCATGACGGGCATGTTGTTAAGCACGTTAACAACGATAATAGATGGCAACAAAATTCAACATCAAATTTCAAGGCCATTCAAATAGTGCAAGATGGCTTCATTTGGATGAAACATGGCCGTAACAACGATAATAGATGGCAACAAACTCAACATCAAATTTCAAGGCCATTGAAATAGTGCAAAATGGCTTCATTTGGATAAAACATGGCCGTAACAACGATAATAGATGGCAAAACAACTCAACATCAAATTTCAAGGCCATTCAAATAGTGCAAGATGGCTTCATTTGGATGAAACATGGCCGTAACAACGATAATAGATGGCAACAAAATTCAACATCAAATTTCAAGGCCATTGAATTAGTGCAAGATGCCTTTAGTTGTTTGTAACATGGCCGTAACAACGATAATTTTTTTCTTTGGCACAACAACCACTGTCGGTCAAGGGCCTGCCAAGTACCCACTAGTGAAGTGAGCTTGGCTTTCAGTGACTTATTGTTACCATAGCAGGATAGTCAGTCCTACGTATGGGAGCACGGTCTATTCGGGGCTTGAACCCAAGACGGGCATGTTGTTAAGTACGTTAACAACGATAATAGATGGCAACAAAATTCAACATCAAATTTCAAGGCCATTCAAATAGTGCAAGATGGCTTCATTTGGATGAAACATGGCCGTAACAACGATAATAGATGGCAAAAAACTCAACATCAAATTTCAAGGCCATGAAAATAGTGCAAGATGGCTTCATTTGGATGAAACATGGCCGTAACAACGATAATAGATGGCAAAAAACTCAACATCAAATTTCAAGGCCATTCAAATAGTGCAAGATGGCTTCATTTGGATGAAACATGGCCGTAACAACGATAATAGATGGCAACAAAATTCAACATCAAATTTCAAGGCCATTCAAATAGTGCAATATGGCTTCATTTGGATGAAACATGGCCGTAACAACGATAATAGATGGCAACAAAATTGAACATCAAATTTCAAGGCCATTCAAATCGTGCAAGATGGCTTCATTTGGATGAAACATGGCCGTAACAACGATAATAGGTGGCAAAAAATTCAACATCAAATTTCAAGGCCATTGAAATAGTGCAAGATGGCTTCATTTGGATGAAACATGGCCGTAACAACGATAATAGATGGCAAAAAACTCAACATCAAATTTCAAGGCCATTGAAATAGTGCAAGATGGCTTCATTTGGATGAAACATGGCCGTAACAACGAAAATAGATGGCAACAAAATTCAACATCAAATTTCAAGGCCATTCAAATAGTGCAAGATGGCTTCATTTGGATGAAACATGGCCGTAACAACGATAATAGATGGCAACAAAATTCAACATCAAATTTCAAGGCCATTGAAATAGTGCATGATGGCTTCATTTGGATGAAACATGGCCGTAACAACGATAATAGATGGCAAAAACTCAACATCAAATTTCAAGGCCATTCAAATAGTGCAAGATGGCTTCATTTGGATGAAACATGGCCGTAACAACGATAATAGATGGCAAAAAACTCAACATCAAATTTCAAGGCCATTGAAATAGTGCAAGATGGCTTCATTTGGATGAAACATGGCCGTAACAACGATAATAGATGGCAAAAAACTCAACATCAAATTTCAAGTCCATTCAAATAGTGCAAGATGGCTTCATTTGGATGAAACATGGCCGTAACAACGATAATAGATGGCAAAAAACTCAACATCAAATTTCAAGTCCATTGAAATAGTGCAAGATGGCTTCATTTGGATGAAACATGGCCGTAACAACGATAATAGATGACAACAAAATTAACATCAAATTTCAAGGCCATTCAAATAGTGCAAGATGGCTTCATTTGGATGAAACATGGCCGTAACAACGATAATAGATGGCAACAAAGTTCAAGATCAAATTTCAAGGCCATTGAAATAGTGCATGATGGCTTCATTTGGATGAAACATGGCCGTAACAACGATAATAGATGGCAAAAACTCAACATCAAATTTCAAGGCCATTCAAATAGTGCAAGTTGGCTTCATTTGGATGAAACATGGCCGTAACAACGATAATAGATGGCAAAAAAACTCAACATTAAATTTCAAGGCCATTGAAAAAGTGCAAGATGGCTTCATTTGGATGAAACATGGCAGTAACAACGATAATAGATGGCAAATTAAACTCAACATCAAATTTTAAGTCCATTCAAATAGTGCAAGATGGCTTCATTTGGATGAAACATGGCCGTAACAACGATAATAGATGGCAAAAAAACTCAACATCAAATTTCAAGTCCATTCAAATAGTGCAATATGGCTTCATTTGGATGAAACATGGCCGTAACAACGATAATAGATGGCAACAAAATTCAACATAAAATTTCAAGGCCATTCAAATAGTGCAAGATGGCTTCATTTGGATGAAACATGGCCGTAACAACGATAATAGATGGCAAAAAAACTCAACATCAAATTTCAAGGCCATTCAAATAGTGCAAGATGGCTTCATTTGGATGAAACATGGCCGTAACAACGATAATAGATGGCAACAAAATTCAACATCAAATTTCAAGGCCATTGAAATAATGCGAGATGCCTTCATTTGGATGAAACATACGATAATAGATGGCAACAAAATTCAACATCAAATTTCAAGGCCATTCAAATAGTGCAAGATGGCTTCATTTGGATGAAACATGGCCGTAACAACGATAATAGATGGCAAAAAACTCAACATCAAATTTTAAGTCCATTCAAATAGTGCAAGATGGCTTCATTTGGATGAAACATGGCCGTAACAACGATAATAGATGGCAACAAAATTCAACATCAAATTTCAAGGCCATTGAAATAGTGCAAGATGGCTTCATTTGGATGAAACATGGCCGTAACAACGATAATAGATGGCAAAAAACTCAACATCAAATTTCAAGGCCATTCAAATAGTGCATTGATGACTTCATTTGGATGAAACATGGCCGTAACAACGATAATAGATGGCAAAAAACTCAACATCAAATTTCAAGCCCATTGAATAGTGCAAGATGGCTTCATTTGGATGAAACATGGCCGTAACAACGATAATAGATGGCAACAAAATTCAACATCAAATTTCAAGGCCATTGAAATAGTGCAAGATGGCTTCATTTGGATGAAACATGGCCGTAACAACGATAATAGATGGCAACAAAATTCAACATCAAATTTCAAGGCCATTGAAATAGTGCAAGATGGCTTCATTTGGATGAAACATGGCCGTAACAACGATAATAGATGGCAAAAAACTCAACATCAAATTTCAAGGCCATTGAAATAATGCAAGATGGCTTCATTTGGATGAAACATGGCCGTAACAACGATAATAGATGGCAAAAAACTCAACATCAAATTTTAAGTCCATTGAATAGTGCAATATGGCTTCATTTGGATGAAACATGGCCGTAACAACGATAATAGATGGCAAAAAACTCAACATCAAATTTTAAGTCCATTCAAATAGTGCAAGATGGCTTCATTTGGATGAAACATGGCCGTAACAACGATAATAGATGGCAACAAAATTCAACATCAAATTTCAAGGCCATTGGAATAGTGCAAGATGGCTTCATTTGGATGAAACATGGCCGTAACAACGATAATAGATGGCAACAAAATTCAACATCAAATTTCAAGGCCATTGAATTAGTGCAAGATGCCTTTATTTGGATGAAACATGGCCGTAACAACGATAATTTTTTTCTTTGGCACAACAACCACTGTCGGTCAAGGGCCTGCCAAGTACCCACTAGTGAAGTGAGCTTGGCTTTCAGTGACTTATTGTTACCATAGCAGGATAGTCAGTCCTACGTATGGGAGCACGGTCTATTTGGGGCTTGAACCCATGACGGGCATGTTGTTAAGCACGTTAACAACGATAATAGATGGCAACAAAATTCAACATCAAATTTCAAGGCCATTCAAATAGTGCATGATGGCTTCCATTTGGATGAAACATGGCCGTAACAACGATAATAGATGGCAACAAACTCAACATCAAATTTCAAGGCCATTGAAATAGTGCAAGATGGCTTCATTTGGATAAAACATGGCCGTAACAACGATAATAGATGGCAAAAAATTCAACATCAAATTTCAAGGCCATTCAAATAGTGCAAGATGGCTTCATTTGGATGAAACATGGCCGTAACAACGATAATAGATGGCAACAAAATCAACATTAAATTTCAAGGCCATTGAATTAGTGCAAGATGGCTTTATTTGGATGAAACATGGCCGTAACAACGATAATTTTTTCTTTGGCACAACAACCACTGTCGGTCAAGGGCCTGCCAAGTACCCACTAGTGAAGTGAGCTTGGCTTTCAGTGACTTATTGTTACCATAGCAGGATAGTCAGTCCTACGTATGGGAGCACGGTCTATTCGGGGCTTGAACCCAAGACGGGCATGTTGTTAAGTACGTTAACAACGATAATAGATGGCAACAAAATTCAACATCAAATTTCAAGGCCATTCAAATAGTGCAAGATGGCTTCATTTGGATGAAACATGGCCGTAACAACGATAATAGATGGCAAAATTCAACATCAAATTTCAAGGCCATTGAAATAGTGCAAGATGGCTTCATTTGGATGAAACATGGCCGTAACAACGATAATAGATGGCAACAAAACTCAACATCAAATTTCAAGGCCATTCAAATAGTGCAAGATGGCTTCATTTGGATGAAACATGGCCGTAACAACGATAATAGATGGCAAAAAAAAACTCAACATTAAATTTCAAGGCCATTCAAATAGTGCAAGATGGCTTCATTTGGATGAAACATGGCCGTAACAACGATAATAGATGGCAACAAAATTCAACATCAAATTTCAAGGCCATTGAATTAGTGCAAGATGGCTTCATTTGGATGAAACATGGCCGTAACAACGATATTTTTTTCTTTGGCACAACAACCACTGTCGGTCAAGGGCCTGCCAAGTACCCACTAGTGAAGTGAGCTTGGCTTTCAGTGACTTATTGTTACCATAGCAGGATAGTCAGTCCTACGTATGGGAGCACGGTCTATTCGGGGCTTGAACCCATGACGAGCATGTTGTTAAGTACGTAAACAACGATAATAGATGGCAACAAAATTCAACATCAAATTTCAAGGCCATTCAAATAGTGCAAGATGGCTTCATTTGGATGAAACATGGCCGTAACAACGATAATAGATGGCAAAAAACTCAACATCAAATTTCAAGGCCATTGAAATAGTGCAAAATGGCTTCATTTGGATGAAACATGGCCGTAACAACGATAATAGATGGCAAAAAATTCAACATCAAATTTCAAGGCCATTGAAATAGTGCAAGATGGCTTCATTTGGATGAAACATGGCCGTAACAACGATAATTTTTTTTTGGCACAACAACCACTGTCGGTCGAGGGCCTGCCAAGTACCCACTAGTGAAGTGAGCTTGGCTTTCAGTGACTTATTGTTACCATAGCAGGATAGTCAGTCCCAGCGTATGGGAGCACGGTCTATTCGGGGCTTGAACCCATGACGAGCATGTTGTTAAGTACATTAACAACGATAATAGATGGCAAAAAATTCAACATCAAATTTCCAAGACCATTCAAATAGTGCAAGATGGCTTCATTTGGATGAAACATGGCCCTAACAACGATAATAGATGGCAAAAAACTCAACATCAAATTTCAAGGCCATTCAAATAGTGCAATATGGCTTCATTTGGATGAAACATGGCCGTAACAACGATAATAGATGGCAGCAAAATTCAACATCAAATTTCAAGGCCATTCAAATAGTGCAAGATGGCTTCATTTGGATGAAACATGGCCGTAACAACGATAATAGATGGCAACAAAATTCAACATCAAATTTCAAGGCCATTCAAATAGTGCAAGATGGCTTCATTTGGATGAAACATGGCCGTAACAACGATAATAGATGGCAAGCAAAAACTCAACATCAAATTTTAAGGCCATTGAAATAGTGCAACATGGCTTTATTTGGATGAAACATGGCCGTAACAACGATAATAGATGGCAAAAAAACTCAACATCAAATTTTAAGTCCATTGAAATAGTGCAATATGGCTTCATTTGGATGAAACATGGCCGTAACAACGATAATAGATGGCAAAAAAACTCAACATCAAATTTTAAGTCCATTCAAATAGTGCATGATGGCTTCATTTGGATGAAACATGGCCGTAACAACGATAATAGATGGCAACAAAATTCAACATCAAATTTCAAGGCCATTCAAATAGTGCAAGATGGCTTCATTTGGATGAAACATGGCCGTAACAACGATAATAGATGGCAACAAAATTCAACATCAAATTTCAAGGCCATTCAAATAGTGCAAGATGGCTTTATTTGGATGTAACATGGCCGTAACAACGATAATTTTGTTTTCTTTGGCACAACAACCACTGTCGGTCAAGGGCCTGCCAAGTACCCACTAGTGAAGTGAGCTTGGCTTTCAGTGACTTATCGTTACCATAGCAGGATAGTCAGTCCTACGTATGGGAGCACGATCTATTTAGGGCTTGAACCCATGACGGGCATGTTGTTAAGTACGTTAACAACGATAATAGATGGCAACAAAATTCAACATCAAATTTCAAGGCCATTCAAATAGTGCAAGATGGCTTCATTTGGATGAAACATGGCCGTAACAACGATAATAGAAGGCAACAAACTCAACATCAAATTTCAAGGCCATTCAAATAGTGCAAGATGGCTTCATTTGGATGAAACATGGCCGTAACAACGATAATAGATGGCAACAAAATTCAACATCAAATTTCAAGGCCACTGAATTAGTGCAAGATGCCTTTATTTGGATGCAACATGGCCGTAACAACGATAATTTTTTTCTTTGGCACAACAACCACTGTCGGTCAAGGGCCTGCCAAGTACCCACTAGTGAAGTGAGCTTGGCTTTCAGTGACTTATTGTTACCATAGCAGGATAGTCAGTCCTACGTATGGGAGCACGGTCTATTCAGGGCTTGAACCCAAGACGGGCATGTTGTTAAGTACGTTAACAACGATAATAGATGGCAACAAAATTCAACATCAAATTTCAAGGCCATTCAAACAGTGCAAGATGGCTTCATTTGGATGAAACATGGCCGTAACAACGATAGTAGATGGCAAAAAACTCAACATCAAATTTCAAGGCCATTCAAATAGTGCAAGATGGCTTCATTTGGATGAAACATGGCCGTAACAACGATAATAGATGGCAAAACTACTCAACATCAAATTTTAAGGCCATTCAAATAGTGCAAGATGGCTTCATTTGGATGAAACATGGCCGTAACAACGATAATAGATGGCAACAAAATTCAACATCAAATTTCAAGGCCATTCAAATAGTGCAAGATGGCTTCATTTGGATGAAACATGGCCGTAACAACGATAATAGATGGCAAAAAATTCAACATCAAATTTCAAGGCCATTCAAATAGTGCAAGATGGCTTCATTTGGATGTAACATGGCCGTAACAACGATAATAGATGGCAACAAAATTCAACATTTACAATTTCAAGGCCATTGAATTAGTGCAAGATGGCTTTATTTGGATGTAACATGGCCGTAACAACGATAATTTTTTTTCTTTGGCACAACAACCACTGTCGGTCAAGGGCCTGCCAAGTACCCACTAGTGAAGTGAGCTTGGCTTTCAGTGACTTATTGTTACCATAGCAGGATAGTCAGTCCTACGTATGGGAGCACGGTCTATTTGGGGCTTGAACCCATGACGGGCATGTTGTTAAGTACGTTAACAACGATAATAGATGGCAACAAAATTCAACATCAAATTTCAAAACCATTCAAATAGTGCAAGATGGCTTCATTTGGATGAAACATGGCCGTAACAACGATAATAGATGGCAACAAAACTCAACATCAAATTTCAAGGCTATTCAAATAGTGCAAGATGGCTTCATTTGGATGAAACATGGCCGTAACAACGATAATAGATGACAACAATACTCAACATCAAATTTCAAGGCCACTTCGAAAATAGTGCAAGATGGCTTCATTTGGATGAAACATGGCCGTAACAACGATAATAGATGGCAACAAAATTCAACATCAAATTTCCAGGCTATTGAATTAGTGCAAGATGGCTTCATTTGGATGAAACATGGCCGTAACAACGATAATAGATGGCAACAAAATTCAACATCAAATTTCAAGGCCATTCAAATAGTGCAAGATGGCTTCATTTGGATGAAACATGGCCGTAACAACGATAATAGATGGCAACAAAATTCAACATCAAATTTCAAGGCCATTCAAATAGTGCAAGATGGCTTCATTTGGATGAAACATGGCCGTAACAACGATAATAGATGGCAACAAAATTCAACATCAAATTTCAAGGCCAGAATTAGTGCAAGATGGCTTCATTTGGATGAAACATGGCCGTAACAACGATAATAGATGGCAACAAAATTCAACATCAAATTTCAAGGCCATTCAAATAGTGCAAGATGGCTTCATTTGGATGAAACATGGCCGTAACAACGATAATAGATGGCAACAAAATTCAACATCAAATTTCAAGGCCATTCAAATAGTGCATGATGGCTTCATTGAGAAACATGGCCGTAACAACGATAATAGATGGCAAAATTCAACATCAAATTTCAAGGCCATTCAAATAGTGCATGATGGCTTCATTTGGATGAAACATGGCCGTAACAACGATAATAGATGGCAAAAAACTCAACATCAAATTTCAAGGCCATGAAAATAGTGCAAGATGGCTTCATTTGGATGAAACATGGCAGTAACAACGATAATAGATGGCAAATTAAACTCAACATCAAATTTTAAGTCCATTCAAATAGTGCAAGATGGCTTCATTTGGATGAAACATGGCCGTAACAACGATAATAGATGGCAAAAAAACTCAACATTAAATTTTAAGTCCATTGAAATAGTGCAATATGGCTTCATTTGGATGAAACATGGCCGTAACAACGATAATAGATGGCAACAAAATTCAACCTAAAATTTCAAGGCCATTCAAATAGTGCATGATGGCTTCATTTGGATGAAACATGGCCGTAACAACGATAATAGATTCCAAAAAAACTCAACATCAAATTTCAAGGCCATTCAAATAGTGCAAGATGGCTTCATTTGGATGAAACATGGCCGTAACAACGATAATAGATGGCAACAAAATTCAACATCAAATTTCAAGGCCATTGAATTAGTGCAAGATGGCTTTATTTGGATGAAACATGGCCGTAACAACGATAATTTTTTTTTTATCTGGCACAACAACCACTGTCGGTCAAGGGCCTGCCAAGTACCCACTAGTGAAGTGAGCTTGGCTTTCAGTGACTTATTGTTACCATAGCAGGATAGTCAGTCCTATGTATGGGAGCACGGTCTATTTAGGGCTTGAACCCATGACGAGCATGTTGTTAAGTACGTTAACAACGATAATAGATGGCAAAAAACTCAACACCAAATTTCAAGGCCATTCAAATAGTGCATTATGACTTCATTTGGATAAAACATGGCCCTAACAACGATAATAGATGGCAAAAAACTCAACATCAAATTTCAAGGCCTATTGAATAGTGCAATATGGCTTCATTTGGATGAAACACGGCCGTAACAACGATAATAGATGGCAACAAAATTCAACATCAAATTTCAAGGCCATTGAAATAGTGCAAGATGGCTTCATTTGGATGAAACATGGCCGTAACAACGATAATAGATGGCAACAAAATTCAACATCAAATTTCAAGGCCATTGAAATAGTGCAAGATGGCTTTATTTGGATGAAACATGGCCGTAACAACGATAATAGATGGCAGAAAAACTCAACATAAAATTTTAAGTCCATTGAAATAGTGCAACATGGCTTTATTTGGATGAAACATGGCCGTAACAACGATAATAGATGGCAAAAAAACTCAACATCAAATTTTAAGTCCATTGAAATAGTGCAATATGGCTTCATTTGGATGAAACATGGCCGTAACAACGGTAATAGATGGCAAAAAACTCAACATCAAATTTCAAGTCCATTCAAATAGTGCATGATGGCTTCATTTGGATGAAACATGGCCGTACCAACGATAATAGATGGCAACAAAATTCAACATCAAATTTCAAGGCCATTGAAATAGTGCAAGATGGCTTCATTTGGATGAAACATGGCCGTAACAACGATAATAGATGGCAACAAAATTCAACATCAAATTTCAAGGCCAAATGAATTAGTGCAAGATGGCTTTATTTGGATGTAACATGGCCGTAACAACGATAATTTTTTTTCTTTGGCACAACAACCACTGTCGGTCAAGGGCCTGCCAAGTATCCACTAGTGAAGTGAGCTTGGCTTTCAGTGACTTATTGTTACCATAGCAGGATAGTCAGTCCTACGTATGGGAGCACGGTTTATTTGGGGCTTGAACCCATGACGGGCATGTTGTTAAGCACGTTAACAACGATAATAGATGGCAACAAAATTCAACATCAAATTTCAAGGCCATTCAAATAGTGCATGATGGCTTCATTTGGATGAAACATGGCCGTAACAACGATAATAGATGGCAACAAACTCAACATCAAATTTCAAGGCCATTGAAATAGTGCAAAATGGCTTCATTTGGATAAAACATGGCCGTAACAACGATAATAGATGGCAAAAAAACTCAACATCAAATTTCAAGGCCATTGAAATAGTGCAAGATGGCTTCATTTGGATGAAACATGGCCGTAACAACGATAATAGATGGCAACAAAATTCCACATTAAATTTCACGGCCACTGAATTAATGCAAGATGCCTTTATTTGGTTGTAACATGGCCGTAACAACGATAATTTTTTTTTTCTTTGGCACAACAACCACTGTCGGTCAAGGGCCTGCCAAGTACCCACTAGTGAAGTGAGCTTGGCTTTCAGTGACTTATTGTTACCATAGCAGGATAGTCAGTCCTACGTATGGGAGCACGGTCTATTCGGGGCTTGAACCCAAGACGGGCATGTTGTTAAGTACGTTAACAACGATAATAGATGGCAACAAAATTCAACATCAAATTTCAAGGACATTCAAATAGTGCAAGATGGCTTCTTTTGGATGAAACATGGCCGTAACAACGATAATAGATGGCAACAAACTCAACATCAAATTTCAAGGCCATTCAAATAGTGCAAGATGGCTTCATTTGGATGAAACATGGCCGTAACAACGATAATAGATGGCAAAAAACTCAACATCAAATTTTAAGGACATTCAAATAGTGCAAGATGGCTTCATTTGGATGAAACATGGCCGTAACAACGATAATAGATGGCAACAAAATTCAACATCAAATTTCAAGGCCATTCAAATAGTGCAAGATGGCTTCATTTGGATGTAACATGGCCGTAACAACGATAATAGATGGCAACAAAATTCAACATTTAATTTCAAGGCCATTGAATTAGTGCAAGATGGCTTTATTTGGATGTAACATGGCCGTAACAACGATATTTTTTTCTTTGGCACAACAACCACTGTCGGTCAAGGGCCTGCCAAGTACCCACTAGTGAAGTGAGCTTGGCTTTCAGTGTCTTATTGTTACCATAGCAGGATAGTCAGTCCTACGTATGGGAGCACGGTCTATTCGGGGCTTGAACCCATGACGAGCATGTTGTTAAGTACGTTAACAACGATAATAGATGGCAACAAAATTCAACATCAAATTTCAAAGCCATTCAAATAGTGCAAGATGGCTTCATTTGGATGAAACATGGCCGTAACAACGATAATAGATGGCAACAAACTCAACATCAAATTTCAAGGCCATGAAAATAGTGCAAGATGGCTTCATTTGGATGAAACATGGCCGTAACAACGATAATAGATGGCAACAAACTCAACATCAAATTTCAAGGCCATTGAAATAGTGCAATATGGCTTCAGTTGGATGAAACATGGCCGTAACAACGATAATAGATGGCACAACAACCATTGTCGGTCAAGGGCCTTCAAGTACCCATTAGTGAAGTGAGCTTGGCTTTCAGTGACTTATTGTTACCATAACAGGATAGTCAGTCCTACGTATGGGAGCACGGTCTATTCAAGGCTTGAAATGACGGCATGTTGTTAAGTGACATTAACAACGATAATAGATGGCAACAAAATTCAACATCAAATTTCAAGGCCATTCAAATAGTGCAAGATGGCTTCATTTGGATGAAACATGGCCGTAACAACGATAATAGATGGCAACAAATTCAACATCAAATTTCAAGGCCATTCAGATTAGTGCAAGATGGCTTTATTTGGATGAAACATGGCCGTAACAACGATAATAGATGGCAAAAATTAACATCAAATTTCAAGGCCATTCAAATAGTGCAAGATGGCTTCATTTGATTGAAACATGGCCGTTAACAACGATAATAGATGGCAACAAAATTCAACATCAAATTTCAAGGCCATTGAATTAGTGCAAGATGGCTTTATTTGGATGAAACATGGCCGTAACAACGATAATAGATGGCAGAAAAACTCAACATCAAATTTTAAGTCCATTGAAATAGTGCAACATGGCTTCATTTGGATGAAACATGGCCGTAACAACGATAATAGATGGCAAAAAAACTCAACATCAAATTTTAAGTCCATTGAAATAGTGCAAAATGGCTTCATTTGGATAAAACATGGCCGTAACAACGATAATTTTTTTTTTCTTTGGCACAACAACCACTGTCGGTCAAGGGCCTGCCAAGTACCCACTAGTGAAGTGAGCTTGGCTTTCAGTGACTTATTGTTACCATAGCAGGATAGTCAGTCCTACGTATGGGAGCACGGTCTATTCGGGGCTTGAACCCATGACGAGCATGTTGTTAAGTACGTTAACAACGATAATAGATGGCAACAAAATTCAACATCAAATTTCAAGGCCATTCAAATAGTGCAAGATGGCTTCATTTGGATGAAACATGGCCGTAACAACGATAATAGATGGCAACAAACTCAACATCAAATTTGAAGGCCATGAAAATAGTGCAAGATGGCTTCATTTGGATGAAACATGGCCGTAACAACGATAATAGATGGCAACAAACTCAACATCAAATTTCAAGGCCATGAAAATAGTGCAATATGGCTTCAGTTGGATGAAACATGGCCGTAACAACGATAATAGATGGTAAATTAAACTCAACATCAAATTTTAAGGCCATTGAAATAGTGCAAGATGGCTTCATTTGGATGAAACATGGCCGTAACAACGATAATAGATGGCAACAAACAAATCAACCATTCAAATAGTGCAAGATGGCTTCAATGAAACATGGCCGTAACAACGATAATAGATGGCAAATCAACATCAAATTTCAAGGCCATTCAAATAGTGCAAGATGGCTTCATTTGGATGAAACATGGCCGTAACAACGATAATAGATGGCAACAAACTCAACATCAAATTTCAAGGCCATGAAATAGTGCAAGATGGCTTCATTTGGATGAAACATGGCCGTAACAACGATAATTTTTTTCTTTGGCACAACAACCACTGTCGGTCAAGGGCCTGCCAAGTACCCACTAGTGAAGTGAGCTTGGCTTTCAGTGACTTATTGTTACCATAGCAGGATAGTCAGTCCTACGTATGGGAGCACGGTCTATTCAGGGCTTGAACCGATGACGGGCATGTTGTTAAGTACGTTAACAACGATAATAGATGGCAACAAAATTCAACATCAAATTTCAAGGCCATTGAATTAGTGCAAGATGGCTTTATTTGGATGAAACATGGCCGTAACAACGATAATAGATGGCAGAAAAACTCAACATCAAATTTTAAGTCCATTGAAATAGTGCAAGATGGCTTCATTTGGATGAAACATGGCCGTAACAACGATAATAGATGGCAAAAAAACTCAACATCAAATTTTAAGTCCATTGAAATAGTGCAAAATGGCTTCATTTGGATAAAACATGGCCGTAACAACGATAATTTTTTTTCTTTGGCACAACAACCACTGTCGGTCAAGGGCCTGCCAAGTACCCACTAGTGAAGTGAGCTTGGCTTTCAGTGACTTATTGTTACCATAGCAGGATAGTCAGTCCTACGTATGGGAGCACGGTCTATTCAGGGCTTGAACCCATGACGAGCATGTTGTTAAGTACGTTAACAACGATAATAGATGGCAACAAAATTCAACATCAAATTTCAAGGCCATTCAAATAGTGCAAGATGGCTTCATTTGGATGAAACATGGCCGTAACAACGATAATAGATGGCAACAAACTCAACATCAAATTTCAAGGCCATTCAAATAGTGCAAGATGGCTTCATTTGGATGAAACATGGCCGTAACAACGATAATAGATGGCAACAAACTCAACATCAAATTTCAAGGCCATTCAAATAGTGCAATATGGCTTCATTTGGATGAAACATGGCCGTAACAACGATAATAGATGGCAAAAAACTCAACATCAAATTTTAAGTCCATTCAAATAGTGCAAGATGGCTTCATTTGGATGAAACATGGCCGTAACAACGATAATAGATGGCAACAAAATTCAACATCAAATTTCAAGGCCATTCAAATAGTGCAAGATGGCTTCATTTGGATGAAACATGGCCGTAACAACGATAATAGATGGCAACAAAATTCAACATCAAATTTCAAGGCCATTGAATTAGTGCAAGATGGCTTTATTTGGATGAAACATGGCCGTAACAACGATAATTTTTTTTCTTTGGCACAACAACCACTGTCGGTCAAGGGCCTGCCAAGTACCCACTAGTGAAGTGAGCTTGGCTTTCAGTGACTTATTGTTACCATAGCAGGATAGTCAGTCCTACGTATGGGAGCACGGTCTATTCGGGGCTTGAACCCATGACGGGCATGTTGTTAAGTACGTTAACAACGATAATAGATGGCAACAAAATTCAACATCAAATTTCAAGACCATTGAATTAGTGCAAGATGGCTTTATTTGGATGAAACATGGCCGTAACAACGATAATAGATGGCAACAAAACTCAACATCAAATTTTAAGTCCATTGAAATAGTGCAAGATGGCTTCATTTGGATGAAACATGGCCGTAACAACGATAATAGATGGCAAAAAAACTCAACATCAAATTTTAAGTCCATTGAAATAGTGCAAAATGGCTTCATTTGGATGAAACATGGCCGTAACAACGATAATAGATGGCACAAAACTCAACATCAAATTTCAAGGCCATTGAAATAGTGCAAGTGGCTTCATTTCATGAAACATGGCCGTAACAGGATAATAGATGGCAAAAACTCAACATCAAATTCAAGGCCATTGAAATAGTGCAAGATGCTTCATTTGTTGAAACATGGCGTAACAACGATAATAGATGGCAACAAAATTCAACATCAAATTTCAAGGCCATTCAAATAGTGCAAGATGGCTTCATTTGGATGAAACATGGCCGTAACAACGATAATAGATGGCAACAAAATTCAACATCAAATTTCAAGGCCAATGAATTAGTGCAAGATACCTTTATTTGGATGTGAAACATGGCCGTAACAACGATAATTTTTTTCTTTGGCAACATCACAACCACTGTCGGTCAAGGGCCTGCCGTACCACCGATAATAGTGAAGTGAGCTTGGCTTTCAGTGACTTGTTGTTACCATAGCAGGATAGTCAGTCCTACGTATGGGAGCACGGTCTATTTGGGGCTTGAACCCATGACAGGCATGTTGTTAAGTACTTTAACAACGATAATAGATGGCAACAAACTCAACATCAAATTTCAAGGCCATTGAAATAGTGCAGTATGGCTTCATTTGGATGAAATATGGCTGTAACAACGATAATAGATGGCAAAAAAACTCAACATCAAATTTCAATGCCATTCAAATAGTGCACAATGGCTTCATTTGGATGAAACATGGCCGTAACAACGATAATAGATGGCAACAAAATTCAACATCAAATTTCAAGGCCATTCAAATAGTGCAAGATGGCTTCATTTGGATGAAACATGGCCGTAACAACGATAATAGATGGCAACAAAATTCAACATTAAATTTCAAGGCCAATGAATTAGTGCAAGATGCCTTTATTTGGATGTAACATGGCCGTAACAACGATAATTTTTTTCTTTGGCACAACAACCACTGTCGGTCAAGGGCCTGCCAAGTACCCACTAGTGAAGTGAGCTTGGCTTTCAGTGACTTATTGTTACCATAGCAGGATAGTCAGTCCTACGTATGGGAGCACGGTCTATTTAGGGCTTGAACCCATGACGGGCATGTTGTTAAGTACGTTAACAACGATAATAGATGGCAACAAAATTCAACATCAAATTTCAAGGCCATTAAAATAGTGCAAGATGGCTTCATTTGGATGAAACATGGCCGTAACAACGATAATAGATGGCAACACAATTCAACATCAAATTTCAAGGCCATTGAAATAGTGCAAGATCGCTTCATTTGGATGAAACATGGCCGTAACAACGATAATAGATGGCAAAAAAACTCAACATCAAATTTTAAGTCCATTCAAATAGTGCAATATGGCTTCATTTGGATGAAACATGGCCGTAACAACGATAATAGATGGCAAAAAAATTCAACATCAAATTTCAAGGCTATTGAATAAGTGCAATATGGCTTCATTTGGATGAAACATGGTCGTAACAAAGATAATAGATGGCAAAAGAACTCAACATCAAATTTCAAGGCCATTCAAATAGTGCAATATGGCTTCATTGGGATGAAACATGGCCGTAACAACGATAATAGATGGCAACAAAATTCAACATCAAATTTCAAGGCCATTCAAATAGTGCAATATGACTTTATTTGAAAAAAACATGGCCGTAACAACGATAATAGATGGCAAAAAAACTCAACATCAAATTTCAAGGCCATTGAAATAGTGCAAGATGGCTTCATTTGGATGAAACATGGCCGTAACAACGATAATAGATGGCAACAAAATTCAACATTAAATTTCAAGGCCAATGAATTAGTGCAAGATGGCTTTATTTGGATGTAACATGGCCGTAACAACGATAATAGATGGCAACAAAATTCAACATCAAATTTCAAGGCCAATGAATAGTGCAAGATACCTTTATTTGGATGGGCATGGCCGTAACAACGATAATTTTTACTTTGGCACAACAACCACTGTCGGTCATGGGAGCAAGTACCCACTAGTGAAGTGAGCTTGGCTTTCAGTACTTATTGTTACCATAGCAGGATAGTCAGTCCTACAAATTCAACACAAATTTCAAGGCTTGAAATATGCAAGATGGCTTGTTGGATGAAACATGGCCGTAACAACGATAATAGATGGCAACAAACTCAACATCAAATTTCAAGGCCATTCAAATAGTGCAATATGGCTTCAGTTGGATGAAACATGGCCGTAACAACGATAATAGATGGCAAAAAAACTCAACATCAAATTTTAAGGCCATTCAAATAGTGCAAGATGGCTTCATTTGGATGAAACATGGCCGTAACAACGATAATAGATGGCAACAAAATTCAACATCAAATTTCAAGGCCATTCAAATAGTGCAAGATGGCTTCATTTGGATGTAACATGGCCGTAACAACGATAATAGATGGCAACAAAATTCAACATTTAATTTCAAGGCCATTGAATTAGTGCAAGATGGCTTTATTTGGATGTAACATGGCCGTAACAACGATATTTTTTTTTCTTTGGCACAACAACCACTGTCGGTCAAGGGCCTGCCAAGTACCCACTAGTGAAGTGAGCTTGGCTTTCAGTGTCTTATAGTTACCATAGCAGGATAGTCAGTCCTACGTATGGGAGCACGGTCTATTCGGGGCTTGAACCCATGACGGGCATGTTGTTAAGTACGTTAACAACGATAATAGATGGCAACAAAATTCAACATCAAATTTCAAGGCCATTCATATAGCGCAAGATGGCTTCATTTGGATGAAACATGGCCCTAACAACGATAATAGATGGCAAAAAAACTCAACATCAAATTTCAAGGCCATTCAAATAGTGCAAGATGGCTTCATTTGGATGAAACATGGCCGTAACAACGATAATAGATGGCAACAAAATTCAACATCAAATTTCAAGGCCATTCAAATAGTGCAAGATGGCTTCATTTGGATGAAACATGGTCGTTACAACGATAATAGATGGCAACAAAATTCAACATCAAATTTCAAGGCCATTCAAATAGTGCAAGATGGCTTCATTTGGATGAAACATGGCCGTAACAACGATAATAGATGGCAACAAAATTCAACATTAAATTTCAAGGCCATTGAATTAGTGCAAGATGGCTTTATTTGGATGAAACATGGCCGTAACAACGATAATTTTTTTCTTTGGCACAACAACCACTGTCGGTCAAGGGCCTGCCAAGTACCCACTAGTGAAGTGAACTTGGCTTTCAGTGACTTATTGTTACCATAGCAGGATAGTCAGTCCTACGTATGGGAGCACGGTCTATTCGGGGCTTGAACCCATGACGGGCATGTTGTTAAGTACGTTAACAACGATAATAGATGGCAACAAAATTCAACATTAAATTTTAAGTCCATTGAAATAGTGCAATATGGCTTTATTTAGATGAAACATGGCCGTAACAACGATAATAGATGGCAACAAAATTCAACATCAAATTTCAAGGCCATTCAAATAGTGCAATATGACTTCATTTGGATAAAACATGGCCCTAACAACGATAATAGATGGCAAAAAAACTCAACATCAAATTTCAAGGCCATTCAAATAGTGCAAGATGGCTTCATTTGGATGAAACATGGCCGTAACAACGATAATAAATGGCAACAAAATTCAACATCAAATTTCAAGGCCAATCAAATAGTGCAAGATGGCTTCATTTGGATGAAACATGGCCGTAACAACGATAATAGATGGCAACAAAACTCAACATCAAATTTCAAGGCCATTCAAATAGTGCAAGATGGCTTCCTTTGGATGAAACATGGCCGTAACAACGATAATAGAAGGCAACAAAATTCAACATCAAATTTCAAGGCCATTCAAATAGTGCAAGATGGCTTCATTTGGATGAAACATGGCCGTAACAACGATAATAGATGGCAACAAAATTCAACAATGAGCTTCTTTCAGTGACATTCAAATAGTGCAATATGGCTTCTATTCGGATTGAAACATGGCCGTAACAACGATAATAGATGGCAACAAAATTCAACATCAAATTTCAAGGCCATTCAAATAGTGCAATATGGCTTCATTTGGATGAAACATGGCCGTAACAACGATAATAGATGGCAACAAAATTCAACATCAAATTTCAAGGCCATTCAAATAGTGCAATATGGCTTCATTTGGATGAAACATGGCCGTAACAACGATAATAGATGGCAAAAAACTCAACATCAAATTTCAAGGCCATTCAAATAGTGCAAGATGGCTTCATTTGGATGAAACATGGCCGTAACAACGATAATAGATGGCAAAAAAACTCAACATCAAATTTCAAGGCCATTCAAATAGTGCAATATGGCTTCATTTGGATGAAACATGGCCGTAACAACGATAATAGATGGCAACAAAATTCAACATCAAATTTCAAGGCCATTCAAATAGTGCAATATGGCTTCATTTGGATGAAACATGGCCGTAACAACGATAATAGATGGCAAAAAACTCAACATCAAATTTCAAGGCCATTCAAATAGTGCAAGATGGCTTCATTTGGATGAAACATGGCCGTAACAACGATAATAGATGGCAACAAAATTCAACATCAAATTTCAAGGACATTGAATTAGTGCAAGATGGCTTCATTTGGATGAAACATGGCCGTAACAACGATAATAGATGGCAACAACCACTGTTCAAGGGCCTGCCAAGTATAGTGAAGATGAGCTTCATTTCAGTGACTGGCCATAGCAGGATAGTCAGTCAACAAATGGCATCAAATTTCAAGGCTTCAAATATGACTTCATTTGGATAAACATGGCCGTAACAACGATAATAGATGGCAACAAACTCAACATCAAATTTCAAGGCCATTCAAATAGTGCAAGATGGCTTCATTTGGATAAAACATGGCCGTAACAACGATAATAGATGGCAACAAAATTCAACATCAAATTTCAAGGCCATTCAAATAGTGCAAGATGGCTTCATTTGGATGAAACATGGCCGTAACAACGATAATAGATGGCAAAAAAACTCAACATCAAATTTCAAGGACATTGAAATAGTGCAAAATGGCTTCATTTGGATAAAACATGGCCGTAACAACGATAATAGATGGCAACAAAATTCAACATCAAATTTCAAGGCTTATGAATTAGTGCAAGATGCCTTTATTTGGATGTAACATGGCCGTAACAACGATAATTTTTTTTTTCTTTGGCACAACAACCACTGTCAAGGCCTGCAAAGTACCCACTAGTGCAAGTGGCTTGGCTTTCAGTGAAACATGGCCGTACAGGATAATAGATGGCAACAAATCAACATCAAATTCAAGGCTTGAAATAGTGCAAGATGGGTGAAACACCGTAACAACGATAATAGATGGCAACAAAATTCAACATCAAATTTCAAGGCCATTCAAATGGTGCAAGATGGCTTCAGTTGGATGAAACATGGCCGTAACAACGATAATAGATGGCAACAAACTCAACATCAAATTTCAAGGCCATTAAAATAGAGCAAGATGGCTTCAGTTGGATGAAACATGGCCGTAACAACGATAATAGATGGTAACAAAATTCAACATTTCCAATTTCAAGGCCATTGAATTAGTGCAAGATGGCTTTATTTGGATGAAACATGGCCGTAACAACGATAATTTTTTTCTTTGGCACAACAACCACTGTCGGTCAAGGGCCTGCCAAGTACCCACTAGTGAAGTGAGCTTGGCTTTCAGTGACTTATTGTTACCATAGCAGGATAGTCAGTCCTACGTATGGGAGCACGGTCTATTTGGGGCTTGAACCCATGACGGGCATGTTGTTAAGTACGTTAACAACGATAATAGATGGCAACAAAATTCAACATCAAATATCAAGGCCATTCAAATAGTTCAAGATGGCTTCATTTGGATAAAACATGGCCGTAACAACGATTATAGATGGCAACAAATTCAACATCAAATTTCAAGGCCATTCAAATAGTGCAAAATGGCTTCATTTGGATAAAAACATGGCCGTAACAACGATAATAGATGGCAACAAAATTCAACATCAAATTTCAAGGCCATGCAAATAGTGCAATATGGCTTCATTTGGATAAATCATGGCCCTAACAACGATAATAGATGGCAAAAAACTCAACATCAAATTTCAAGGCCATTCAAATAGTGCAAGATGGCTTCATTTGGATGAAACATGGCCGTAACAACGATAATAGATGGCAACAAAATTCAACATTTAATTTCAAGGCCATTGAATTAGTCCAAGATGGCTTCATTTGGATGAAACATGGCCGTAACAACGATAATAGATGGCAAAAATGGGAGCATCAATTCAAGTCCATTGAAATAGTGCAATATGGCTTCATTTGGATGAAACATGGCCGTAACAACGATAATAGATGGCAACAAAATTCAACATCAAATTTCAAGGCCATTCAAATAGTGCAAGATGGCTTCATTTGGATGAAACATGGCCGTAACAACGATAATAGATGGCAACAAAATTCAACATCAAATTTCAAGGCCATTCAACTAGTGCAAGATGGCTTCATTTGCATGAAACATGGCCGTAACAACGATAATAGATGGCAACAAACTCAACATCAAATTTCAAGGCCTTTCAAATAGTGCAAAATGGCTTCATTTGAATGAAACATGGCCGTAACAACGATAATAGATGGCAAAAGAACTCAACATCAATTTTTAAGGCCATTCAAATAGTGCAATATGGCTTCATTTGGATGAAACATGGCCGTAACAACGATAATAGATGGCAACAAAATTCAACATCAAATTTCAAGGCCATTCAAATAGTGCAATATGACTTCATTTGGATAAAACATGGCCGTAACAACGATAATAGATGGCAACAAAACTCAACATCAAATTTCAAGGCCATTCAAATAGTGCAAGATGGCTTCATTTGGATGAAACATGGCCGTAACAACGATAATAGATGGCAACAAAATTCAACATCAAATTTCAAGGCTTGAATTAGTGCAAGATGGCTTCATTTGAATGAAACATGGCCGTAACAACGATAATAGATGGCAAAAAAACTCAACATCAAATTTCAAAGCCATTCAAATAGTGCAAGATGGCTTCATTTGGATGAAACATGGCCGTAACAACGATAATAGATGGCAACAAAATTCAACATTAAATTTCAAGGCCATTCAAATAGTGCAATATGACTTCATTTGGATAAAACATGGCCGTAACAACGATAATAGATGGCAACAAACTCAACATCAAATTTCAAGGCCATTCAAATAGTGCAAGATGGCTTCATTTGGATAAAACATGGCCGTAACAACGATAATAGATGGCAACAAAATTCAACATCAAATTTCAAGGCCATTCAAATAGTGCAAGATGGCTTCATTTGGATGAAACATGGCCGTAACAACGATTATAGGTGGCAAAAAAACTCAACATCAAATTTCAAGGACATTGAAATAGTGCAAAATGGCTTCATTTGGATAAAACATGGCCGTAACAACGATAATAGATGGCAACAAAATTCAACATCAAATTTCAAGGCTTATGAATTAGTGCAAGATGCCTTTATTTGGATGTAACATGGCCGTAACAACGATAATTTTTTTCTTTGGCACAACAACCACTGTCGGTCAAGGGCCTGCCAAAAACCCACTAGTGAAGTGAGCTTGGCTTTCAGTGACTTATTGTTACCATAGCAGGATAGTCAGTCCTACGTATGGGAGCACGGTCTATTCGGGGCTTGAACCCATTACAGGCATGTTGTTAAGTACGTTAAAAACGATAATAGATGGCAACAAAATTCAACATCAAATTTCAAGGCCATTCAAATGGTGCAAGATGGCTTCAGTTGGATGAAACATGGCCGTAACAACGATAATAGATGGCAACAAACTCAACATCAAATTTCAAGGCCATTAAAATAGAGCAAGATGGCTTCAGTTGGATGAAACATGGCCGTAACAACGATAATAGATGGTAACAAAATTCAACATTTAATTTCAAGGCCATTGAATTAGTGCAAGATGGCTTTATTTGGATGAAACATGGCCGTAACAACGATAGTTTTTTTCTTTGGCACAACAACCACTGTCGGTCAAGGGCCTGCCAAGTACCCAGTAGTGAAGTGAGCTTGGCTTTCAGTGACTTATTGTTACCATAGCAGGATAGTCAGTCCTACGTATGGGAGCACGGTCTATGCGGGGCTTGAACCCATGACGGGCATGTTGTTAAGTACGTTAACAACGATAATAGATGACAACAAAATTCAACATCAAATGTCAAGGCCATTCAACTAGTGCAAGATGGCTTCATTTGGATGAAACATGGCCGTAACAACGATAATAGATGGCAACAAACTCAACATCAAATTTCAAGGCCATTCAAATAGTGCAAAATGGCTTCATTTGGATAAAACATGGCCGTAACAACGATAATAGATGGCAACAAAATTCAACATCAAATTTTAAGGCCATTCAAATAGTGCAAGATGGCTTCATTTGGATGAAACATGGCCGTAACAACCAAGGCCATTGAATTAGTGCAAGATGGCTTTATTTGGATGAAAAATGGCCGTAACAACGATAATTTTTTCTTTGGCACAACAACCACTGTCGGTCAAGGGCCTGCCAAGTACCCACTAGTGAAGTGAGCTTGGCTTTCAGTGACTTACTGTTACTATAGCAGGATAGTCAGTCCTACGTATGGGAGCACGGTATATTCGGGGCTTGAACCCAAGACGGGCATGTTGTTAAGTACGTTAACAACGATAGTAGATGGCAAAAAACTCAACATTAAATTTCAAGGCCATTGAAATACTGCAATATGGCTTCATTTGCATGAAACATGGTCGTAACAACGATAATAGATGGCAACAAAATTCAACATCAAATTTCAAGGCCATGCAAATAGTGCAATATGACTTCATTTGGATAAATCATGGCCCTAACAACGATAATAGATGGCAAAAAAACTCAACATCAAATTTCAAGGCCATTCAAATAGTGCAAGATGGCTTCATTTGGATGAAACATGGCCGTAACAACGATAATAGATGGCAACAAAATTCAACATTTAATTTCAAGGCCATTGAATTAGTCCAAGATGGCTTTATTTGGATGAAACATGGCCGTAACAACGATAATAGATGGCAAAAAACTCAACATCAAATTTTAAGTCCATTGAAATAGTGCAATATGGCTTCATTTGGATGAAACATGGCCGTAACAACGATAATAGATGGCAACAAAATTCAACATCAAATTTTAAGGCCATTCAAATAGTGCAAGATGGCTTCATTTGGATGTAACATGCCGTACTAACGATAATAGATGGCAACAAAATTCAACATCAAATTTCAAGGCCATTCAAATAGTGCAAGATGGCTTCATTTGGATGAAACATGGCCGTAACAACGATAATAGATGGCAACAAAATTCAACATCAAATTTCAAGTCCATTGATATAGTGCAATATGGCTTCATTTGGATGAAACATGGCCGTAACAACGATAATAGATGGCAACAAAATTCAACATTTAATTTCAAGGCCATTGAAATGGTGCAAGATGCCTTTATTTGGATGTAACATGGCCGTAACAACGATAATAGATGGCAACAAAATTCAACATCAAATTTCAAGGCCATTCAAATAGTGCAAGATGGCTTCATTTGGATGAAACATGGCCGTAACAACGATAATAGATGGCAACAAAATTCAACATCAAATTTCAAGGCCATTGAATTAGTCCAAGATGGCTTCATTTGGATGAAACATGGCCGTAACAACGATAATAGATGGCAACAAAATTCAACATCAAATTTTAAGGCCATTCAAATAGTGCAAGATGGCTTCATTTGGATGAAACATGGCCGTAACAACGATAATAGATGGCAACAAAATTCAACATTTAATTTCAAGGCCAATGAATTTGTGCAAGATGCCTTTATTTGGATGTAACATGGCCGTAACAACGATAATTTTTTCTTTGGCACAACAACCACTGTCGGTCAAGGGCCTGCCAAGTACCCACTAGTGAAGTGAGCTTGGCTTTCAGTGACTTATTGTTACCATAATAGGATAGTCAAAGCCTACGTATGGGAGCACGGTCTATTTGGGGCTTGAACCCATGACGGGCATGTTGTTAAGTACGTTAACAACGATAATAGATGGCAACAACATTCAACATCAAATATCAAGGCCATTCAAATAGTTCAAGATGGCTTCATTTGGATGAAACATGGCCGTAACAACGATAATAGATGGCAACAAAATTCAACATCAAATTTCAAGGCCATTCAAATAGTGCAAGATGGCTTCATTTGCATGAAACATGGCCGTAATAACGATAATAGATGGCAACAAAATTCAACATCAAATTTCAAGGCCATTCAAATAGTGCAATATAGCTTCATTTAGATGAAACATGACCGTAACAACAATAATAGATGGCAACAAAATTCAACATCAAATTTCAAGGCCATTCAAATAGTGCAAGATGGCTTCATTTGGATGAAACATGGCCGTAACAACGATAAATGATGGCAACAAACTCAACATCAAATTTTAAGTCCATTGAAATAGTGCAAAATGGCTTCATTTGGATGAAACATGGCCGTAACAACGATAATAGATGGCAACAAAATTCAACATTAAATTTCAAGGCCATTCAAATAGTGCAAGATGGCTTCATTTGGATAAAACATGGCCGTAACAACGATAATAGATGGCAAAAAAACTCAACATCAAATTTCAAGGCCATTCAAATAGTGCAAGATGGCTTCATTTGGATAAAACATGGCTATAACAACGATAATAGATGGCAACAAAATTCAACATCAAATTTCAAGGCCATTCAAATAGTGCAAGATGGCTTCATTTGGATGAAACATGGCCGTAACAACGATAATAGATGGCAACAAACTCAACATCAAATTTCAAGGCCATTCAAATAGTGCAAGATGGCTTCAGTTCGATGAAACATGGCCGTAACAACGATAATAGATGGCAACAAAATTCAACATTTAATTTCAAGGCCATTGAATTAGTGCAAGATGGCTTTATTTGGATGAAACATGGCCGTAACAACGATAATTTTTTTCTTTGGCACAACAACCACTGTCGGTCAAGGGCCTGCCAAGTACCCACTAGTGAAGTGAGCTTGGCTTTCAGTGACTTATTGTTACCATAGCAGGATAGTCAGTCCTACGTATGGGAGCACGGTCTATTCGGGGCTTGAACCCATGACGGGCATGTTGTTAAGTACGTTAACAACGATAATAGATGGCAACAAAATTCAACATCAAATTTCAAGGCCATTCAACTAGTGCAAGATGGCTTCATTTGGATGAAACATGGCCGTAACAACGATAATAGATGGCAAAAAACTCAACATCAAATTTCAAGGCCATTCAAATAGTGCAAAATGGCTTCAGTTGGATGAAACATGGCCGTAACAACGATAATAGATGGCAACAAAATTCAACATCAAATTTCAAGGCCATTCAAATAGTGCAAGATGGCTTCAGTTGGATGAAACATGGCCGTAACAACGATAATAGATGGCAACAAACTCAACATCAAATTTCAAGGCCATTCAAATAGTGCAAGATGGCTTCATTTGGATGAAACATGGCCGTAACAACGATAATAGATGGCAAAAAACTCAACATCAAATTTTAAGGCCATTCAAATAGTGCAATATGGCTTCATTTGGATAAAATATGGCCGTAACAACGATAATAGATGGCAACAAAATTCAACATCAAATTTCAAGGCCATTCAAATAGTGCAAGATGGCTTCATTTGGATGAAACATGGCCGTAACAACGATAATAGATGGCAACAAAATTCAACATTTAATTTCAAGGCCATTGAATTAGTGCAAGATGGCTTTATTTGGATGAAACATGGCCGTAACAACGATATTTTTTTTCTTTGGCACAACAACCACTGTCGGTCAAGGGCCTGCCAAGTACCCACTAGTGAAGAGAGCTTGGCTTTCAGTGACTTATTGTTTCTATAGCAGGATAGTCAGTCCTACGTATGGGAGCACGGTATATTCGGGGCTTGAACCCATGACGGGCATGTTGTTAAGTACGTTAACAACGATAATAGATGGCAACAAAACTCAAAATCAAATTTCAAGGCCATTGAAATACTGCAAGATGGCTTCATTTGGATAAAACATGGCCGTAACAACGATAATAGATGGCAACAAAATTCAACATCAAATTTCAAGGCCATGCAAATAGTGCAATATGACTTCATTTGGATAAAACATGGCCCTAACAACGATAATAGATGGCAACAAAATTCAACTTCAAATTTCAAGGCCATTCAAATAGTGCAAGATGGCTTTATTTGGATAAAACATGGCCGTAACAACGATAATAGATGGCAACAAAATTCAACATTAAATTTCAATGCCATTGAATTATTGCAAGATGCCTTTATTTGGATGAAACATGGCCGTAACAACGATAATTTTTTTCTTTGGCACAACAACCACTGTCGGTCAAGGGCCTGCCAAGTACCCACTAGTGAAGTGAGCTTGGCTTTCAGTGACTTATTGTTACCATAGCAGGATAGTCAGTCCTACGTATGGGAGCACGGTCTATTCGGGGCTTTAACACATGACGAGCATGTTGATAAGTACGTTAACAACGATAATAGATGGCAACAAAATTCAACATCAAATTTCAAGGCCATTCAAATAGTGCAAGATGGCTTCATTTGGATGAAACATGGCCGTAACAACGATAATAGATGGCAACAAAATTCAACATCAAATTTTAAGGCCATTCAAATAGTGCAAGATGGCTTCATTTGGATGAAACATGGCCGTAACAACGATAATAGATGGCAACAAAATTCAACATCAAATTTTAAGGCCATTGAATTAGTGCAAGATGGCTTTATTTGGATGAAACATGGCCGTAACAACGATAATAGATGGCAACAAACTCAATTTCAAATTTCAAGGCCATTCAAATAGTGCAAGATGGCTTCATTTGGATGAAACATGGCCGTAACAACGATAATAGATGGCAAAAAAACTCAACATCAAATTTGAAGTCCATTCAAATAGTGCAATATGGCTTCATTTGGATGAAACATGGCCGTAACAACGATAATAGATGGCAACAAAATTCAACATCAAATTTCAAGGCCATTCAAATAGTGCAATATGGCTTCATTTGGATGAAACATGGCCGTAACAACGATAATAGATGGCAACAAAATTCAACATCAAATTTCAAGGCCATTCAAATAGTACAAGATGGCTTCATTTGGATGAAACATGGCCGTAACAACTTAAAAGATGGCAACAAACTCAACATCAAATTTCAAGGCCATTCAAATAGTGCAAAATGGCTTCAGTTGGATGAAACATGGCCGTAACAAGGATAATAGATGGCAACAAAATTCAACATCAAATTTCAAGGCCAATGAATTAGTGCAAGATGCCTTTATTTGGATGTAACATGGCCGTAACAACGATAATTTTTTTCTTTGGCACAACAACCACTGTCGGTCAAGGGCCTGCCAAGTACCCACTAGTGAAGTGAGCTTGGCTTTCAGTGACTTATTGTTACCATAACAGGATAGTCAGTCCTACGTATGGGAGCACGGTCTATTTAGGGCTTGAACTCATGACGGGCATGTTGTTAAGTACGTCTTGATTAAGGCCATTCAAATAGTGCAAGATGGCTCCCATTTGGATGAAACATGGCCGTAACAATGATAATAGATGGCAAAAAATTCAACATCAAATTTCAAGGCCATTCAAATAGTACAAGATGGCTTCATTTGGATGAAACATGGCCGTAACAACGATAACAGGTGGCAACAAACTCAACATCAAATTTCAAGGCCATTGAAATAGTGCAAAATGGCTTCATTTGGATAAAACATGGCCGTAACAACGATATTAGATGGCAACAAAATTCAACATCAAATTTCAAGGCCATTCAAATAGTGCAAGATGGCTTCATTGGGATGAAACATGGCCGTAACAACGATAATAGATGGCAACAAAATTCAACATCAAATTTTAAGGGCAAAGAATTAGTGCAAGATGCCTTTATCTGAATTTAAAATGGCCGTAACAACGATAATTTGGATGAAACATGGCCGTAACAACGATACTAGATAACAAAAAACTCAACATCAAATTTCAAGGCCATTCAAATCGTGCAATATGGCTTCATTTGGATGAAACATGGCCGTAACAACGATAATAGATGGCAACAAACTCAACATCAAATTTCAAGGCCATTGAAATAGTGCAATATGGCTTCATTTGGATGAAACATGGCCGTAACAACGATAATAGATGGCAACAAAATTCAACATCAAATTTCAAGGCCATTGAATTAGTGCAAGATGGCTTCATTTGGATGAAACATGGCCGTAACAACGATAATAGATGGCAAAAAAACTCAACATCAAATTTTAAGTCCATTGAAATAGTGCAAGATGGCTTCATTTGGATGAAACATGGCCGTAACAACGATAATAGATGGCAACAAAATTCAACATCAAATTTCAAGGCCATTGAATAAGTGCAAGATGGCTTCATTTGGATGAAACATGGCCGTAACAATGATAATAGATGGCAACAAAATTCAACATCAAATTTCAAGGCCATTCAAATAGTACAAGATGGCTTCATTTGGATGAAACATGGCCGTAACAACCAAATAGGTGGCAACAAACTCAACATCAAATTTCAAGGCCATTCAAATAGTGCAAAATGGCTTCAGTTGGATGAAACATGGCCGTAACAACGATAATAGATGGCAACAAAATTCAACATCAAATTTCAAGGCCATTGAATTAGTGCAAAATGGCTTCATTTGGATAAAACATGGCCGTAACAACGATAATTTTTTTTTCTTTGGCACAACAACCACGGTCGGTCAAGGGCCTGCCAAGTACCCACTAGTGAAGTGAGCTTGGCTTTCAGTGACTTATTGTTACCATAGCAGGATAGTCAGTCCTACGTATGGGAGCACGGTCTATTTGGGGCTTGAACCCATGACGGGCATGTTGTTAAGTACGTTAACAACGATAATAGATGGCAACAAAATTCAACATCAAATTTCAAGGCCATTCAAATAGTGCAAGATGGCTTCATTTGGATGAAACATGGCCGTAACAATGATAATAGATGGCAACAAAATTCAACATCAAATTTCAAGGCCATTCAAATAGTACAAGATGGCTTCATTTGGATGAAACATGGCCGTAACAACGATAATAGGTGGCAACAAACTCAACATCAAATTTCAAGGCCATTCAAATAGTGCAAGATGGCTTCATTTGGATGAAACATGGCCGTAATAACGATAATAGATGGCAACAAACTCAACATCAAATTTCAAGGCCATTGAAATAGTGCAAAATGGCTTCATTTGGATAAAACATGGCCGTAACAACGATAATTTTTTTCTTTGGCACAACAACCACGGTCGGTCAAGGGCCTGCCAAGTACCCACTAGTGAAGTTAGCTTATTGTTACCATAACAGGATAGTCAGTCCTACGTATGGGAGCACGGTCTATTTGGGGCTTGAACCCATGACGGGCATGTTGTTAAGTACGTTAACAACGATAATAGATGGCAACAAAATTCAACATCAAATTTCAAGGCCATTCAAATAGTACAAGATGGCTTCATTTGGATGAAACATGGCCGTAACAACGATAATAGGTGGCAACAAACTCAACATCAAATTTCAAGGCCATTCAAATAGTGCAAGATGGCTTCATTTGGATGAAACATGGCCGTAACAACGATAATAGATGGCAACAAAATTCAACATTAAATTTCAAGGCCATTGAATAAGTGCAAGATGGCTTCATTTGGATGAAACATGGCCGTAACAATGATAATAGATGGCAACAAAATTCAACATCAAATTTCAAGGCCATTCAAATAGTACAAGATGGCTTCATTTGGATGAAACATGGCCGTAATAACGATAATAGATGGCAAAAAACTCAACATCAAATTTCAAGGCCATTGAAATAGTGCAAAATGGCTTCAGTTGGATGAAACATGGCCGTAACAACGATAATAGATGGCAACAAAATTCTACATCAAATTTTAAGGCCATTCAAATAGTGCAAGATGGCTTCATTTGGATGAAACATGGCCGTAACAACGATAATAGATGGCAACAAAATTCAACATTTAATTTCAAGGCCATTGAATTAGTGCAAGATGGCTTTATTTGGATGAAACATGGCCGTAACAACGATAATTTTTTTCTTTGGCACAACAACCACTGTCGGTCAAGGGCCTGCCAAGTACCCACTAGTGAAGTGAGCTTGGCTTTCAGTGACTTACTGTTACTATAGCAGGATAGTTAGTCCTACGTATGGGAGCACGGTATATTCGGGGCTTGAACCCAAGACGGGCATGTTGTTAAGTACGTTAACAACGATAATAGATGGCAAAAAACTCAACATTAAATTTCAAGGCCATTGAAATACTGCAATATGGCTTCATTTGCATGAAACATGGCCGTAACAACGATAATAGATGGCAACAAAATTCAACATCAAATTTCAAGGCCATGCAATAGTGCAATATGACTTCATTTGGATAAAACATGGCCCTAACAACGATAATAGATGGCAAAAAAACTCAACATCAAATTTCAAGGCCATTCAAATAGTGCAAGATGGCTTCATTTGGATGAAACATGGCCGTAACAACGATAATAGATGGCAACAAAATTCAACATTAAATTTCAAGGCCATTGAATTAGTGCAAGATGGCTTCATTTGGATGAAACATGGCCGTAACAACGATAATAGATGGCAAAAAACTCAACATCAAATTTTAAGTCCATTGAAATAGTGCAATATGGCTTCATTTGGATGAAACATGGCCGTAACAACGATAATAGATGGCAACAAAATTCAACATCAAATTTTAAGGCCATTCAAATAGTGCAAGATGGCTTCATTTGGATGTAACATGCCGTACTAACGATAATAGATGGCAACAAAATTCAACATCAAATTTCAAGGCCATTCAAATAGTGCAAGATGGCTTCATTTGGATGAAACATGGCCGTAACAACGATAATAGATGGCAACAAAATTCAACATCAAATTTCAAGTCCATTGATATAGTGCAATATGACTTCATTTGGATGAAACATGGCCGTAACAACGATAATAGATGGCAACAAAATTCAACATTAAATTTCAAGGCCAATGAATTTGTGCAAGATGCCTTTATTTGGATGTAACATGGCCGTAACAACGATAATAGATGGCAACAAAATTCAACATCAAATTTCAAGGCCATTCAAATAGTGCAAGATGGCTTCATTTGGATGAAACATGGCCGTAACAACGATAATAGATGGCAACAAAATTCAACATCAAATTTCAAGGCCATTGAATTAGTGCAAGATGGCTTCATTTGGATGAAACATGGCCGTAACAATGATAATAGATGGCAAAAAAACTCAACATCAAATTTCAAGTCCATTGATATAGTGCAATATGGCTTCATTTGGATGAAACATGGCCGTAACAACGATAATAGATGGCAACAAAATTCAACATTTAATTTCAAGGCCAATGAATTTGTGCAAGATGCCTTTATTTGGATGTAACATGGCCGTAACAACGATAATTTTTTTTCATTGGCACAACAACCACTGTCGGTCAAGGGCCTGCCAAGTACCCACTAGTGAAGTGAGCTTGGCTTTCAGTGACTTATTGTTACCATAATAGGATAGTCAAACCTACGTATGGGAGCACGGTCTATTTGGGGCTTGAACCCATGACGGGCATGTTGTTAAGTACGTTAACAACGATAATAGATGGCAACAACATTCAACATCAAATATCAAGGCCATTCAAATAGTTCAAGATGGCTTCATTTGGATGAAACATGGCCGTAACAACGATAATAGATGGCAACAAAATTCAACATCAAATTTCAAGGCCATTCAAATAGTGCAAGATGGCTTCATTTGCATGAAACATGGCCGTAATAACGATAATAGATGGCAACAAAATTCAACATCAAATTTCAAGGCCATTCAAATAGTGCAATATAGCTTCATTTAGATGAAACATGACCGTAACAACAATAATAGATGGCAACAAAATTCAACATCAAATTTCAAGGCCATTCAAATAGTGCAAGATGGCTTCATTTGGATGAAACATGGCCGTAACAACGATAAATGATGGCAACAAACTCAACATCAAATTTTAAGTCCATTGAAATAGTGCAAAATGGCTTCATTTGGATGAAACATGGCCGTAACAACGATAATAGATGGCAACAAAATTCAACATTAAATTTCAAGGCCATTCAAATAGTGCAATATGGCTTCATTTGGATGAAACATGGCCGTAACAACGATAATAGACGGCAAAAAAACTCAACATCAAATTTCAAGGCCATTCAAATAGTGCAAGATGGTTTCATTTGGATAAAACATGGCTATAACAACGATAATAGATGGCAACAAAATTCAACATCAAATTTCAAGGCCATTCAAATAGTGCAAGATGGCTTCAGTTGGATGAAACATGGCCGTAACAACGATAATAGATGGCAACAAACTCAACATCAAATTTCAAGGCCATTCAAATAGTGCAAGATGGCTTCAGTTGGATGAAACATGGCCGTAACAACGATAATAGATGGCAACAAAATTCAACATTTAATTTCAAGGCCATTGAATTAGTGCAAGATGGCTTTATTTGGATGAAACATGGCCGTAACAACGATAATTTTTTTCTTTGGCACAACAACCACTGTCGGTCAAGGGCCTGCCAAGTACCCACTAGTGAAGTGAGCTTGGCTTTCAGTGACTTATTGTTACCATAGCAGGATAGTCAGTCCTACGTATGGGAGCACGGTCTATTCGGGGCTTGAACCCATGACGGGCATGTTGTTAAGTACGTTAACAACGATAATAGATGGCAACAAAATTCAACATCAAATTTCAAGGCCATTCAACTAGTGCAAGATGGCTTCATTTGGATGAAACATGGCCGTAACAACGATAATAGATGGCAAAAAACTCAACATCAAATTTCAAGGCCATTCAAATAGTGCAAAATGGCTTCAGTTGGATGAAACATGGCCGTAACAACGATAATAGATGGCAACAAAATTCAACATCAAATTTCAAGGCCATTCAAATAGTGCAAGATGGCTTCAGTTGGATGAAACATGGCCGTAACAACGATAATAGATGGCAACAAACTCAACATCAAATTTCAAGGCCATTCAAATAGTGCAAGATGGCTTCATTTGGATGAAACATGGCCGTAACAACGATAATAGATGGCAAAAAAACTCAACATCAAATTTTAAGGCCATTCAAATAGTGCAATATGGCTTCATTTGGATAAAACATGGCCGTAACAACGATAATAGATGGCAACAAAATTCAACATCAAATTTCAAGGCCATTCAAATAGTGCAAGATGGCTTCATTTGGATGAAACATGGCCGTAACAACGATAATAGATGGCAACAAAATTCAACATTTAATTTCAAGGCCATTGAATTAGTGCAAGATGGCTTTATTTGGATGAAACATGGCCGTAACAACGATATTTTTTTTCTTTGGCACAACAACCACTGTCGGTCAAGGGCCTGCCAAGTACCCACTAGTGAAGAGAGCTTGGCTTTCAGTGACTTATTGTTTCTATAGCAGGATAGTCAGTCCTACGTATGGGAGCACGGTATATTCGGGGCTTGAACCCATGACGGGCATGTTGTTAAGTACGTTAACAACGATAATAGATGGCAACAAAACTCAAAATCAAATTTCAAGGCCATTGAAATACTGCAATATGGCTTCATTTGGATAAAACATGACCGTAACAACGATAATAGATGGCAACAAAATTCAACATCAAATTTCAAGGCCATGCAAATAGTGCAATATGACTTCATTTGGATAAAACATGGCCCTAACAACGATAATAGATGGCAACAAAATTCAACTTCAAATTTCAAGGCCATTCAAATAGTGCAAGATGGCTTCATTTGGATGAAACATGGCCGTAACAACGATAATAGATGGCAACAAAATTCAACATTAAATTTCAATGCCATTGAATTAGTGCAAGATGCCTTTATTTGGATGAAACATGGCCGTAACAACGATAATTTTTTTCTTTGGCACAACAACCACTGTCGGTCAAGGGCCTGCCAAGTACCCACTAGTGAAGTGAGCTTGGCTTTCAGTGACTTATTGTTACCATAGCAGGATAGTCAGTCCTACGTATGGGAGCACGGTCTATTCGGGGCTTTAACACATGACGAGCATGTTGATAAGTACGTTAACAACGATAATAGATGGCAACAAAATTCAACATCAAATTTCAAGGCCATTCAAATAGTGCAAGATGGCTTCATTTGGATGAAACATGGCCGTAACAACGATAATAGATGGCAACAAAATTCAACATCAAATTTCAAGGCCATTCAAATAGTGCAAGATGGCTTCATTTGGATGAAACATGGCCGTAACAACGATAATAGATGGCAACAAAATTCAACATCAAATTTTAAGGCCATTGAATTAGTGCAAGATGGCTTTATTTGGATGAAACATGGCCGTAACAACGATAATAGATGGCAAAAAAACTCAACATCAAATTTCAAGGCCATTCAAATAGTGCAATATGGCTTCATTTGGATGAAACATGGCCGTAACAACGATAATAGATGGCAAAAAACTCAACATCAAATTTTAAGTCCATTCAAATAGTGCAATATGGCTTCATTTGGATGAAACATGGCCGTAACAACGATAATAGATGGCAACAAAATTCAACATCAAATTTCAAGGCCATTCAAATAGTGCAATATGGCTTCATTTGGATGAAACATGGCCGTAACAACGATAATAGATGGCAACAAAATTCAACATCAAATTTCAAGGCCATTCAAATAGTACAAGATGGCTTCATTTGGATGAAACATGGCCGTAACAACTTAAAAGATGGCAACAAACTCAACATCAAATTTCAAGGCCATTCAAATAGTGCAAAATGGCTTCAGTTGGATGAAACATGGCCGTAACAACGATAATAGATGGCAACAAAATTCAACATCAAATTTCAAGGCCAATGAATTAGTGCAAGATGCCTTTATTTGGATGTAACATGGCCGTAACAACGATAATTTTTTTCTTTGGCACAACAACCACTGTCGGTCAAGGGCCTGCCAAGTACCCACTAGTGAAGTGAGCTTGGCTTTCAGTGACTTATTGTTACCATAACAGGATAGTCAGTCCTACGTATGGGAGCACGGTCTATTTAGGGCTTGAACTCATGACGGGCATGTTGTTAAGTACGTCTTGATTAAGGCCATTCAAATAGTGCAAGATGGCTCCATTTGGATGAAACATGGCCGTAACAATGATAATAGATGGCAAAAAAATTCAACATCAAATTTCAAGGCCATTCAAATAGTACAAGATGGCTTCATTTGGATGAAACATGGCCGTAACAACGATAATAGGTGGCAACAAACTCAACATCAAATTTCAAGGCCATTGAAATAGTGCAAAATGGCTTCATTTGGATAAAACATGGCCGTAACAACGATAGTAGATGGCAACAAAATTCAACATCAAATTTCAAGGCCATTCAAATAGTGCAAGATGGCTTCATTTGGATGAAACATGGCCGTAACAACGATAATAGATGGCAACAAAATTCAACATCAAATTTTAAGGGCAAAGAATTAGTGCAAGATGCCTTTATCTGAATTTAAAATGGCCGTAACAACGATAATTTTTTTTTCTTTTGCACAACAACCACTGTCGGTCAAGGGCCTGCCAAGTACCCACTAGTGAAGTGAGCTTGGCTTTCAGTGACTTATTGTTACCATAACAGGATAGTCAGTCCTACGTATGGGAGCACGGTCTATTTAGGGCTTGAACCCATGACGGGCATGTTGTTAAGTACGTTAACAACGATAATAGATGGCAAAAAACTCAACATCAAATTTCAAGGCCATTCAAATAGTGCAAGATGGCTTCATTTGGATGAAACATGGCGGTAACAACGATAATAGATGGCAACAAAATTCAACATCAAATTTCAAGGCCATTGAATTAGTGCAAGATGCCTTTATTTGGATGTAACATGGCCGTAACAACGGTAATAGATGGCAACAAAATTCAACATCAAATTTTAAGGCCATTGAATTAGTGCAAGATGGCTTTATTTGGATGAAACATGGCCGTAACAACGATACTAGATAACAAAAAACTCAACATCAAATTTCAAGGCCATTCAAATCGTGCAATATGGCTTCATTTGGATGAAACATGGTCGTAACAACGATAATAGATGGCAACAAAATCAACATCAAATTACAAGGCCATTCAAATAGCGCAAGATGGCTTCATTTGGATGAAACATGGCCGTAACAACGATAATAGATGGCAACAAAATTCAACATCAAATTTCAAGGCCATTGAATTAGTGCAAGATGGCTTCATTTGGATGAAACATGGCCGTAACAACGATAATAGATGGCAGAAAAACTCAACATCAAATTTTAAGTCCATTGAAATAGTGCAAGATGGCTTCATTTGGATGAAACATGGCCGTAACAACGATAATAGATGGCAACAAAATTCAACATCAAATTTCAAGGCCATTGAATAAGTGCAAGATGGCTTCATTTGGATGAAACATGGCCGTAACAATGATAATAGATGGCAACAAAATTCAACATCAAATTTCAAGGCCATTCAAATAGTGCAATATGGCTTCATTTGGATGAAACATGGCCGTAACAACTAAATAGGTGGCAACAAACTCAACATCAAATTTCAAGGCCATTCAAATAGTGCAAAATGGCTTCCAGTTGGATGAAACATGGCCGTAACAACGATAATAGATGGCAACAAAATTCAACATCAAATTTCAAAGCCATTGAATTAGTGCAAAATGGCTTCATTTGGATAAAACATGGCCGTAACAACGATAATTTTTTTCTTTGGCACAACAACCACGGTCGGTCAAGGGCCTGCCAAGTACCCACTAGTGAAGTGAGCTTGGCTTTCAGTGACTTATTGTTACCATAGCAGGATAGTCAGTCCTACGTATGGGAGCACGGTCTATTTGGGGCTTGAACCCATGACGGGCATGTTGTTAAGTACGTTAACAACGATAATAGATGGCAACAAAATTCAACATCAAATTTCAAGGCCATTCAAATAGTGTAAGATGGCTTCATTTGGATGAAACATGGCCGTAACAATCATAATAGATGGCAACAAAATTCAACATCAAATTTCAAGGCCATTCAAATAGTACAAGATGGCTTCATTTGGATGAAACATGGCCGTAACAACGATAATAGGTGGCAACAAACTCAACATCAAATTTCAAGGCCATTCAAATAGTGCAAGATGGCTTCATTTGGATGAAACATGGCCGTAATAACGATAATAGATAGCAACAAACTCAACATCAAATTTCAAGGCCATTGAAATAGTGCAAAATGGCTTTATTTGGATAAAACATGGCCGTAACAACGATAATTTTTTTCTTTGGCACAACAACCACGGTCGGTCAAGGGCCTGCCAAGTACCCACTAGTGAAGTTAGCTTATTGTTACCATAACAGGATAGTCAGTCCTACGTATGGGAGCACGGTCTATTTGGGGCTTGAACCCATGACGGGCATGTTGTTAAGTACGTTAACAACGATAATAGATGGCAACAAAATTCAACATCAAATTTCAAGGCCATTCAAATAGTACAAGATGGCTTCATTTGGATGAAACATGGCCGTAACAACGATAATAGGTGGCAACAAACTCAACATCAAATTTCAAGGCCATTCAAATAGTGCAAGATGGCTTCATTTGGATGAAACATGGCCGTAACAACGATAATAGATGGCAACAAAATTCAACATTAAATTTCAAGGCCATTGAATAAGTGCAAGATGGCTTCATTTGGATAAAACATGGCCGTAACAACGATAATAGATGGCAACAAAATTCAACATCAAATTTCAAGACCATTCAAATAGTACAAGATGGCTTCATTTGGATGAAACATGGCCGTAACAACGATAATAGATGGTAAAAAAAACTCAACATCAAATTTCAAGGCCATTCAAATAGTGCAATATGGCTTCATTTGGATGAAACATGGCCGTAACAACGATAATAGATGGCAACAAAATTCAACATCAAATTTCAAGGCCAATGAATTAGTGCAAGATGCCTTTATTTGGATGTAACATGGCCGTAACAACGATAATTTTTTTTCTTTGGCACAACAACCACTGTCGGTCAAGGGCCTGCCAAGTACCCACTAGTGAAGTGAGCTTGGCTTTCAGTGACTTATTGTTACCATAACAGGATAGTCAGTCCTACGTATGGGAGCACGGTCTATTTGGGGCTTGAACCCATGACGGGCATGTTGTTAAGTACGTTAACAACGATAATAGATGGCAACAAAATTCAACATCACATTTCAAGGCCATTCAAATAGTACAAGATGGCTTCATTTGGATGAAACATGGCCGTAACAACGATAATAGATGGCAACAAAATTCAACATCAAATTTCAAGGCCATTCAAATAGTGCAAGATGGCTTCATTTGGATGAAACATGGCCGTAACAATGATAATAGATGGCAACAAAATTCAACATCAAATTTCAAGGCCATTCAAATAGTACAAGATGGCTTCATTTGGATGAAACATGGCCGTAACAACGATAATAGGTGGCAACAAACTCAACATCAAATTTCAAGGCCATTCAAATAGTGCAAGATGGCTTCATTTGGATGAAACATGGCCGTAATAACGATAATAGATGGCAACAAACTCAACATCAAATTTCAAGGCCATTGAAATAGTGCAAAATGGCTTCATTTGGATAAAACATGGCCGTAACAACGATAATTTTTTTCTTTGGCACAACAACCACTGTCGGTCAAGGGCCTGCCAAGTACCCACTAGTGAAGTGAGCTTGGCTTTCAGTGACTTATTGTTACCATAGCAGGATAGTCAGTCCTACGTATGGGAGCACGGTCTATGCGGGGCTTGAACTCATGACGGGCATGTTGTTAAGTACGTCTTGATTAAGGCCATTCAAATAGTGCAAGATGGCTTCATTTGGATGTAACATGCCGTACTAACGATAATATATGGCAACAAAATTCAACATCAAATTTCAAGGCCATTCAAATAGTGCAAGATGGCTTCATTTGCATGAAACATGGCCGTAACAACGATAATAGATGGCAACAAACTCAACATCAAATTTCAAGGCCTTTCAAATAGTGCAAAATGGCTTCATTTGGATGAAACATGGCCGTAACAACGATAATAGATGGCAAAAGAACTCAACATCAAATTTTAAGTCCATTCAAATAGTGCAATATGGCTTCATTTGGATGAAACATGGCCGTAACAACGATAATAGATGGCAACAAAATTCAACATCAAATTTCAAGGCCATTCAAATAGTGCAATATGACTTCATTTGGATAAAACATGGCCGTAACAACGATAATAGATGGCAAAAAAACTCAACATCAAATTTCAAGGCCATTCAAATAGTGCAAGATGGCTTCATTTGGATGAAACATGGCCGTAACAACGATAATAGATGGCAACAAAATTCAACATTAAATTTCAAGGACATTGAATTAGTGCAAGATGGCTTCATTTGGATGAAACATGGCCGTAACAACGATAATAGATGGCAAAAAAACTCAACATCAAATTTCAAAGCCATTCAAATAGTGCAAGATGGCTTCATTTGGATGAAACATGGCCGTAACAACGATAATAGATGGCAACAAAATTCAACATTAAATTTCAAGGCCATTCAAATAGTGCAATATGACTTCATTTGGATAAAACATGGCCGTAACAACGATAATAGATGGCAACAAACTCAACATCAAATTTCAAGGCCATTCAAATAGTGCAAGATGGCTTCATTTGGATAAAACATGGCCGTAACAACGATAATAGATGGCAACAAAATTCAACATCAAATTTCAAGGCCATTTTATTAGTGCAAGATGGCTTCATTTAGATGAAACATGGCCGTTACAACGATTATAGATGGCAAAAAACTCAACATCAAATTTCAAGGACATTGAAATAGTGCAAAATGGCTTCATTTTGATAAAACATGGCCGTAACAACGATAATAGATGGCAACAAAATTCAACATCAAATTTCAAGGCTTATGAATTAGTGCAAGATGCCTTTATTTGGATGTAACATGGCCGTAACAACGATAATTTTTTTTTCTTTGGCACAACAACCACTGTCGGTCAAGGGCCTGCCAAGTACCCACTAGTGAAGTGAGCTTGGCTTTCAGTGACTTATTGTTACCATAGCAGGATAGTCAGTCCTACGTATGGGAGCACGGTCTATTCGGGGCTTGAACCCATTACAGGCATGTTGTTAAGTACGTTAAAAACGATAATAGATGGCAACAAAATTCAACATCAAATTTCAAGGCCATTCAAATAGTGCAATATGGCTTCAGTTGGATGAAACATGGCCGTAACAACGATAATAGATGGCAACAAACTCAACATCAAATTTCAAGGCCATTAAAATAGTGCAAGATGGCTTCATTTGGATGAAACATGGCCGTAACAACGACAATAGATGGCAACAAACTCAACATCAAATTTCAAGGCCATTCAAATAGTGCAAGATGGCTTCATTTGGATGAAACATGGCCGTAACAACGATAATTTTTTTTTCTTTGGCACAACAACCACTGTCGGTCAAGGGCCTGCCAAGTACCCACTAGTGAAGTGAACTTGGCTTTCAGTGTCTTATTGTTACCATAACAGGATAGTCAGTCCTACGTATGGGAGCACGGTCTATTTAGGGCTTGAACCCATGACTGGCATGTTGTTAAGTACGTTAACAACGATAATAGATGGCAACAAAATTCAACATCAAATTTCAAGGCCATTCAAATAGTGCAAGATGCCTTTATTTGGATGTAACATGGCCGTAACAACGATAATTTTTTTCTTTGGCACAACAACCACTGTCGGTCAAGGGCCTGCCAAGTACCCACTAGTGAAGTGAGCTTGGCTTTCAGTGACTTATTGTTACCATAGCAGGATAGTCAGTCCTACGTATGGGAGCACGGTCTATGCGGGGCTTGAACCCATGACGGGCATGTTGTTAAGTACGTTAACAACGATAATAGATGGCAACAAAATTCAACATCAAATGTCAAGGCCATTCAACTAGTGCAAGATGGCTTCATTTGGATGAAACATGGCCGTAACAACGATTATAGATGGCAACAAATTCAACATCAAATTTCAAGGCCATTCAAATAGTGCAAAATGGCTTCATTTGGATAAAACATGGCCGTAACAACGATAATAGATGGCAACAAAATTCAACATCAAATTTTAAGGCCATTCAAATAGTGCAAGATGGCTTCATTTGGATGAAACATGGCCGTAACAACGATAATAGATGGCAACAAAATTCAACATTTAATTTCAAGGCCATTGAATTAGTGCAAGATGGCTTTATTTGGATGAAACATGGCCGTAACAACGATAATTTTTTTTTCTTTGGCACAACAACCACTGTCGGTCAAGGGCCTGCCAAGTACCCACTAGTGAAGTGAGCTTGGCTTTCAGTGACTTACTGTTACTATAGCAGGATAGTCAGTCCTACGTATGGGAGCACGGTCTATTCGGGGCTTGAACCCAAGACGGGCATGTTGTTAAGTACGTTAACAACGATAATAGATGGCAAAAAAACTCAACATTAAATTTTAAGTTCATTGAAATACTGCAATATGGCTTCATTTGCATGAAACATGGTCGTAACAACGATAATAGATGGCAACAAAATTCAACATCAAATTTCAAGGCCATGCAAATAGTGCAATATGACTTCATTTGGATAAATCATGGCCCTAACAACGATAATAGATGGCAAAAAAACTCAACATCAAATTTCAAGGCCATTCAAATAGTGCAAGATGGCTTCATTTGGATGAAACATGGCCGTAACAACGATAATAGATGGCAACAAAATTCAACATTTAATTTCAAGGCCATTGAATTAGTCCAAGATGGCTTCATTTGGATGAAAAATGGCCGTAACAACGATAATAGATGGCAAAAAAACTCAACATCAAATTTTAAGTCCATTGAAATAGTGCAATATGGCTTCATTTGGATGAAACATGGCCGTAACAACGATAATAGATGGCAACAAAATTCAACATCAAATTTTAAGGCCATTCAAATAGTGCAAGATGGCTTCATTTGGATGTAACATGCCGTACTAACGATAATAGATGGCAACAAAATTCAACATCAAATTTCAAGGCCATTCAAATAGTGCAAGATGGCTTCATTTGGATGAAACATGGCCGTAACAACGATAATAGATGGCAAAAAACTCAACATCAAATTTTAAGGCCATTCAAATAGTGCAAGATGGCTTCATTTGGATGAAACATGGCCGTAACAACGATAATAGATGGCAACAAACTCAACATCAAATTTCAAGGCCATTCAAATAGTGCAAAATGGCTTCATTTGGATGAAACATGGCCGTAACAACGATAATAGATGGCAACAAAATTCAACATCAAATTTCAAGGCCAATGAATTTGTGCAAGATGCCTTTATTTGGATGAAACATGGCCGTAACAACGATAATAGATGGCAACAAAATTCAACATCAAATTTCAAGGCCATTCAAATAGTGCAAGATGGCTTCATTTGGATGAAACATGGCCGTAACAACGATAATAGATGGCAACAAAATTCAACATTAAATTTCAAGGCCATTGAATTAGTCCAAGATGGCTTCATTTGGATGAAACATGGCCGTAACAACGATAATAGATGGCAAAAAAACTCAACATCAAATTTTAAGTCCATTGATATAGTGCAATATGGCTTCATTTGGATGAAACATGGCCGTAACAACGATAATAGATGGCAACAAAATTCAACATTTAATTTCAAGGCCAATGAATTTGTGCAAGATGCCTTTATTTGGATGTAACATGGCCGTAACAACGATAATTTTTTGCTTTGGCACAACAACCACTGTCGGTCAAGGGCCTGCCAAGTACCCACTAGTGAAGTGAGCTTGGCTTTCAGTGACTTATTGTTACCATAATAGGATAGTCAAACCTACGTATGGGAGCACGGTCTATTTGGGGCTTGAACCCATGACGGGCATGTTGTTAAGTACGTTAACAACGATAATAGATGGCAACAAAATTCAACATCAAATATCAAGGCCATTCAAATAGTTCAAGATGGGTTCATTTGGATAAAACATGGCCGTAACAACGATAATAGATGGCAACAAAATTCAACATCAAATTTCAAGGCCATTCAAATAGTGCAAGATGGCTTCATTTGCATGAAACATGGCCGTAATAACGATAATAGATGGCAACAAAATTCAACATCAAATTTCAAGGCCATTCAAATAGTGCAATATGGCTTCATTTAGATGAAACATGACCGTAACAACAATAATAGATGGCAACAAAATTCAACATCAAATTTCAAGGCCATTCAAATAGTGCAAGATGGCTTCATTTGGATGAAACATGGCCGTAACAACGATAAATGATGGCAACAAACTCAACATCAAATTTTAAGTCCATTGAAATAGTGCAAAATGGCTTCATTTGGATGAAACATGGCCGTAACAACGATAATAGACGGCAACAAAATTCAACATTAAATTTCAAGGCCATTCAAATAGTGCAATATGGCTTCATTTGGATGAAACATGGCCGTAACAACGATAATAGATGGCAAAAAATTCAACATCAAATTTCAAGGCCATTCAAATAGTGCAAGATGGCTTCATTTGGATGAAACATGGCCGTAACAACGATAATAGATGGCAACAAAATTCAACATCAAATTTCAAGGCCATTGAATTAGTGCAAGATGGCTTTATTTGGATGAAACATGGCCGTAACAACGATAATAGATGGCAACAACCTCAACATCAAATTTCAAGGCCATGAAAATAGTGCAAGATGGCTTCATTTGGATGAAACATGGCCGTAACAACGATAATAGATGGCAACAAAATTCAACATCAAATTTCAAGGCCATTGAATTAGTGCAAGATGGCTTTATTTGGATGAAACATGGCCGAAACAACGATAATTTTTTTTCTTTGGCACAACAACCACTGTCGGTCAAGGGCCTGCCAAGTACCCACTAGTGAAGTGAGCTTGGCTTTCAGTGACTTATTGTTACCATAGCAGGATAGTCAGTCCTACGTATGGGAGCACGGTCTATTCGGGGCTTGAACCCATGACGGGCATGTTGTTAAGTACGTTAACAACGATAATAGATGGCAACAAAATTCAACATCAAATTTCAAGGCCATTCAACTAGTGCAAGATGGCTTCATTTGGATGAAACATGGCCGTAACAACGATAATAGATGGCAAAAACTCAACATCAAATTTCAAGGCCATTCAAATAGTGCAAAATGGCTTCATTGGGATGAAACATGGCCGTAACAACGATAATAGATGGCAACAAAATTCAACATCAAATTTCAAGGCCATTCAAATAGTGCAAGATGGCTTCAGTTGGATGAAACATGGCCGTAACAACGATAATAGATGGCAACAAACTCAACATCAAATTTCAAGGCCATTCAAATAGTGCAAGATGGCTTCATTTGGATGAAACATGGCCGTAACAACGATAATAGATGGCAAAAAACTCAACATCAAATTTTAAGGCCATTCAAATAGTGCAATATGGCTTCATTTGGATAAAACATGGCCGTAACAACGATAATAGATGGCAACAAAATTCAACATCAAATTTCAAGGCCATTCAAATAGTGCAAGATGGCTTCATTTGGATGAAACATGGCCGTAACAACGATAATAGATGGCAACAAAATTCAACATTTAATTTCAAGGCCATTGAATTAGTGCAAGATGGCTTTATTTGGATGAAACATGGCCGTAACAACGATATTTTTTTTCTTTGGCACAACAACCACTGTCGGTCAAGGGCCTGCCAAGTACCCACTAGTGAAGTGAGCTTGGCTTTCAGTGACTTATTGTTACTATAGCAGGATAGTCAGTCCTACGTATGGGAGCACGGTATATTCGGGGCTTGAACCCATGACGGGCATGTTGTTAAGTACGTTAACAACGATAATAGATGGCAAAAAAACTCAAAATCAAATTTTAAGTTCATTGAAATACTGCAATATGGCTTCATTTGGATAAAACATGGCCGTAACAACGATAATAGATGGCAACAAAATTCAACATCAAATTTCAAGGCCATGCAAATAGTGCAATATGACTTCATTTGGATAAAACATGGCCGTAACAACGATAATAGATGGCAAAAAAACTCAACATCAAATTTCAAGGCCATTCAAATAGTGCAAGATGGCTTCATTTGGATGAAACATGGCCGTAACAACGATAATAGATGGCAACAAAATTCAACATTAAATTTCAATGCCATTGAATTATTGCAAGATGCCTTTATTTGGATGAAACATGGCCGTAACAACGATAATTTTTTTTTCTTTGGCACAACAACCACTGTCGGTCAAGGGCCTGCCAAGTACCCACTAGTGAAGTGAGCTTGGCTTTCAGTGACTTATTGTTACCATAGCAGGATAGTCAGTCCTACGTATGGGAGCACGGTCTATTCGGGTCTTTAACACATGACGAGCATGTTGATAAGTACGTTAACAACGATAATAGATGGCAACAAAATTCAACATCAAATTTCAAGGCCATTCAAATAGTGCAAGATGGCTTCATTTGGATGAAACATGGCCGTAACAACGATAATAGATGGCAACAAAATTCAACATCAAATTTCAAGGCCATTCAAATAGTGCAAGATGGCTTCATTTGGATGAAACATGGCCGTAACAACGATAATAGATGGCAACAAAATTCAACATCAAATTTTAAGGCCATTGAATTAGTGCAAGATGGCTTTATTTGGATGAAACATGGCCGTAACAACGATAATAGATGGCAAAAAAACTCAACATCAAATTTCAAGGCCATTCAAATAGTGCAATATGGCTTCATTTGGATGAAACATGGCCGTAACAACGATAATAGATGGCAAAAAAAACTCAACATCAAATTTTAAGTCCATTCAAATAGTGCAAGATGGCTTCATTTGGATGAAACATGGCCGTAACAACGATAATAGATGGCAACAAAATTCAACATCAAATTTCAAGGCCATTCAAATAGTGCAATATGGCTTCAGTTGGATGAAACATGGCCGTAACAACGATAATAGATGGCAACAAAATTCAACATCAAATTTCAAGGCCAATGAATTAGTGCAAGATGCCTTTATTTGGATGTAACATGGCCGTAACAACGATAATTTTTTTTCTTTGGCACAACAACCACTGTCGGTCAAGGGCCTGCCAAGTACCCACTAGTGAAGTGAGCTTGGCTTTCAGTGACTTATTGTTACCATAACAGGATAGTCAGTCCTACGTATGGGAGCACGGTCTATTTAGGGCTTGAACTCATGACGGGCATGTTGTTAAGTACGTCTTGATTAAGGCCATTCAAATAGTGCAAGATGGCTCCATTTGGATGAAACATGGCCGTAACAATGATAATAGATGGCAAAAAATTCAACATCAAATTTCAAGGCCATTCAAATAGTACAAGATGGCTTCATTTGGATGAAGCATGGCCGTAACAACGATAATAGGTGGCAACAAACTCAACATCAAATTTCAAGGCCATTAAAATAGTGCAAAATGGCTTCATTTGGACAAAACATGGCCGTAACAACGATAGTAGATGGCAACAAAATTCAACATCAAATTTCAAGGCCATTCAAATAGTGCAAGATGGCTTCATTGGGATGAAACATGGCCGTAACAACGATAATAGATGGCAACAAAATTCAACATCAAATTTTAAGGGCAAAGAATTAGTGCAAGATGCCTTTATCTGAATTTAAAATGGCCGTAACAACGATAATTTTTTTTTCTTTTGCACAACAACCACTGTCGGTCAAGGGCCTGCCAAGTACCCACTAATGAAGTGAGCTTGGCTTTCAGTGACTTATTGTTACCATAACAGGATAGTCAGTCCTACGTATGGGAGCACGGTCTATTTAGGGCTTGAACCCATGACGGGCATGTTGTTAAGTACGTTAACAGTGAAAATAGATGGCAAAAAAACTCAACATCAAATTTCAAGGCCATTCAAATAGTGCAAGATGGCTTCATTTGGATGAAACATGGCGGTAACAACGATAATAGATGGCAACAAAATTCAACATCAAATTTCAAGGCCATTGAATTAGTGCAAGATGCCTTTATTTGGATGTAACATGGCCGTAACAACGGTAATAGATGGCAACAAAATTCAACATCAAATTTTAAGGCCATTGAATTAGTGCAAGATGGCTTTATTTGGATGAAACATGGCCGTAACAACGATACTAGATAACAAAAAACTCAACATCAAATTTCAAGGCCATTGAAATCGTGCAATATGGCTTCATTTGGATGAAACATGGGCGTAACAACGATAATAGATGGCAACAAACTCAACATCAAATTTCAAGGCCATTCAAATAGTGCAATATGGCTTCATTTGGATGAAACATGGCCGTAACAACGATAATAGATGGCAACAAAATTCAACATCAAATTTCAAGGCCATTGAATTAGTGCAAGATGGCTTCATTTGGATGAAACATGGCCGTAACAACGATAATAGATGGCAAAAAACTCAACATCAATTATTAAGTCCATTGAAATAGTGCAAGATGGCTTCATTTGGATGAAACATGGCCGTAACAACGATAATAGATGGCAACAAAATTTAACATCAAATTTCAAGGCCATTGAATAAGTGCAAGATGGCTTCATTTGGATGAAACATGGCCGTAACAACGATAATAGATGGCAACAAAATTCAACATCAAATTTCAAGGCCATTCAAATAGTACAAGATGGCTTCATTTGGATGAAACATGGCCTTAACAACTTAAATAGGTGGCAACAAACTCAACATCAAATTTCAAGGCCATTGAAATAGTGCAAAATAGCTTCATTTGGATGAAACATGGCCGTAACAACGATAATAGATGGCAACAAAATTCTACATCAAATTTCAAGGCCATTGAATTAGTGCAATATGGCTTCAGTTGGACGAAACATGGCCGTAACAACGATAATAGATGGCAACAAAATTCAACATCAAATTTCAAGGCCATTCAAATAGTGCAAGATGGCTTCAGTTGGATGAAACATGGCCGTAACAACGATAATAGATGGCAACAAACTCAACATCAAATTTCAAGGCCATTCAAATAGTGCAAGATGGCTTCAGTTGGATGAAACATGGCCGTAACAACGATAATAGATGGCAACAAAATTCAACATTTAATTTCAAGGCCATTGAATTAGTGCAAGATGGCTTTATTTGGATGAAACATGGCCGTAACAACGATAATTTTTTTTTCTTTGGCACAACAACCACTGTCGGTCAAGGGCCTGCCAAGTACCCACTAGTGAAGTGAGCTTGGCTTTCAGTGACTTATTGTTACCATAGCAGGATAGTCAGTCCTACGTATGGGAGCACGGTCTATTCGGGGCTTGAACCCATGACGGGCATGTTGTTAAGTACGTTAACAACGATAATAGATGGCAACAAAATTCAACATCAAATTTCAAGGCCATTCAACTAGTGCAAGATGGCTTCATTTGGATGAAACATGGCCGTAACAACGATAATAGATGGCAAAAAACTCAACATCAAATTTCAAGGCCATTCAAATAGTGCAAAATGGCTTCATTGGGATGAAACATGGCCGTAACAACGATAATAGATGGCAACAAAATTCAACATCAAATTTCAAGGCCATTCAAATAGTGCAAGATGGCTTCAGTTGGATGAAACATGGCCGTAACAACGATAATAGATGGCAACAAACTCAACATCAAATTTCAAGGCCATTCAAATAGTGCAAGATGGCTTCATTTGGATGAAACATGGCCGTAACAACGATAATAGATGGCAAAAAACTCAACATCAAATTTTAAGGCCATTCAAATAGTGCAATATGGCTTCATTTGGATAAAACATGGCCGTAACAACGATAATAGATGGCAACAAAATTCAACATCAAATTTCAAGGCCATTCAAATAGTGCAAGATGGCTTCATTTGGATGAAACATGGCCGTAACAACGATAATAGATGGCAACAAAATTCAACATTTAATTTCAAGGCCATTGAATTAGTGCAAGATGGCTTTATTTGGATGAAACATGGCCGTAACAACGATATTTTTTTTTCTTTGGCACAACAACCACTGTCGGTCAAGGGCCTGCCAAGTACCCACTAGTGAAGTGAGCTTGGCTTTCAGTGACTTATTGTTACTATAGCAGGATAGTCAGTCCTACGTATGGGAGCACGGTATATTCGGGGCTTGAACCCATGACGGGCATGTTGTTAAGTACGTTAACAACGATAATAGATGGCAAAAAAACTCAAAATCAAATTTTAAGTTCATTGAAATACTGCAATATGGCTTCATTTGGATAAAACATGGCCGTAACAACGATAATAGGTGGCAACAAAATTCAACATCAAATTTTAAGGCCATGCAAATAGTGCAATATGACTTCATTTGGATAAAACATGGCCCTAACAACGATAATAGATGGCAAAAATCTCAACATCAAATTTCAAGGCCATTCAAATAGTGCAAGATGGCTTCATTTGGATGAAACATGGCCGTAACAACGATAATAGATGGCAACAAAATTCAACATTAAATTTCAATGCCATTGAATTATTGCAAGATGCCTTTATTTGGATGAAACATGGCCGTAACAACGATAATTTTTTTTTCTTTGGCACAACAACCACTGTCGGTCAAGGGCCTGCCAAGTACCCACTAGTGAAGTGAGCTTGGCTTTCAGTGACTTATTGTTACCATAGCAGGATAGTCAGTCCTACGTATGGGAGCACGGTCTATTCGGGTCTTTAACACATGACGAGCATGTTGATAAGTACGTTAACAACGATAATAGATGGCAACAAAATTCAACATCAAATTTCAAGGCCATTCAAATAGTGCAAGATGGCTTCATTTGGATGAAACATGGCCGTAACAACGATAATAGATGGCAACAAAATTCAACATCAAATTTCAAGGCCATTCAAATAGTGCAAGATGGCTTCATTTGGATGAAACATGGCCGTAACAACGATAATAGATGGCAACAAAATTCAACATCAAATTTTAAGGCCATTGAATTAGTGCAAGATGGCTTCATTTGGATGAAACATGGCCGTAACAACGATAATAGATGGCAAAAAAACTCAACATCAAATTTCAAGGCCATTCAAATAGCGCAATATGGCTTCATTTGGATGAAACATGGCCGTAACAACGATAATAGATGGCAAAAAAAACTCAACATCAAATTTTAAGTCCATTCAAATAGTGCAAGATGGCTTCATTTGGATGAAACATGGCCGTAACAACGATAATAGATGGCAACAAAATTCAACATCAAATTTCAAGGCCATTCAAATAGTGCAATATGGCTTCATTTGGATGAAACATGGCCGTAACAACGATAATAGATGGCAACAAAATTCAACATCAAATTTCAAGGTCATTCAAATAGTACAAGATGGCTTCATTTGGATGAAACATGGCCTTAACAACTTAAAAAGGTGGCAACAAACTCAACATCAAATTTCAAGGCCATTCAAATAGTGCAAAATGGCTTCAGTTGGATGAAACATGGCCGTAACAACGATAATAGATGGCAACAAAATTCAACATCAAATTTCAAGGCCAATGAATTAGTGCAAGATGCCTTTATTTGGATGTAACATGGCCGTAACAACGATAATTTTTTTTTCTTTGGCACAACAACCACTGTCGGTCAAGGGCCTGCCAAGTACCCACTAGTGAAGTGAGCTTGGCTTTCAGTGACTTATTGTTACCATAACAGGATAGTCAGTCCTACGTATGGGAGCACGGTCTATTTAGGGCTTGAACTCATGACGGGCATGTTGTTAAGTACGTCTTGATTAAGGCCATTCAAATAGTGCAAGATGGCTCCATTTGGATGAAACATGGCCGTAACAATGATAATAGATGGCAAAAAAATTCAACATCAAATTTCAAGGCCATTCAAATAGTACAAGATGGCTTCATTTGGATGAAACATGGCCGTAACAACGATAATAGGTGGCAACAAACTCAACATCAAATTTCAAGGCCATTGAAATAGTGCAAAATGGCTTCATTTGGATAAAACATGGCCGTAACAACGATAGTAGATGGCAACAAAATTCAACATCAAATTTCAAGGCCATTCAAATAGTGCAAGATGGCTTCATTGGGATGAAACATGGCCGTAACAACGATAATAGATGGCAACAAAATTCAACATCAAATTTTAAGGGCAAAGAATTAGTGCAAGATGCCTTTATCTGAATTTAAAATGGCCGTAACAACGATAATTTTTTTTTCTTTTGCACAACAACCACTGTCGGTCAAGGGCCTGCCAAGTACCCACTAATGAAGTGAGCTTGGCTTTCAGTGACTTATTGTTACCATAACAGGATAGTCAGTCCTACGTATGGGAGCACGGTCTATTTAGGGCTTGAACCCATGACGGGCATGTTGTTAAGTACGTTAACAGTGAAAATAGATGGCAAAAAAACTCAACATCAAATTTCAAGGCCATTCAAATAGTGCAAGATGGCTTCATTTGGATGAAACATGGCGGTAACAACGATAATAGATGGCAACAAAATTCAACATCAAATTTCAAGGCCATTGAATTAGTGCAAGATGCCTTTATTTGGATGTAACATGGCCGTAACAACGGTAATAGATGGCAACAAAATTCAACATCAAATTTTAAGGCCATTGAATTAGTGCAAGATGGCTTTATTTGGATGAAACATGGCCGTAACAACGATACTAGATAACAAAAAAACTCAATATCAAATTTCAAGGCCATTGAAATCGTGCAATATGGCTTCATTTGGATGAAACATGGGCGTAACAACGATAATAGATGGCAACAAACTCAACATCAAATTTCAAGGCCATTCAAATAGTGCAATATGGCTTCATTTGGATGAAACATGGCCGTAACAACGATAATAGATGGCAACAAAATTCAACATCAAATTTCAAGGCCATTGAATTAGTGCAAGATGGCTTCATTTGGATGAAACATGGCCGTAACAACGATAATAGATGGCAAAAAAACTCAACATCAATTATTAAGTCCATTGAAATAGTGCAAGATGGCTTCATTTGGATGAAACATGGCCGTAACAACGATAATAGATGGCAACAAAATTCAACATCAAATTTCAAGGCCATTGAATAAGTGCAAGATGGCTTCATTTGGATGAAACATGGCCGTAACAATGATAATAGATGGCAACAAAATTCAACATCAAATTTCAAGGCCATTCAAATAGTACAAGATGGCTTCATTTGGATGAAACATGGCCGTAACAACTTAAATAGGTGGCAACAAACTCAACATCAAATTTCAAGGCCATTCAAATAGTGCAAAATGGCTTCAGTTGGATGAAACATGGCCGTAACAACGATAATAGATGGCAACAAAATTCAACATCAAATTTCAAGGCCATTGAATTAGTGCAAAATGGCTTCATTTGGATAAAACATGGCCGTAACAACGATAATTTTTTTTTCTTTGGCACAACAACCACGGTCGGTCAAGGGCCTGCCAAGTACCCACTAGTGAAGTGAGCTTGGCTTTCAGTGACTTATTGTTACCATAGCAGGATAGTCAGTCCTACGTATGGGAGCACGGTCTATTTGGGGCTTGAACCCATGACGGGCATGTTGTTAAGTACGTTAACAACGATAATAGATGGCAACAAAATTCAACATCAAATTTCAAGGCCATTCAAATAGTGCAAGATGGCTTCATTTGGATGAAACATGGCCGTAACAATGATAATAGATGGCAACAAAATTCAACATCAAATTTCAAGGCCATTCAAATAGTACAAGATGGCTTCATTTGGATGAAACATGGCCGTAACAACGATAATAGGTGGCAACAAACTCAACATCAAATTTCAAGGCCATTCAAATAGTGCAAGATGGCTTCATTTGGATGAAACATGGCCGTAACAACGATAATAGATGGCAACAAACTCAACATCAAATTTCAAGGCCATTGAAATAGTGCAAAATGGCTTCATTTGGATAAAACATGGCCGTAACAACGATAATTTTTTTTTCTTTGGCACAACAACCACGGTCGGTCAAGGGCCTGCCAAGTACCCACTAGTGAAGTGAGCTTATTGTTACCATAACAGGATAGTCAGTCCTACGTATGGGAGCACGGTCTATTTGGGGCTTGAACCCATGACGGGCATGTTGTTAAGTACGTTAACAACGATAATAGATGGCAACAAAATTCAACATCAAATTTCAAGGCCATTCAAATAGTACAAGATGGCTTCATTTGGATGAAACATGGCCGTAACAACGATAATAGGTGGCAACAAACTCAACATCAAATTTCAAGGCCATTCAAATAGTGCAAGATGGCTTCATTTGGATGAAACATGGCCGTAACAACGATAATAGATGGCAACAAAATTCAACATTAAATTTCAAGGCCATTGAATAAGTGCAAGATGGCTTCATTTGGATGAAACATGGCCGTAACAACTTAAATAGGAGGCAACAAACTCAACATCAAATTTCAAGGCCATTCAAATAGTGCAAAATGGCTTCAGTTGGATGAAACATGGCCGTAACAACGATAATAGATGGCAACAAAATTCTACATCAAATTTCAAGGCCAATGAATTAGTGCAAGATGCCTTTATTTGGATGTAACATGGCCGTAACAACGATAATTTTTTTTCTTTGGCACAACAACCACTGTCGGTCAAGGGCCTGCCAAGTACCCACTAGTGAAGTGAGCTTGGCTTTCAGTGACTTATTGTTACCATAACAGGATAGTCAGTCCTACGTATGGGAGCACGGTCTATTTGGGGCTTGAACCCATGACGGGCATGTTGTTAAGTACGTTAACAACGATAATAGATGGCAACAAAATTCAACATCAAATTTCAAGGCCATTCAAATAGTGCAAGATGGCTTCATTTGGATGAAACATGGCCGTAACAATGATAATAGATGGCAACAAAATTCAACATCAAATTTCAAGGCCATTCAAATAGTACAAGATGGCTTCATTTGGATGAAACATGGCCGTAACAACGATAATAGGTGGCAACAAACTCAACATCAAATTTCAAGGCCATTCAAATAGTGCAAGATGGCTTCATTTGGATGAAACATGGCCGTAATAACGATAATAGATGGCAACAAACTCAACATCAAATTTCAAGGCCATTGAAATAGTGCAAAATGGCTTCATTTGGATAAAACATGGCCGTAACAACGAAAATTTTTTTTCTTTGGCACAACAACCACGGTCGGTCAAGGGCCTGCCAAGTACCCACTAGTGAAGTGAGCTTGGCTTTCAGTGACTTATTGTTACCATAGCAGGATAGTCAGTCCTACGTATGGGAGCACGGTCTATTTAGGGCTTGAACTCATGACGGGCATGTTGTTAAGTACGTCTTGATTAAGGCCATTCAAATAGTGCAATATGGCTTCATTTGGATGAAACATGGCCTTAACAACTTAAATAGGTGGCAACAAACTCAACATCAAATTTCAAGGCCATTGAAATAGTGCAAAATAGCTTCATTTGGATGAAACATGGCCGTAACAACGATAATAGATGGCAACAAAATTCTACATCAAATTTCAAGGCCAATGAAATAGTGCAAGATGGCTTCATTTGGATGTAACATGGCCGTAACAACGATAATTTTTGTTTTCTTTGGCACAACAACCACTGTCGGTCAAGGGCCTGCCAAGTACCCACTAGTGAAGTGAGCTTGGCTTTCAGTGACTTATTGTTACCATAACAGGATAGTCAGTCCTACGTATGGGAGCACGGTCTATTTAGGGCTTGAACCCATGACGGGCATGTTGTTAAGTACGTTAACAGTGAAAATAGATGGCAAAAAAACTCAACATCAAATTTCAAGGCCAATGAAATAGTGCAAGATGGCTTCATTTGGATGAAACATGGCGGTAACAACGATAATAGATGGCAACAAAATTCAACATCAAATTTTAAGTCCATTGAAATAGTGCAAGATGGCTTCATTTGGATGTAACATGGCCGTAACAACGGTAATAGATGGCAACAAAATTCAACATCAAATTTTAAGGCCATTGAATTAGTGCAAGATGCCTTGATTTGGATGAAACATGGCCGTAACAACGATAATAGATAACAAAAAAACTCAACATCAAATTTCAAGGCCATTCAAATCGTGCAAGATGGCTTCATTTGGATGAAACATGGCCGTAACAACGATAATAGATGGCAACAAACTCAACATCAAATTTCAAGGCCATTCAAATAGTGCAATATGGCTTCATTTGGATGAAACATGGCCGTAACAACGATAATAGATGGCAACAAAATTCAACATCAAATTTCAAGGCCATTGAATTAGTGCAAGATGGCTTCATTTGGATGAAACATGGCCGTAACAACGATAATAGATGGCAAAAAAACTCAACATCAAATTTTAAGTCCATTGAAATAATGCAAGATGGCTTCATTTGGATGAAACATGGCCGTAACAACGATAATAGATGGCAACAAAATTCAACATTAAATTTCAAGGCCATTGAATAAGTGCAAGATGGCTTCATTTGGATGAAACATGGCCGTAACAATGATAATAGATGGCAACAAAATTCAACATCAAATTTCAAGGCCATTCAAATAGTACAAGATGACTTCATTTGGATGAAACATGGCCGTAACAACTTAAATAGGTGGCAACAAACTCAACATCAAATTTCAAGGCCATTCAAATAGTGCAAAATGGCTTCAGTTGGATGAAACATGGCCGTAACAATGATAATAGATGGCAACAAAACTCAACATCAAATTTCAAGGCCATTGAATTAGTGCAAGATGCCTTTATTTGGATGTAACATGGCCGTAACAACGATAATTTTTTTTTCTTTGGCACAACAACCACTGTCGGTCAAGGGCCTGCCAAGTACCCACCAGTGAAGTGAGCTTGGCTTTCAGTGACTTATTGTTACCATAACAGGATAGTCAGTCCTACGTATGGGAGCACGGTCTGTTTGGGGCTTGAACCCATGACGGGCATGTTGTTAAGTACGTTAACAACGATAATAGATGGCAACAAAATTCAACATCAAATTTCAAGGCCATTCAAATAGTGCAAGATGGCTTCATTTGGATGAAACATGGCCGTAACAATGATAATAGATGGCAACAAAATTCAACATCAAATTTCAAGGCCATTCAAATAGTACAAGATGGCTTCATTTGGATGAAACATGGCCGTAACAACGATAATAGGTGGCAACAAACTCAACATCAAATTTCAAGGCCATTCAAATAGTACAAGATGGCTTCATTTGGATGAAACATGGCCGTAATAACGATAATAGATGGCAACAAACTCAACATCAAATTTCAAGGCCATTGAAATAGTGCAAAATGGCTTCATTTGGATAAAACATGGCCGTAACAACGATAATTTTTTTTTCTTTGGCACAACAACCACGGTCGGTCAAGGGCCTGCCAAGTACCCACTAGTGAAGTGAGCTTGGCTTTCAGTGACTTATTGTTACCATAGCAGGATAGTCAGTCCTACGTATGGGAGCACGGTCTATTTAGGGCATGAACCCATGACGGGCATGTTGTTAAATACGTTAACAACGATAATAGATGGCAACAAAATTCAACATCAAATTTCAAGGCCATTCAAATAGTGCAAGATGGCTTCATTTGGATGAAACATGGCCGTAACAATGATAATAGATGGCAAAAAATTCAACATCAAATTTCAAGGCCATTCAAATAGTACAAGATGGCTTCATTTGGATGAAACATGGCCGTAACAACGATAATAGGATGCAACAAACTCAACATCAAATTTCAAGGCCATTGAAATAGTGCAAAATGGCTTCATTTGGATGAAACATGGCCGTAACAACGATAATAGATGGCAACAAAATTCAACATCAAATTTCAAGGCCATTCAAATAGTGCAAGATGGCTTCATTGGGATGAAACATGGCCGTAACAACGATAATAGATGGCAACAAAATTCAACATCAAATTTCAAGGCCAATGAATTAGTGCAAGATGCCTTTATTTGGATTTCAAATGGCCGTAACAACGATAATAGATGGCAACAAAATTCTACATCAAATTTCAAGGCCAATGAATTAGTGCAAGATGCCTTTATTTGGATGTAACATGGCTGTAACAACGGTAATTTTTTTTCTTTGGCACAACAACCACTGTCGGTCAAGGGCCTGCCAAGTACCCACCAGTGAAGTGAGCTTAGCTTTCAGTGACTTATTGTTACCATAACAGGATAGTCAGTCCTACGTATGGGAGCACGGTCTATTTAGGGCTTGAACCCATGACGGGCATGTTGTTAAGTACGTTAACAACGATAATAGATGGCAAAAAACTCAACATCAAATTTCAAGGCCATTCAAATAGTGCAAGATGGCTTCATTTGGATGAAACATGGCGGTAACAACGATAATAGATGGCAACAAAATTCAACATCAAATTTCAAGGCCATTCAAATAGTGCAAGATGGCTTCATTTGGATAAAACATGGCCGTAACAACGATAATAGATGGCAACAAAACTCAACATCAAATTTCAAGGCCATTCAAATAGTGCAACATGGCTTCACTTGGATAAAACATGGCCGTAACAACGATAATAGATGGCAAACAAACTCATCATCAAATTTCAAGGCCATTCAAATAGTGCAAGATGGCTTCATTTGGATGAAACATGGCCGTAACAACGATAATAGATGGCAAAAAAACTCATCATTAACTTTCAAGGCCATTCAAATAGTGCAAGATGTCTTCATTTGGATGAAACATGGCCGTAACAACGATAATAGATGGCAACAAAACACAACATCAAATTACAAGGCCATTCAAATAGTGCAAGATGGCTTCATTTGGATGAAACATGGCCGTAACAACGATAATAGATGGCAACAAAATTCAACATCAAATTTCAAGGCCATTCAAATAGTGCAAGATGGCTTCATTTGGATGAAACATGGCCGTAACAACGATAATAGATGGCAAAAAAACTCAACATCAAATTTTAAGTCCATTGAAATAGTGCAAGATGGCTTCATTTGGATGAAACATGGCCGTAACAACGATAATAGATGGCAACAAAATTCAACATTAAATTTCCAGGACATTGAATTAGTGCAAGATGGCTTCTTTTGGATGAAACATGGCCGTAACAATGATAATAGATGGCAACAAAATTCAACATCAAATTTCAAGGCCATTCAAATAGTACAAGATGGCTTCATTTGGATGAAACATGGCCGTAACAACGATAATAGGTGGCAACAAACTCAACATAAAATTTCAAGGCCATTCAAATAGTGCAAAATGGCTTCAGTTGGATGAAACATGGCCGTAACAAGGATAATAGATGGCAACAAAATTCAACATCAAATTTCAAGGCCAATGAATTAGTGCAAGATGCCTTTATTTGGATGTAACATGGCCGTAACAACGATAATTTTTTTTCTTTGGCACAACAACCACTGTCGGTCAAGGGCCTGCCAAGTACCCACTAGTGAAGTGAGCTTGGCTTTCAGTGACTTATTGTTACCATAACAGGATAGTCAGTCCTACGTATGGGAGCACGGTCTATTTAGGGCTTGAACCCATGACGGGCATGTTGTTAAGTACGTTAACAACGATAATAGATGGCAAAAAACTCAACATCAAATTTCAAGGCCATTCAAATAGTACAAGATGACTTCATTTGGATGAAACATGGCGGTAACAACGATAATAGATGGCAACAAAATTCAACATCAAATTTCAAGGCCATTCAAATAGTGCAAGATGGCTTCATTTGGATAAAACATGGCCGTAACAACGATAATAGATGGCAACAAAACTCAACATCAAATTTCAAGGCCATTCAAATAGTGCAACATGGCTTCACTTGGATAAAACATGGCCGTAACAACGATAATAGATGGCAAACAAACTCATCATCAAATTTCAAGGCCATTCAAATAGTGCAAGATGGCTTCATTTGGATGAAACATGGCCGTAACAACGATAATAGATGGCAAAAAAACTCATCATTAACTTTCAAGGCCATTCAAATAGTGCAAGATGGCTTCATTTGGATGAAACATGGCCGTAACAACGATAATAGATGGCAACAAAACTCAACATCAAATTACAAGGCCATTCAAATAGTGCAAGATGGCTTCATTTGGATGAAACATGGCCGTAACAACGATAATAGATGGCAAAAAAACTCAACATCAAATTTCAAGGCCATTCAAATCGTGCAAGATGGCTTCATTTGGATGAAACATGGCCGTAACAACGATAATAGATGGCAAAAAAACTCAACATCAAATTTTAAGTCCATTGAAATAGTGCAAGATGGCTTCATTTGGATGAAACATGGCCGTAACAACGATAATAGATGGGAACAAAATTCAACATTAAATTTCAAGGACATTGAATTAGTGCAAGATGGCTTCATTTGGATGAAACATGGCCGTAACAATGATAATAGATGGCAACAAAATTCAACATCAAATTTCAAGGCCATTCAAATAGTGCAATATGGCGTCATTTGGATGAAACATGGCCGTAACAACGATAATAGATGGCAACAAAATTCAACATCGAATTTCAAGGCCATCCAAATAGTGCAATATGGCTTCATTTGGATAAAACATGGCCGTAACAACGATAATAGATGGCAACAAAATTCAACATCAAATTTCAAGACCATTCAAATAGTACAAGATGGCTTCATTTGGATAAAACATGGCCGTAACAACGATAATAGATGGCAAACAAACTCATCATCAAATTTCAAGGCCGTTCAAATAGTGCAAGATGGCTTCATTTGGATGAAACATGGCCGTAACAACGATAATAGATGGCAAAAAACTCATCATTAACTTTCAAGGCCATTCAAATAGTGCAAGATGGATTCATTTGGATGAAACATGGCCGTAACAACGATAATAGGTGGCAACAAACTCAACATCAAATTTCAAGGCCATTCAAATAGTGCAAAATGGCTTCAGTTGGATGAAACATGGCCGTAACAACGATAATAGATGGCAACAAACTCAACATCAAATTTCAAGGCCAATGAATTAGTGCAAGATGCCTTTATTTGGATGTAACATGGCCGTAATAACGATGATTTCTTTTTCTTTGGCACAACAACCACTGTCGGTCAAGGGCCTGCCAAGTACCCACTAGTGAAGTGAGCTTGGCTTTCAGTGACTTATTGTTACCATAGCAGGATAGTCAGTCCTACGTATGGCAGCACGGTCTATTTGGGGCTTGAACCCATGACGGGCATGTTGTTAAGTACGTTAACATGGATAATAGATGGCAACAAAATTCAACATCAAATTTCAAGGCCATTCAAATAGTGCAAGATGGCTTCATTTGGATAAAACATGGCCGTAACAATGATAATAGATGGCAACAAAATTCAACATCAAATTTCAAGGCCATTCAAATAGTACAAGATGGCTTCATTTGGATGTAACATGGCCGTAACAACGAAAATAGGTGGCAACAAACTCAACATCAAATTTCAAGGCCATTCAAATAGTGCAAGATGGCTTCATTTGGATGAAACATGGCCGTAATAACGATAATAGATGGCAACAAACTCAACATCAAATTTCAAGGCCATTGAAATAGTGCAAAATGGATTCATTTGGATAAAACATGGCCGTAACAACGATATTTTTTTTTCTTTTCACAACAACCACGGTCGGTCAAGGGCCTGCCAAGTACCCACCAGTGAAGTGAGCTTGGCTTTCAGTGACTTATTGTTACCATAGCAGGATAGTCAGTCCTACGTATGGGAGCACGGTCTATTTAGGGCTTGAACCCATGACGGGCATGTTGTTAAATACTTTAACAACGATAATAGATGGCAACAAAATTCAACATCAAATTTCAAGGCCATTCAAATAGTGCAAGATGGCTTCATTTGGATGAAACATGGCCGTAACAATGATAATAGATGGCAACAAAATTCAACATCAAATTTCAAGGCCATTCAAATAGTGCAAGATGGCTTCATTTGGATGAAACATGGCCGTAACAACGATAATAGGTTGCAACAAACTCAACATCAAATTTCAAGGCCATTGAAATAGTGCAAAATGGCTTCATTTGGATGAAACATGGCCGTAACAACGATAATAGATGGCAACAAAATTCAACATCAAATTTCAAGGCCATTCAAATAGTGCAAGATGGCTTCATTGGGATGAAACATGGCCGTAACAACGATAATAGATGGCAACAAAATTCAACATCAAATTTCAAGGCCAATGAATTAGTGCAAGATGCCTTTATTTGGATTTAAAATGGCCGTAACAACGATAATAGATGGCAACAAAATTCAACATTAAATTTTAAGGCCAATGAATTAGTGCAAGATGCCTTTATTTGGATGTAACATGGCCGTAACAACGGTAATTTTTTTTCTTTGGCACAACAACCACTGTCGGTCAAGGGCCTGCCAAGTACCCACTAGTGAAGTGAGCTTGGCTTTCAGTGACTTATTGTTACCGTAACAGGATAGTCAGTCCTACGTATGGGAGCACGGTCTATTTAGGGCTTGAACCCATGACGGGCATGTTGTTAAGTACGTTAACAACGATAATAGATGGCAAAAAACTCAACATCAAATTTCAAGGCCATTCAAATAGTGCAAGATGGCTTCATTTGGATGAAACATGGCGGTAACAACGATAATAGATGGCAACAAAATTCAACATCAAATTTCAAGGCCATTCAAATAGTGCAAGATGGCTTCATTTGGATAAAACATGGCCGTAACAACGATAATAGATGGCAACAAAACTCAACATCAAATTTCAAGGCCATTCAAATAGTGCAAAATGGCTTCATTTGGATAAAACATGGCCGTAACAACGATAATAGATGGCAAACAAACTCATCATCAAATTTCAAGGCCATTCAAATAGTGCAAGATGGCTTCATTTGGATGAAACATGGCCGTAACAACGATAATAGATGGCAAAAAAACTCATCATTAACTTTCAAGGCCATTCAAATAGTGCAAGATGGCTTCATTTGGATGAAACATGGCCGTAACAACGATAATAGATGGCAACAAAACTCAACGTCAAATTTCAAGGCCATTCAAATAGTGCAAGATGGCTTCATTTGGATGAAACATGGCCGTAACAACGATAATAGATGGCAAAAAACTCAACATCAAATTTCAAGGCCATTCAAATAGTGCAAGATGGCTTCATTTGGATGAAACATGGCCGTAACAACGATAATAGATGGCAATAAACTCAACATCAAATTTCAAGGCCATTCAAATAGTGCAAGATGGCTTCATTTGGATGAAACATGGCCGTAACAATGATAATAGATGGCAACAAAATTCAACATCAAATTTCAAGGCCGTTCTAATAGTGCAAGATGGCTTCATTTGGATGAAACATGGCCGTAACAACGATAATAGATGGCAACAAAATTCAACATCAAATTTCAAGGCCATTGAATTAGTGCAAGATGCCTTTATTTGGATGAAAAATGGCCGTAACAACGATAATAGATGGCAACAAAATTCAACATCAAATTTCAAGGCCATTAAAATAGTGCAAGATGGCTTCATTTAGATGAAACATGGCTTTACTGCTTCGTACATCGCGATTAGCTCGCGATCATACATGCTTAGCTTTTTTGGCTCTCACTCAGCTTGCGTGAAAAGAATGCAAGTGGTTGTAGTCCCTTTTCGGTGATCTGATGAAGAACGGCACCGATGCACGTATTCGAAGCATCCACATCAAGGGCTAGTGTTCCTTCAGGTGAGGGGTGTGCCAGCAGGGTAGCATTCGATAGTTCCTGTTTGCACTTTAGGAATGCGTCGTTGGTAGTGTCATTCCATTCGAGGCTAGTCGTGTCGTTTTTTATGTTGCCTGATATCATTGCCTGTAGGATGCGTTGGTTTTCAGCTGCGCGTGGTATGAATCGGCGATAAAAGTTTATGGCACCTAGAAATCTTTTCAGTTCCTTGGCGTTAATGGGTCTAGGTATATCAATAATGGCTTGAACTTTGGCGAGTTTCGGTTGTATACCCTCGGCTGTGACTCTGTGTCCGAGAAAATCCACAGCTTGTTGGCCTATTTGACATTAAGCTGCGTTTATGACGAGACCATTCTGTTTCAAGCGTTCAAAAACTTCACGAAGGTGCCTTTTATGCAGTTCTATGTTCTCTGAAGCTATGCATAGATCATCTACGTAAAGAACAACATAATCGAGGTCGCCTAAGATAGCGTGCAAATGCCTTTGTAGAGTCTGTCCTGCGTTTCTTAAGCCAAAGGTCATGTATTTAAATTCGAAAAGTCCGAAAGGGGTCGTTATGGCCGTCTTTGGGACATCTTCTGGGGCTACGGGAATCTGATGATATGCCCTTTGTAAATCAATACATGAAAATATTGTTTTGCCGTGAAGGATATTCGAAAAATCCTGAATATGCGGTACTGGGTATCGGTCTGGTATGGTGATCGCGTTAAGATTCCGATAATCTCCGCATGGTCGCCACTTGCCGTTCGATTTTTTTACAAGGTGTAAAGCGCTTGCCCAGTTGCTTTTAGAGGGTTGACAAATCCCCTGTTCCATTAAAAATTGGAATTCAGCCTTGGCTTCTCTTAATTTGTCGATGGGCAATCGTCGTGGTCGACAAAAAACGGGTGGTCCGTTGGTGATTATCTGATGAACGGTGTTCGCCTCGGTTGGTTTGTGCTTCATGTTTAAAACAGTTATGTCCTTATATTCGGTAAGAATGTCAGAAAACGGTGAATTCATGTCGAACGTGGTAATAGCAGGTTCGGTCACTGCGTTAATGTTTTCGATTTCTAAACGGGTCGTGTTATCGATCAGTTTGCATCGCCTGAGATCGACAAGGAGATCGTAATGTTTTAAAAAATCGGCACCTATGATTGGCGACTTTACATCTGCGATGACAAACACCCACACAAAGGATCGTCGTAGGCCGAGATCGACAGTGATACGCTTGGTACCGTACGTGTGTATTGGGGTACCGTTCGCGGCAAACAGCTGTTGTGAGTGTTTTGGGGAGTTACGTTCTCTTAAGGTTGGTGGGACAACAGAAACGTCCGCTCCGGTGTCGATAAGGAATCGATTCGATGTTTTCGGGTCGTGTATGTGTATGCGTTGTAAACGATTGTTGTCGCTGCTGTCATTGTCCGTGGCGGACGTAGGATTGCTGGCAGATGCAGCAGCGGCGTGGGCGGTTTGCGGGTTAGCGCTTACATCGGTCGCGGTCGAGAGTACACCTCAATCTTCCCGTCGAAAAAAATACACGGTACGTTCGGGTTGTCAGCCTTCTGTTTTTCACACTTGCGAGCTTGAGAACCGTGCCGGAAATGAAACCAGCAGATCCAGCCACGTTTATTTCTGGCTGGCGTTCCATCCCGTCGGCTGCAAGAACGAGAACGTGTATTAGTAAAACGGTTCCGTCTGTGGGGGTTACCTGTTAGTGCTTCATCTAAGCGTTGCGTAAGGGCTTCGATACGTTGTTCCAGCGAATTTATCGTAGCTCCATCTCCTCGATGTTGAATAGAGGAAATCTGCTCGCGGGGTGCCTCCAGAATCTTGTCAGCAACTTTTGCCTGATCGTCCAGTGTTGCGGTTGGCATGGCAGCGATGATGGCACGAGTTGTGTTGGGCAGGGCTCGCAACTATAAGTTGGTCAGGATGAACCTGCTCCTCCTAAGCGGCGCATCTCGGACAGCAAGACGCTGGGTTTCTGGTCTCCAAGGGACATGCCAGACAGCAAACTGCTCAGTCGCTGTGTTTCCGATGGTTGGAAATGAGCGATAACAGCTTCCTTTAGTGTTTCGTACTTGTTGCTGTTATTTTCGTTTTGGCACTGCTTTATAACTGAATGCACGTATTTTGCTCGTGAACCAAGAGCAACGATCACTGTATTGAACTTAAACTTGTCCAGTTTAATGCCGTTGACGTGAAAAGAGGCTTCAAGGCATATGAACCAGGTTTCAATATCCTCTTGGTCGAAGTCTGGGAAGTTTATTTTTTCAATCACTGTAGCTTCACTTGCCTCACTTTTCACAATCAGCGAACCATTTTGTTCAACTTCGTTGTTGGTTGTCATTTTGTTTCGCACGCGGTCGACACTTGATGGTCAATGTTCGATAATTGAACTTAAAAACGCGGCGAGCGAAATGCAAATGAAAATCGGTCACTGTGAAATGATCACTCCCGATTGCTACGTTACGTTTCGGACAAACGTATTTTGCTTGTTCAGTCGGGGTCACCAGTTATGTGGATGTTCTAGCTGCTTTTTCTATATTCGGGTGCACGTAATGAATTCGCTTGTTACTTGCTTGGTGGTCACTCGTAGAAAAAGTTTTATTTCTAACGTAAAATATAATGCTAATCCTATATCCTATGGTATTAGTGCAGTCGTTGTTATTGGTGGTGTTAGTGAGTGAAAATGTGTTGCACGTAACGCACGATGAATTCTGTATGTGTTCTATGCGTAACGCGTCTTAAGGAGCGGTTACACGTTGTGTCACCACAACGATAATAGATGGCAACAAAATTCAACATCAAATTTCAAGGCCATTCAAATAGTGCAAGATGGCTTCATTTGGATGAAACATGGCCGTAACAACGATAAAAGGTGGCAACAAACTCAACATCAAATGTCAAGGCCATTCAAATAGTGCAAAATGGCTTCATTTGGATAAAACATGGCCGTAACAACGATAATAGATGGCAACAAAGTTCAATATCAAATTTCAAGGCCATTCAAATAGTACAAGATGGCTTCATTTGGATGAAACATGGCCGTAACAACGATAATAGATGGCAACAAAATTCAACATCAAATTTCAAGGCCAATGAATTAGTGCAAGATGCCTTTATTTGGATGTAACATGGCCGTAACAACGATAATTTTTTTTTCTTTGGCACAACAACCACTGTCGGTCAAGGGCCTGCCAAGTACCCACTAGTGAAGTGAGCTTGGCTTTCAGTGACTTATTGTTACCATAGCAGGATAGTCAGTCCTACGTATGGGAGCACGGTCTATTTAGGGCTTGAACCCATAACGGGCATGTTGTTAAGTACGTTAACAACGATAATAGATGGCAAAAAACTCAACATCAACTTTCAAGACCATTCAAATAGTGCAAGATGGCTTCTTTTGGATGAAACATGGCCGTAACAACGATAATAGATGGCAACAAAACTCAACATCAAATTTCAAGGCCATTCAAATAGTGCAATATGACTTCATTTGGATGAAACATGGCCGTAACAACGGTAATAGATGGCAAAAAACTCAACATATAATTTCAAGGCCATTCAAATAGTGCAACATGGCTTCATTTGGATAAAACATGGCCGTAACAACGATAATAGATGGCAAAAAACTCAACATCAAATTTCAAGGCCATTCAAATAGTGCAAGATGGCTTCATTTGGATGTAACATGGCCGTAACAACGATAATAGATGGCAACAAAGTTAAACATCAAATTTCAAGGCCATTCAAATAGTGCAAGATGGCTTCATTGGGATGAAACATGGCCGTAACAACGATAATAGATGGCAACAAAATTCAACATTAAATTTCAAGGCCATTGAATTAGTGCAAGATGCCTTTATTTGGATGTAACATGGCCGTAACAAGGGTAATTTTTTTTCTTTGGCACAACAACCACTGTCGGTCAAGGGCCTGCCAAGTACCCACTAGTGAAGTGAGCTTGGCTTTCAGTGACTTATTGTTACCATAGCAGGATAGTCAGTCCTACGTATGGGAGCACGGTCTATTAAGGGCTTAAACCCATGACGGGCATGTTGTTAAATACGTTAACAACGATAATAGATGGCAAAAAACTCAACATCAAATTTCAAGGCCATTCAAATAGTGCAAGATGGCTTCATTTGGATGAAACATGGCCGTAACAATGATAATAGATGGCAACAAAATTCAACATCAAATTTCAAGGCCATTCAAATAGTACAAGATGGCTTCATTTGGATGAAACATGGCCGTAACAACGATAATAGATGGCAACAAAATTCAACATCAAATTTCAAGGCCATTCAAATAGTGCAAAATGGCTTCATTTGGATAAAACATGGCCGTAACAACGATAATAGATGGCAACAAAATTCAACATCAAATTTCAAGGCCATTCAAATAGTGCAAGATGGCTTCATTTTGATGAAACATGGCCGTAACAACGATAATAGATGGCAACAAAATTCAACATCAAATTTCAAGGCCAATGAATTAGTGCAAGATGCCTTTATTTGAATTTAAAATGGCCGTAACAACGATAATTTTTTTTCTTTGGCACAACAACCACTGTCGGTCAAGGGCCTGCCAAGTACCCACTAGTGAAGTGAACTTGGCTTTCAGTGACTTATTGTTACCATAGCAGGATAGTCAGTCCTACGTATGGGAGCACGGTCTATTTAGGGCTTGAACCCATGACGGGCATGTTGTTAAGTACGTTAACAGTGATAATAGATGGCAAAAAAACTCAACATCAAATTTCAAGCCCATTCAAATAGTGCAAGATGGCTTCATTTGGATGAAACATGGCGGTAACAACGATAATAGATGGCAACAAAATTCAACATCAAATTTCAAGGCCATTCAAATAGTGCAAGATGGCTTCATTTGGATGAAACATGGCCGTAACAACGATAATAGATGGCAACAAAATTCAACATCAAATTTCAAGGCCATTCAAATAGTGCAAGATGGCTTCATTTGGATGTAACATGGCCGTAACAACGATAATAGATGGCAACAAAGTTCAACATCAAATTTCAAGGCCGTTCGAATAGTGCAAGATGGCTTCATTGGGATGAAACATGGCCGTAACAACGATAATAGATGGCAACAAAATTCAACATTAAATTTCAAGGCCATTCAAATAGTGCAAGATGGCTTCATTTGGATGAAACATGGCTGTAACAACGATAATAGATGGCAAAAAAACTCAACATCAAATTTCAAGGCCATTCAACTAGTGCAAGATGGCTTCATTTGGATGAAACATGGCCGTAACAACGATAATAGATGGCAACAAAATGCAACATCAAATTTCAAGGCCATTCAAATAGTACAAGATGGCTTCATTTGGATGAAACATGGCCGTAACAACGATAATAGATGGCAACAAAATTCAACATCAAATTTCAAGGCCATTCAAATAGAGCAAGATGGCCTCATTTCGATGAAACATGGCCGTAACAACGATAATAGATGGCAACAAAATTCAACATCAAATTTCAAGGCCATTCAAATAGTGCAAGATGGCTTCATTTGGATGAAACATGGCCGTAACAACGATAATAGATAGCAACAAAATTCAACATCAAATTTCAAGGCCATTCAAATAGTGCAAGATGCCTTTATTTGGATGTAACATGGCCGTAACAACGATAATAGATGGCAACAAAGTTCAACATCAAATTTCAAGGCCGTTCGAATAGTGCAAGATGGCTTCATTTGGATGAAACATGGCCGTAACAACGATAATAGATGGCAACAAAATTCAACATCAAATTTCAAGGCCATTAAAATAGTGCAAGATGGCTTCATTTGGTTAAAACATGGCCGTAACAATGACAATAGATGGCAAAAAATGCTCAACATCAAATTTCAAGGCCATTCAAATAGTGCAAGATGCCTTTATTTGGATGAAACATGGCCGTAACAACGATAATAGATGGCAACAAAATGCAACATCAAATTTCAAGGCCATTCAAATAGTGCAAGATGGCTTCATTTGGATGAAACATGGCCGTAACAACGATAATAGATGGCAACAAAATGCAACATCAAATTTCAAGGCCATTCAAATAGTACAAGATGGCTTCATTTGGATGAAACATGGCCGTAACAACGATAATAGATGGCAACAAAATTCAACATCAAATTTCATGGCCATTGAATAAGTGCAAGATGCCTTTATTTGGATGAAACATGGCCGTAACAACGATAATAGATGGCAACAAAACTCAACATCAAATTTCAAGGCCATTCAAATAGTGCAAGATGGCTTCATTTAGATGAAACATGGCCGTAACAACGATAATAGATGGCAACAAAAATCAACATCAAATTTCAAGGCCATTCAAATAGTGCAAGATGGCTTCATTTGGATGAAACATGGCCGTAACAACGATAATAGGTGGCAACAAACTCAACATCAAATTTCAAGGCCATTGAAATAGTGCAAAATGGCTTCATTTGGATAAAACATGACCGTAACAACGATAATAGATGGCAACAAAGTTCAATATCAAATTTCAAGGCCATTCAAATAGTGCAAGATGGCTTCATTGGGATGAAACATGGCCGTAACAACGATAATAGATGGCAACAAAATTCAACATCAAATTTCAAGGCCAATGAATTATTGCAAGATGCCTTTATTTGGATTTAACATGGCCGTAACAACGATCATTTTTTTCTTTGGCACAACAACCACTGTCGGTCAAGGGCCTGCCAAGTACCCACTAGTGAGGTGAGCTTGGCTTTCAGTGACTTATTGTTACCATAGCAGGATAGTCAGTCCTACGTATGGGAGCACGGTCTATTCGGGGCTTGAACACATGACGGGCAAGTTGTCAAGTACGTTAACAACGATAATAGATGGCAACAAAATTCAACATCAAATTTCAAGGCCATTCAAATAGTACAAGATGGCTTCATTTGGTTGAAACATGGCCGTAACAACGATAATAGATGGGAACAAAATTCAGCATCAAATTTCAAGGCCATTCAAATAGTGCAATATGGCTTCATTTGGTTGAAACATGTCCGTAATAACGATAATAGATGGCAACAAACTCAACATCAAATTTCAAGGCCATTGAAATAGTGCAAAATGGCTTCATTTGGATAAAACATGGCCGTAACAACGATAATTTTTTTTCTTTGGCACTACAACCACTGTCGGTCAAGGGCCTGCCAAGTACCCACTAGTGAAGTGAGCTTGGCTTTCAGTTACTTATTGTTACCATAGCAGGATAGTCAGTCCTACGTATGGGAGCACGGTCTATTCGGGGCTTGAACCCATGACGAGCATGTTGTTAAGTACGTTAACAACGATAATAGATGGCAACAAAATTCAACATCAAATTTCAAGGCCATTCAAATAGTGCAAAATGGCTTCATTTGCATGATACATGGCCGTAACAACGATAATAGATGGCAACAAAATTCAACATCAAATTTCATGGTCATTGAAATAGTGAAAGATGCCTTTATTTGGATGAAACATGACCGTAACAACGATAATAGATGGCAACAAAATTCAACATCAAATTTCAAGGCCATTCAAATAGTGCAAGATGGCTTCATTTGGATGAAACATGGCCGTAACAACGATAATAGATGGCAACAAAATTCAACATCAAATTTCAAGGCCATTCAAATAGAGCAAGATGGCCTCATTTCGATGAAACATGGCCGTAACAACGATAATAGATGGCAAAAAAACTCAACATCAAATTTCAAGGACATTCAAATAGTGCAAAATGGCTTCATTTGGATGAAACATGGCCGTAACAACGATAATAGATAGCAACAAAATTCTACATCAAATTTCAAGGCCAATGAAATAGTGCAAGATGGCTTCATTTGGATGTAACATGGCCGTAACAACGATAATTTTTTTTTTCTTTGGCACAACAACCACTGTCGGTCAAGGGCCTGCCAAGTACCCACTAGTGAAGTGAGCTTGGCTTTCAGTGACTTATTGTTACCATAACAGGATAGTCAGTCCTACGTATAAGAGCACGGTCTATTTGGGACTTGAACCCATGACGGGCATGTTGTTAAGTACGTTAACAACGATAATAGATGGCAACAAAATTCAACATCAAATTTCAAGGCCATTCAAATAGTGCAAGATGGCTTCATTTGGATGAAACATGGCCGTTATAACGATAATAGATGGCAACAAACTCAACATCAAATTTCAAGGCCATTGAAATAGTGCAAAATGGCTTCATTTGGATAAAACATGGCCGTAACAACGATAATTTTTTTTTTCTTTGGCACAACAACCACTGTCGGTCAAGGGCCTGCCAAGTACCCACTAGTGAAGTGAGCTTGGCTTTCAGTGACTTATTGTTACCATAGCAGGATAGTCAGTCCTACGTATGGGAGCACGGTCTATTTAGGGCTTGAACCCATGACCGGTGCTTAGGATTGAAATGCGCCAAAATATAGGCAATTTGTTGTACGCGTGAGTTAAGCCATAAAACCAATAGCAGCGCCATCTCGAGGCAATGACACAACTACTCCCCTTTTCACAATAGCGCCATCTACGTAGTTAGTTATGCAAATTATGGGTTCAAAGGGTGGTGTCTCGACTAATAATTAGGAAACATTTGTATGTCCACGGAAAGAGGGGAAATTAAGCCAGCGTACAAACCCAAAAATGTAAACATCGCTACCGGAACACAGCACGTACCACAATAAGTACCCCAAGAAATACATGCAGAATTTAGTTAACAGCACAGATTTTGGAGCTTGAATTTACTTCTACATCTTCATATCACCTTGCTAGCAAATCTTGCATAGAGTCCTTGGCGGGTAGCTCTTGCTTGACACTTGTTAGCGCTCTCCGGTGAATATGGTAACTGTGCTGATTTTTGCTCCCTTGGAAAACTCGAGTCGCGAGTTTTAACTATTCAGTGTAGGGCGCAATCCTACACATTTTGGTCCTTCGAACCGGATAGCCGGAAACCCTGAAATTCCGGTATGTTACGTAGTAAAGTGAAGTAACAGTGAAAAAGTTAACACATGCCAACCATGGCGGTAAACATTCTTCGAACCAGTAACGACGACATCTAATGCAGAACTTCCTGGCCAGCGCAGGTTCATCCACTGGCAGCCGACTCATCCCTTCGTGGTGCGCGTTGATTTGGTCAACGGCACACGGCTGGCCAGCGCAGGTTCATCCACTGGCAGCCGACTTTTCCCTTCGTGGTGCGCGTTGACTCGGACAAAGGCACACGGCTGGCCCAGCGCAGGATTCATCCACTGGCAGCCGACTCATCCCCTCGTGGTGCGCGTTAATTTGGTCAACGGCACACGGCTGGCCAGCGCAGGTTCATCCACTGGCAGCCGACTCATCCCTTCGTGGTGCGCGTTGATTTGGTCAACGGCACACGGCTGGCCAGCGCAGGTTCATCCACTGGTAGCCGATTCTTCCTTTCGTGGTGCGCGTTGTTGCGGACAACGGCACACGGCTGGCCAGCGCAAGAATCCATCCACTGGCAGCCGACTCATCCCTTCGTGGTGTGCGTTGACTCGGACAACGGCACACGGCTGCCTCAGCACAGGTTCATCCAATGGCAGCCGACTCATCTCTTCGAGGTGCGCGTTGACTCGGACAACGGCACACGGCTGGCCCAGCGCAGGTTCATCCACTGGCAGCCGACTTTTCCCTTCGTGGTGCGCGTTGACTCGGACAACGGCACACGGCTGGCTCAGCGCAGGTTCATCCACTGGCAGCCGACTCATCCCTTCGTGGTGCGCGTTGACTCGGACAACGGCACACGGCTGGCCCAGCGCAGGTTCATCCACAGGCAGCTGACTCATCCCTTCGTGGTGCGCGTTGACTCGGATAACGGCACATTGCTCACTCAGCGTGAGATTCATTTCATCATTCGGCACATCTCATTGGAAATCAGTGCATCGCAAAGAATCAGCGTCGAATTAAGTAATGCCAACAACTCGATCCACATCAAAGCGTACGGAAAGCCAAGCTATGCAATCAGAAAACGCAACACCTCAGCCTGAGATGCAAGCCTCGCACTCAAAAACACAAGCTGAAGCCATGGAGTCCAAAGAGAAAGCAGTTGTTGAACAATCATTCCATGATGCAGAGTTGTCTACTAACCAACGCGAGCTGAAGATGTTGCGACTGCATCATTCTAGTCAGCAACGAAAACTCGCAAAGTTGCTGGAAGACGTCACAACAACACCAGTAAATGCAACTACATACAACGTGAAATACAGCTACCTGCAAGATCTAAAAGCAAAGCAAACAGAGATCTTTGAGAAAATAGTAGCCCTGGACCCAATAGACCTAGAAAACGACTTTTCTGACGACGAAGCATGTGCTTGTATGTACATGAAGTTAGACACCATGATAGCAAACGGAACTCCAATTGCTGCACCTATTGCAGTGACTCCTGTGGTATCTTCTTCATTACATCATCTGAACATTCCAATGCCAACATTTGATGGAACATATGAACAGTGGCCTAAGTTCAAGGCCATGTTCCTGGATATTGTGAAGGAATCTAGCGCATCGGATGCGGTGAAGTTACATCACCTTAACAAGGCCTTGATTGGAAAGGCTAGTGGCGTGCTGAATGCAAGTCTCATCGCAGGTAACAACTTTGCAAGTGCATGGCAATTGCTGGAGGATCGCTTTGAAAATATTCGCGTGATCGTGGATAGGCACATCGCGGGATTATTGCAGATGAAACCCGTGGTCAAGGAGTCTGCACGCGGGCTGCGCGAGTTGCTGGAATGCTGTAAAACTCATGTAGATGGTCTATCCTACATGAAGAAAGAAGTTGATGGAACCAGCGAATTAATCATCACCCACATCTTGACTTCATGTTTCGATCCTGAAACAAGGAAGCTGTGGGAGCGGACGATGAACCGAGGAGAGTTTCCGAAGCTGAAGACAACATTGGAGTTTTTATGCAGACAGTGCGAAGTGCTGGATCAGTGTGCCTCTGAGAGAGGCGAAAGAGGCGACAAAGGCAAAATGGTGAGCGCCAAGGTGTACACAGCTTCCATTCAAAACTGCAAGCTCTGCAACGATGATCAGCACAACATCGTTCACTGCCCTGAGTTTTTGGCGTTATCAACACGAGAGAGACAGATCAAGACTCAAGAACTTCGTCTTTGTTACAATTGCCTTGGGGCTGGTCACTCTTCACGACGATGTGAATCAAGGAGGACATGCCGTAGATGCAACAAACATCATCACACGTTGCTTCATTTTGAGCAACCTGTTGAAATGCCAAGTTCTGAACATGTAGCAACCGCATCACATCAAGAAGAAGAGACATCAGGCACAGGGTCATCATCTTCAAGCAGCCCATCATCACCTCAGATTGTCTTGAGTGTGCAAGGAGCAGCAAAATCTACCGTCCTGCTATCGACAGTGCTTTTGAACATCGTGGACGATCAAGGAACGAATCACCAAGCTCGTGCACTGCTAGACAGTGGCGCACAATCGAACTTCATTTCTGGACGACTGGTGCAGCTGCTACGATTGCCACGGAAGATAGTGAACATTCCGTTGTCGGGCATAGGTGGCAGTTCAACCATAAATGTGCGACATTCAGTAAGAGCTACAATACGATCACGTTGTTCCGAAGACGCCTTCACTTTGGATATGTTGGTCTTGGCTACCCCGTCGGCATCTTTACCAACCCAACCGGTAGACATCAGTAGCTGGAACATCCCGGAAGACTACATCTTAGCTGATCCCACCTTTAACCAGCCGGGACGTGTTGACATCATCCTTGGAGCAGAACTGTTTTACGAATTCCTGAAGGAGCACCGCGTGTCATTTGGTCTGCATCGTCCAGTATTGCAAGAATCCAAATTTGGTTGGATAGTCAGTGGCAATGCACTCATCGAACCAGCATCTGATCCAGTAGTGTGTGCTACAGCTTTAATCACGGACAACTTGAGCATGGTGGCAGCAGAGGACAACGCTGAAATGTCCTTGTGACATCATCCAGATGTCAGTAACGCAGTCATCAGACATCGTAGTGATCTTCAAAGTGGCCTGCGCAACGGAGTAATCGAAATTCAGAATGACGAGTTAAGGGTCGGACGGGCCAAACGAGAAGGAGCATCCGTAGCTGACGTCATCTATCCTAAATCATCGGAGAGAGCAGCTGAGGCATCTACCAGTGATTCTACCGCAGTCTGTCTTGGTGGCAGTGACTTTGGTGGCGTCATATCAGTAACGGGTAGACCAAGAAACCACGATTGGGAACTTTGGGCACGATTGGGAACTTTGGGCACGATTGGGAACATCACTATAATTGATACGTACATCAATTTCGTCGTGCACACGTGTGCCATTTTACATGAATTTTGTCATTATTTCACAGAGTTAGTAATCTTTCATATTAAACTAAAGGAACATGAATCAGGGTAGATCTAACACAGAGCGAGATTGCTTTTGCAGGAAGTTAAATTGTTCCAATTTAAGGTGGCAGGATGTTTAGGATTGAAATGCGCCAAAATATAGGCAATTTGTTGAACGCGTGAGTTAAGCCATAAAACCAATAGCAGCGCCATCTCGAGGCAATGACACAACTACTCCCCTTTTCACAATAGCGCCATCTACGTAGTTAGTTATGCAAATTACGGGTTCAAAGGGTGGTGTCTCGACTAATAATTAGGAAACATTTGTATGTCCACGGAAAGAGGGGAAATTAAGCCAGCGTACAAACCCAAAAATGTAAACATCGCTACCGGAACACAGCACGTACCACAATAAGTACCCCAAGAAATACATGCAGAATTTAGTTAACAGCACAGATTTTGGAGCTTGAATTTACTTCTACATCTTCATATCACCTTGCTAGCAAATCTTGCATAGAGTCCTTGGCGGGTAGCTCTTGCTTGACACTTGTTAGCGCTCTCCGGTGAATATGGTAACTGTGCTGATTTTTGCTCCCTTGGAAAACTCGAGTCGCGAGTTTTAACTATTCAGTGTAGGGCGCAATCCTACACTACGGGCATGTTGTTAAATACGTTAACAACGATAATAGATGGCAACAAAATTCAACATCAAATTTCAAGGCCATTCAAATAGTACAAGATGGCTTCATTTGGATGAAACATGGCCGTAACAACGATAATAGATGGCAACAAAATTCAACATCAAATTTCATGGCCATTGAATTAGTGCAAGATGCCTTTATTTGGATGAAACATGGCCGTAACAACGATAATAGATGGCAACAAAATTCAACATCATAGTTCAAGGCCATTCAAATAGTGCAAGATGCGTTTATTTGGATGTAACATGGCCGTAACAACGATAATAGATGGCAACAAAATTCAACATCAAATTTCAAGAACATTGAAATAGTGCAAAATGGCTGCATTTGGATGAAACATGGCCGTAGCAACAATAATAGATGGCAACAAAATTCAACATCAAATTTCAAGGCCAATGAATTAGTGCAAAATGCTTTTATTTGGATGTAACATGGCCGTAACAACGATAATTTTTTTTTCTTTGGCACAACAACCACTGTCGGTCGAGGGCCTGCCAAGTACCCACTAGTGAAGTGAGCTTGGCTTTCAGTGACTTATTGTTACCATAACAGGATAGTCAGTCCTACGTATGGGAGCACGGTCTATTTGATGCTTGAACCCATGACGGGCATGTTGTTAAGTACGTTAACAACGATAATAGATGGCAACAAAATTCAACATCAAATTTCAAGGGCATTCAAATGGTGCAAGATGGCTTCATTTGGATGAAACATGGCCGTAATAACGATAAAAGATGGCAACAAAATCCAACATCAAATTTCAAGGCCAATGAATTAGTGCAAGATGCCTTTATTTGGATGTAACATGGCCGTAACAACGATAATTTTTTTTTCTTTGGCACAACAACCACTGTCGGTCAATGGTCTGCCAAGTACCCACTAGTGAAGTGAGCTTGGCTTTCAGTGACTTATTGTTACCATAGCAGGATAGTCAGTCCAACGTATGGGAGCACGGTCTATTTAGGGCTTGAACCCATGACGGGCATGTTGTTAAGTACGTTAACAACGATAATAGATGGCAACAAAATTCAACATCAAATTTCAAGGCCATTCAAATAGTGCAAGATGGCTTCATTTGGATGAAACATGGCCGTAACAACGATAATAGATGGCAAAAAACTCAACATCAAATTTCAAGGCCATTCAAATAGTGCAAGATGGCTTCATTTGGATGAAACATGGCCGTAACAATGATAATAGATGACAACAAAATTCAACATCAAATTTTAAAGCCATTCAAATAGTACAAGATGGCTTCATTTGGATGAAACATGGCCGTAACAACGATAATAGATGGCAAAAAAACTCAACATCAAATTTCAAGGCCATTCAAATAGTGCAAGATGGCTTCATTTGGATGAAACATGGCCGTAACAACGATAATAGATGGCAACAAAATTCAACATCAAATTGCAAGGCCATTCAAATAGTACAAGATGGCTTCATTTGGATGAAACATGGCCGTAACAACGATAATAGATGGCAACAAACTCAACATCAAATTTCAAGGCCATTGAAATAGTGCAAAATGGCTTCATTTGGATGAAACATGGCCGTAACAACGATAATTTTTTTTTCTTTGGCACAACAACCACTGTCGGTCAAGGGCCTGCCAAGTACCCAATAGTGAAGTGAACTTGGCTTTCAGTGTCTTATTGTTACCATAACAGAATAGTCAGTCCTACGTATGGGAGCACGGTCTATTCGGGGCTTGAACCCATGACGGGCATGTTGTTAAGTACGTTAACAACGATAATAGATGGCAACAAAATTCAACATCAAATTTCATTGCCATTCAAATAGTGCAAGATGGCTTCATTTTGATGTAACATGGCCGTAACAACGATAATAGATGGCAACAAAATTCAACATCAAATTTCAAGGCCAATGAATTAGTGCAAGATGCCTTTATTTGGATGTAACATGGCCGTAACAACGATAATTTTTTTTTTCTTTGGCACAACAACCACTGTCGGTCGAGGGCCTGCCAAGTACCCACTAGTGAAGTGAGCTTGGCTTTCAGTGACTTATTGTTACCATAGCAGGATAGTCAGTCCAACGTATGGGAGCACGGTCTATTTAGGGCTTGAACCCATGACGGGCATGTTGTTAAGTACGTTAACAACGATAATAGATGGCAACAAAATTCAACATCAAATTTCAAGGCCATTCAAATAGTGCAAGATGGCTTCATTTGGATGAAACATGGCCGTAACAACGATAATAGATGGCAACAAAACTCAACATCAAATTTCAAGGCCATTCAAATAGTGCAAGATGGCTTCATTTGGATGAAACATGGCCGTAACAATGATAATAGATGGCAACAAAATTCAACATCAAATTGCAAGGCCATTCAAATAGTACAAGATGGCTTCATTTGGATGAAACATGGCCGTAACAACGATAATAGATGGAAAAAACTCAACATCAAATTTCAAGGCCATTGAAATAGTGCAAAATGGCTTCATTTGGATGAAACATGGCCGTAACAACGATAATTTTTTTTTCTTTGGCACAACAACCACTGTCGGTCAAGGGCCTGCCAAGTACCCACTAGTGAAGTGAACTTGGCTTTCAGTGTCTTATTGTTACCATAACAGGATAGTCAGTCCTACGTATGGGAGCACGGTCTATTCGGGGCTTGAACCCATGACGGGCATGTTGTTAAGTACGTTAACAACGATAATAGATGGCAACAAAATTCAACATCAAATTTCATTGCCATTCAAATAGTGCAAGATGGCTTCATTTTGATGTAACATGGCCGTAACAACGATAATAGATGGCAACAAAATTCAACATCAAATTTCAAGGCCAATGAATTAGTGCAAGATGCCTTTATTTGGATGTAACATGGCCGTAACAACGATATTTTTTTTTCTTTGGCACAACAACCACTGTCGGTCAAGGGCCTGCCAAGTACCCACTTGTGAAGTGAGCTTGGCTTTCAGTGACTTATTGTTACCATAGCAGGATAGTCAGTCCAACGTATGGGAGCACGGTCTATTTAGGGCTTGAACCCATGACGGGCATGTTGTTAAGTACGTTAACAACGATAATAGATGGCAACAAAATTCAACATCAAATTTCAAGGCCATTCAAATAGTGCAAGATGGCTTCATTTGGATGAAACATGGCCGTAACAACGATAATAGATGGCAAAAAACTCAACATCAAATTTCAAGGCCATTCAAATAGTGCAAGATGGCTTCATTTGGATGAAACATGGCCGTAACAATGATAATAGATGGCAACAAAATTCAACATCAAATTGCAAGGCCATTCAAATAGTACAAGATGGCTTCATTTGGATGAAACATGGCCGTAACAACGATAATAGATGGCAAAAAATTCAACATCAAATTGCAAGGCCATTCAAATAGTACAAGATGGCTTCATTTGGATGAAACATGGCCGTAACAACGATAATAGATGGCAACAAACTCAACATCAAATTTCAAGGCCATTGAAATAGTGCAAAATGGCTTCATTTGGATGAAACATGGCCGTAACAACGATAATTTTTTTTTCTTTGGCACAACAACCACTGTCGGTCAAGGGCCTGCCAAGTACCCACTAGTGAAGTGAACTTGGCTTTCAGTGTCTTATTGTTACCATAACAGGATAGTCAGTCCTACGTATGGGAGCACGGTCTATTTAGGGCTTGAACCCATGACGGGCATGTTGTTAAGTACGTTAACAACGATAATAGATGGCAACAAAATTCAACATCAAATTTCAAGGCCATTCAAATAGTGTAAGATGGCTTCATTTGGATGAAACATGGCCGTAACAACGATAATAGATGGCAACAAAATTCAACATCAAATTTCAAGGCCAATGAATTAGTGCAAGATGCCTTTATTTGGATGTAACATGGCCGTAACAACGATAATTTTTTTTTCTTTGGCACAACAACCACTGTCGGTCAATGGCCTGCCAAGTACCCACTAGTGAAGTGAGCTTGGCTTTCAGTGACTTATTGTTACCATAGCAGGATAGTCAGTCCTACGCATGGGAGCACGGTCTATTTAGGGCTTGAACCCATGACGGGCATGTTGTTAAGTACGTTAACAACGATAATAGATGGCAACAAAATTCAACATCAAATTTCATGGCCATTCAAATAGAGCAAGATGGCTTCATTTGGATGAAACATGGCCGTAACAACGATAATAGATGGCAAAAAAACTCAACATCAAATTTCAAGGCCATTCAAATAGTGCAACATGGCTTCATTTGGATGAAACATGGCCGTAACAACGATAATAGATGGCAACAAAATTCAACATCAAATTTCAAGGCCATTCAAATAGTGCAATATGACTTCATTTGGATAAAACATGGCAATAACAACGATAATAGATGGCAAAAAACTCAACATCAAATTTCAAGGCCATTCAAATAGTGCAAGATGGCTTCATTTGGATGAAACATGGCCGTAACAACGATAATAGATGGCAAAAAAACTCAACATCAAATTTCAAGGCCATTCAAATAGTGCAAGATGGCTTCATTTGGATGAAACATGGCCGTAACAACGACAATAGATGGCAAAAAAACTTAACATCAAATTTCATTGCCATTCAAATAGTGCAAGATGGCTTCATTTGGATGAAACATGGCCGTAACAACGACAATAGATGGCAACAAAATTCAACATCAAATTTCAAGGCCATTCAAATAGTGCAAGATGGCTTCATTTGGATGAAACATGGCCGTAACAACGATAATAGATGGCAACAAAATTCAACATCAAATTGCAAGGCCATTCAAATAGTACAAGATGGCTTCATTTGGATGAAACATGGCCGTAACAACGATAATAGATGGCAACAAACTCAACATCAAATTTCAAGGCCATTGAAATAGTGCAAAATGGCTTCATTTGGATGAAACATGGCCGTAACAACGATAATTTTTTTTTCTTTGGCACAACAACCACTGTCGGTCAAGGGCCTGCCAAGTACCCATTAGTGAAGTGAACTTGGCTTTCAGTGTCTTATTGTTACCATAACAGGATAGTCAGTCCTACGTATGGGAGCACGGTCTATTTAGGGCTTGAACCCATGACTGGCATGTTGTTAAGTACGTTAACAACGATAATAGATGGCAACAAAATTCAACATCAAATTTCAAGGCCATTCAAATAGTGCAAGATGGCTTCATTTGGATGAAACATGGCCGTAACAACGACAATAGATGGCAACAAAATTCAACATCAAATTTCAAGGCCAACGAATTAGTGCAAGATGGCTTTATTTGGATGAAACATGGCCGTAACAACGATAATTTTTTTTCTTTGGCACAACAACCACTGTCGGTCAAGGGCCTGCCAAGTACCCACTAGTGAAGTGAACTTGGCTTTCAGTGTCTTATTGTTACCATAACAGGATAGTCAGTCCTACGTATGGGAGCACGGTCTATTTAGGGCTTGAACCCATGACTGGCATGTTGTTAAGTACGTTAACAACGATAATAGATGGCAACAAAATTCAACATCAAATTTCAAGGCCATTCAAATAGTGCAAGATGCCTTTATTTGGATGTAACATGGCCGTAACAACGATAATTTTTTTTTCTTTGGCACAACAACCACTGTCGGTCAATGGTCTGCCAAGTACCCACTAGTGAAGTGAGCTTGGCTTTCAGTGACTTATTGTTACCATAGCAGGATAGTCAGTCCAACGTATGGGAGCACGGTCTATTTAGGGCTTGAACCCATGACGGACATGTTGTTAAGTACGTTAACAACGATAATAGATGGCAACAAAATTCAACATCAAATTTCAAGGCCATTCAAATAGTGCAAGATGGCTTCATTTGGATGAAACATGGCCGTAACAACGATAATAGATGGCAAAAAAACTCAACATCAAATTTCAAGGCCATTCAAATAGTGCAAGATGGCTTCATTTGGATGAAACATGGCCGTAACAATGATAATAGATGACAACAAAATTCAACATCAAATTTTAAGGCCATTCAAATAGTACAAGATGGCTTCATTTGGATGAAACATGGCCGTAACAACGATAATAGATGGCAAAAAAACTCAACATCAAATTTCAAGGCCATTCAAATAGTGCAAGATGGCTTCATTTGGATGAAACATGGCCGTAACAACGATAATAGATGGCAACAAAATTCAACATCAAATTGCAAGGCCATTCAAATAGTACAAGATGGCTTCATTTGGATGAAACATGGCCGTAACAACGATAATAGATGGCAACAAACTCAACATCAAATTTCAAGGCCATTGAAATAGTGCAAAATGGCTTCATTTGGATGAAACATGGCCGTAACAACGATAATTTTTTTTCTTTGGCACAACAACCACTGTCGGTCAAGGGCCTGCCAAGTACCCAATAGTGAAGTGAACTTGGCTTTCAGTGTCTTATTGTTACCATAACAGGATAGTCAGTCCTACGTATGGGAGCACGGTCTATTCGGGGCTTGAACCCATGACGGGCATGTTGTTAAGTACGTTAACAACGATAATAGATGGCAACAAAATTCAACATCAAATTTCATTGCCATTCAAATAGTGCAAGATGGCTTCATTTTGATGTAACATGGCCGTAACAACGATAATAGATGGCAACAAAATTCAACATCAAATTTCAAGGCCAATGAATTAGTGCAAGATGCCTTTATTTGGATGTAACATGGCCGTAACAACGATAATTTTTTTTTCTTTGGCACAACAACCACTGTCGGTCGAGGGCCTGCCAAGTACCCACTAGTGAAGTGAGCTTGGCTTTCAGTGACTTATTGTTACCATAGCAGGATAGTCAGTCCAACGTATGGGAGCACGGTCTATTTAGGGCTTGAACCCATGACGGGCATGTTGTTAAGTACGTTAACAACGATAATAGATGGCAACAAAATTCAACATCAAATTTCAAGGCCATTCAAATAGTGCAAGATGGCTTCATTTGGATGAAACACGGCCGTAACAACGATAATAGATGGCAAAAAAACTCAACATCAAATTTCAAGGCCATTCAAATAGTGCAAGATGGCTTCATTTGGATGAAACATGGCCGTAACAATGATAATAGATGGCAACAAAATTCAACATCAAATTGCAAGGCCATTCAAATAGTACAAGATGGCTTCATTTGGATGAAACATGGCCGTAACAACGATAATAGATGGAAAAAACTCAACATCAAATTTCAAGGCCATTGAAATAGTGCAAAATGGCTTCATTTGGATGAAACATGGCCGTAACAACGATAATTTTTTTCTTTGGCACAACAACCACTGTCGGTCAAGGGCCTGCCAAGTACCCACTAGTGAAGTGAACTTGGCTTTCAGTGTCTTATTGTTACCATAACAGGATAGTCAGTCCTACGTATGGGAGCACGGTCTATTCGGGGCTTGAACCCATGATTCCAAGATGGCTTCATTTGGATGAAACATGGCCGTAACAACGATAATAGATGGCAACAAACTCAACATCAAATTTCAAGGCCAATGAATTAGTGCAAGATGGCTTTATTTGGATGAAACATAGCCGTAACAACGATAATAGATGGCAACAAAATTCAACATCAAATTTCAAGGCCATTCAAATAGTGCAGATGGCTTCATTTGGATGAAACATGGCCGTAACAACGATAATAGATGGCAACGAAACTCAACATCAAATTTCAAGGCCATTCAAATAATGCAAGATGGCTTCATTTGGATAAAACATGGCCGTAACAACGATAATAGATGGCAACAAAATTCAACATCAAATTTCAAGGCCATTCAAATAGTGCAAGATGGCTTCATTTGGATGAAACATGGCCGTAACAACGATAATAGATGGCAACAAAACTCAACATCAAATTTCAAGGCCATTGAAATAGTGCAAAATGGCTTCATTTGGATAAAACATGGCCGTAACAACGATAATATTTTTTCTTTGGCACAACAACCACTGTCGGTCAAGGGCCTTCCAAGTACCCACTAGTGAAGTGGGCTTGGCTCAGTGACTTATTGTTACCATAGCAGGATAGTCAGTCCTACGGCTTGGTGACTTAACATCAAATTTCAAGGCCATTCAAATAGTGCAAGATGGCTTCATTTGGATGAAACATGGCCGTAACAACGATAATAGATGGCAAAAACTCAACATCAAATTTCAAGGCCATTCAAATAGTGCAAGATGGCTTCATTTGGATGAAACATGGCCGTAACAACGATAATAGATGGCAAAAATTCAACATCAAATTTCAAGGCCATTCAAATAGTGCAAGATGGCTTCATTTGGATGAAACATGGCCGTAACAACGATAATAGATGGCAACAAACTCAACATCAAATTTCAAGGCCATTGAAATAGTGCAAAATGGCTTCATTTGGATAAAACATGGCCGTAACAACGATAATTTTTTTTCTTTGGCACAACAACCACTGTCGGTCAAGGGCGTACCCACTAGTGAAGTGAGCTTGGCTTTCAGTGACTTATTGTTACCATAGCAGGATAGTCGTTGTATTTCGGCCATACGTTAACAACGATAATAGATGGCAACAAAATTCAACATCAAATTTCAAGGCCATTCAAATAGTGCAAGATGGCTTCATTTGGATGAAACATGGCCGTAACAACGATAATAGATGGCAACAAAATTCAACATCAAATTTCAAGGCCAATGAATTAGTGCAAGATGCCTTTATTTGGATGAAACATGGCCGTAACAACGATAATAGATGGCAACAAAAACTCAACATCAAATTTCAAGGCCATTCAAATAGTGCAAGATGGCTTCATTTGGATGAAACATGGCCGTAACAACGATAATAGATGGCAAAAAAACTCAACATCAAATTTCAAGGCCATTCAAATAATGCAAGATGGCTTCATTTGGATGAAACATGGCCGTAATAACGATAATAGATGGCAACAAAATTCAACATCAAATTTCAAGGCCATTCAAATAGTGCAAGATGGCTTCATTTGGATGAAACATGGCCGTAACAACGATAATAGATGGCAACAAAACTCAACATCAAATTTCAAGGCCATTGAAATAGTGCAAAATGGCTTCATTTGGATAAAACATGGCCGTAACAACGATAATATTTTTTTCTTTGGCACAACAACCACTGTCGGTCAAGGGCCTTCCAAGTACCCACTAGTGAAGTGAGCTTGGCTTTCAGTGACTTATTGTTACCATTGCAGGATAGTCAGTCCTACGTATGGGTGACTGGTCTATTTAAGGGCTTGAACCCATGACGGGCATGTTGTTAAGTACGTTAACAACGATAATAGATGGCAACAAAATTCAATATCAAATTTCAAGGCCATTCAAATAGTGCAAGATGGCTTCATTTGGATGAAACATGGCCGTAACAACGATAATAGATGGCAACAAAATTCAACATCAAATTTCAAGGCCAATGAATTAGTGCAAGATGCCTTTATTTGGATGAAACATGGCCGTAACAACGATACTAGATAACAAAAAAACTCAACATCAAATTTCAAGGCCATTCAAATAGTGCAAGATGGCTTCATTTGGATGAAACATGGCCGTAACAACGATAATAGATGGCAAAAAAAACTCAACATCAAATTTCAAGGCCATTCAAATAATGCAAGATGGCTTCATTTGGATGAAACATGGCCGTAATAACGATAATAGATGGCAACAAAATTCAACATCAAATTTCAAGGCCATTCAAATAGTGCAAGATGGCTTCATTTGGATGAAACATGGCCGTAACAACGATAATAGATGGCAACAAAATTCAACATCAAATTTCAAGGCCATTGAAATAGTGCAAAATGGCTTCATTTGGATAAAACATGGCCGTAACAACGATAATTTTTTTTTCTTTGGCACAACAACCACTGTCGGTCAAGGGCCTGCCAAGTACCCACTAGTGAAGTGAGCTTGGCTTTCAGTGACTTATTGTTACCATTGCAGGATAGTCAGTCCTACGCATGGGTGCCTGGTCTATTTAGGGCTTGAACCCATGACGGGCATGTTGTTAAGTACGTTAACAACGATAATAGATGGCAACAAAATTCAACATCAAATTTCAAGGCCATTCAAATAGTGCAAGATGGCTTCATTTGGATGAAACATGGCCGTAACAACGATAATAGATGGCAAAAAACTCAACATCAAATTTCAAGGCCATTCAAATAGTGCAAGATGGCTTTATTTGGATGAAACATGGCCGTAACAACGATAATAGATGGCAACAAAATTCAACATTAAAATTCAAGGCCATTGAAATAGTGCAATATGGCTTCATTTGGATGAAACATGGCCGTAACAACGATACTAGATGGCAAAAAAAACTCAACATCAAATTTCAAGGCCATTCAAATAGTGCAAGATGGCTTCATTTGGATGAAACTTGGCCGTAACAACGATAATAGATGGCAAAAAAACTCAACATCAAATTTCAAGGCCATTCAAATAGTGCAAGATGGCTTCATTTGGATGAAACATGGCCGTAACAACGATAATAGATGGCAACAATATTCAACATCAAATTTCAAGGCCATTCAAATAGTGCAAGATGGCTTCATTTGGATGAAACATGGCCGTAACAACGATAATAGATGGCAACAAAACTCAACATCAAATTTCAAGGCCATTAAAATAGTGCAAGATGGCTTCATTTTGATGAAACATGGCCGTAACAACGATAATAGATGGCAAAAAAACTCAACATCAAATTTCAAGGCCATTCAAATAGTGCAAGATGGCTTCATTTGGATGAAACATGGCCGTAACAACGATAATAGATGGCAACAAAATTCAACATCAAATTTCAAGGCCATTCAAATAGTGCAAGATGGCTTCATTTGGATGAAACATGGCCGTAACAACGATAATAGATGGCAATAAACTCAACATCAAATTTCAAGGCCATTGAAATAGTGCAAGATGGCTTTATTTGGATGTAACATGGCCGTAACAACGATAATTTTTTTTTTCTTTGGCACAACAACCACTGTCGGTAAAGGGCCTGCCAAGTACCCACTATTGAAGTGAGCTTGGCTTTCAGTGACTTATTGTTACCATTGCAGGATAGTCAGTCCTACGTATGGGAGCACGGTCTATTCGGGGCTTGAACCCATGACGGGCATGTTGTTCAATACGTTAACAACGATAATAGATGGCAACAAAATTCAACATCAAATTTCAAGGCAATTCAAATAGTGCAGATTGGCTTCATGTGGATGAAACATGGCCGTAACAACGATAATAGATGGCAACAAACTCAATATCAAATTTCAAGGCCATTGAAATAGTGCAAAATGGCTTCATATGGATAAAACATGGCCGTAACAACGATAATAGATGGGAACAAAATTCAACATCAAATTTCAAGGCCATTCAAATCGTGCAAGATGGCTTCATTTGGATGAAACATGGCCGTAACAACGATAATAGATGGCAAAAAAACTCAACATCAAATTTCAAGGCCATTAAAATAGTGCAATATGGCTTCATTTTGATGAAACATGGCCGTAACAACGATAATAGATGGCAAAAAACTCAACATCAAATTTTAAGGCCATTGAAATAGTGCAAAATGGCTTCATTTGGATAAAACATGGCCGTAACAACGATAATATTTTTTCTTTGGCACAACAACCACTGTCGGTCAAGGGCCTTCCAAGTACCCACTAGTGAAGTGAGCTTGGCTTTCAGTGACTTATTGTTACCATAACAGGATAGTCAGTCCTACGTATGGAAGCACGGTCTATTCGGGCTTGAACCCATGACGGGCATGTTGTTAAGTACGTTAACAACGATAATAGATGGCAACAAAATTCAACATCAAATTTCAAGGCCATTCAAATAGTGCAAGATGGCTTCATTTTGGATGAAACATGGCCGTAACAACGATAATAGATGGCAACAAAAACTCAACATCAAATTTCAAGGCCATTGAAATAGTGCAAAATGGCTTCATTTGGATAAAACATGGCCGTAACAACGATAATATTTTTTCTTTGGCACAACAACCACTGTCGGTCAAGGGCCTTCCAAGTACCCACTAGTGAAGTGAGCTTGGCTTTCAGTGACTTATTGTTACCATAACAGGATAGTCAGTCCACGTATGAAAGCACGGTCTATTCAAGGCTTGAACCCATGACGGGCATGTTGTTAAGTACGTTAACAACGATAATAGATGGCAAAAATTCAACATCAAATTTCAAGGCCATTCAAATAGTGCAAGATGGCTTCATTTGGATGAAACATGGCCGTAACAACGATAATAGATGGCAAAAAACTCAACATCAAATTTCAAGGCCATTCAAATAGTGCAAGATGGCTTCATTTGGATGAAACATGGCCGTAACAACGATAATAGATGGCAACAAAATTCAACATCAAATTTCAAGGCCATTCAAATAGTGCAAGATGGCTTCATTTGGATGAAACATGGCCGTAACAACGATAATAGATGGCAACAAAATTCAACATCAAATTTCAAGGCCATTCAAATAGTGCAAGATGGCTTCATTTGGATGAAACATGGCCGTAACAACGATAATAGATGGCAACAAAATTCAACATCAAATTTCAAGGCCATTGAATTAGTGCAAGATGGCTTCATTTGGATGAAACATGGCCGTAACAACGATAATAGATGGCAACAAACTCAACATCAAATTTCAAGGCCATTGAAATAGTGCAAAATGGCTTCATTTGGATGAAACATGGCCGTAACAACGATAATAGATGGCAAAAAATTCAACATCAAATTTCAAGGCCATTCAAATAGTGCAGATTGGCTTCATTTGGATGAAACATGGCCGTAACAACGATAATAGATGGCAACAAACTCAACATCAAATTTCAAGGCCATTGAAATAGTGCAAAATGGCTTCATTTGGATAAAACATGGCCGTAACAACGATAATAGATGGGAACAAAATTCAACATCAAATTTCAAGGCCATTCAAATACTACAAGATGGCTTCATTTGGATGAAACATGGCCGTAACAACGATAATAGATGGCAAAAAACTCAACATCAAATTTCAAGGCCATTAAAATAGTGCAAGATGGCTTCATTTTGGATGAAACATGGCCGTAACAACGATAATAGATGGCAAAAAACTCAACATCAAATTTTAAGGCCATTGAAATAGTGCAAAATGGCTTCATTTGGATAAAACATGGCCGTAACAACGATAATATTTTTTCTTTGGCACAACAACCACTGTCGGTCAAGGGCCTTCCAAGTACCCACTAGTGAAGTGAGCTTGGCTTTCAGTGACTTATTGTTAAAATAAAAAAACTCAACATCAAATTTCAAGGCCATTCAAATAGTGCAAGATGGCTTCATTTGGATGAAACATGGCCGTAACAACGATAATAGATGGCAAAAAACTCAACATCAAATTTCAAGGCCATTAAAATAGTGCAAGATGGCTTCATTTTGATGAAACATGGCCGTAACAACGATAATAGATGGCAAAAAACTCAACATCAAATTTCAAGGCCATTCAAATAGTGCAAGATGGCTTCATGTGGATGAAACATGGCCATAATAACGATAATAGATGGCAACAAACTCAACATCAAATATCAAGGCCATTGAAATAGTGCAAAATGGCTTCATTTGGATAAAACATGGCCGTAACAACGATATTTTTTTTTTCTTTGGCACAAAAACCACTGTCGGTCAAGGGCCTTCCAAGTACCCACTAGTAAAGTGAGCTTGGATTTCAGTGACTTATTGTTACCATAGCAGGATAGTCAGTCCTACGTATGGAAGCACGGTCTATTTAGGGCTTGAACCCATGACGAGCATGTTGTTAAGTACGTTAACAACGATAATAGATGGCAACAAAATTCAACATCAAATTTCAAGGCCATTCAAATAGTGCAAGATGGCTTCAGTTGGATGAAACATGGCCGTAACAACGATAATAGATGGCAACAAAATTCAACATCAAATTTCAAGGCCAATGAATTAGTGCAAGATGCCTTTATTTGGATGAAACATGGCCGTAACAACGATACTAGATAACAAAAAAACTCAACATCAAATTTCAAGGCCATTCAAATAGTGCAAGATGGCTTCATTTGGATGAAACATGGCCGTAACAACGATAATAGATGGCAAAAAAAAACTCAACATCAAATTTCAAGGCCATTCAAATAATGCAAGATGGCTTCATTTGGATAAAACATGGCCGTAATAACGATAATAGATGGCAACAAAATTCAACATCAAATTTCAAGGCCATTCAAATAGTGCAAGATGGCTTCATTTGGATGAAACATGGCCGTAACAACGATAATAGATGGCAACAAAACTCAACATCAAATTTCAAGGCCATTGAAATAGTGCAAAATGGCTTCATTTGGATAAAACATGGCCGTAACAACGATAATATTTTTTTCTTTGGCACAACAACCACTGTCGGTCAAGGGCCTTCCAAGTACCCACTAGTGAAGTGAGCTTGGCTTTCAGTGACTTATTGTTACCATAACAGGATAGTCAGTCCTACGTATGGAAGCACGGTCTATTCGGGGCTTGAACCCATGACGGGCATGTTGTTAAGTACGTTAACAACGATAATAGATGGCAACAAAATTCAATATCAAATTTCAAGGCCATTCAAATAGTGCAAGATGGCTTCATTTGGATGAAACATGGCCGTAACAACGATAATAGATGGCAACAAAATTCAACATCAAATTTCAAGGCCAATGAATCAGTGCAAGATGCCTTTATTTGGATGAAACATGGCCATAACAACGATACTAGATGGTAACAAACTCAACATCAAATTTCAAGGCCATTCAAATAGTGCAAGATGGCTTCATTTGGATGAAACATGGCCGTAACAACGATAATAGATGGCAAAAAAAACTCAACATCAAATTTCAAGGCCATTCAAATAGTGCAAGATGGCTTCATTTGGATAAAACATGGCCGTAACAACGATAATAGATGGCAACAAAATTCAACATCAAATTTCAAGGCCATTCAAATAGTGCAAGATGGCTTCATTTGGATGAAACACGGCCGTAACAACGATAATAGATGGCAACAAAACTCAACATCAAATTTCAAGGCCATTGAAATAGTGCAAAATGGCTTCATTTGGATGAAACATGGCCGTAACAACGATAATTTTTTTTTCTTTGGCACAACAACCACTGTCGGTCAAGGGCCTGCCAAGTACCCACTAGTGAAGTGAGCTTGGCTTTCAGTGACTTATTGTTACCATTGCAGGATAGTCAGTCCTACGCATGGGTGCCTGGTCTATTTAGGGCTTGAACCCATGACGGGCATGTTGTTAAGTACGTTAACAACGATAATAGATGGCAACAAAATTCAACATCAAATTTCAAGGCCATTCAAATAGTGCAAGATGGCTTCATTTGGATGAAACATGGCCGTAACAACGATAATAGATGGCAAAAAACTCAACATCAAATTTCAAGGCCATTCAAATAGTGCAAGATGGCTTTATTTGGATGAAACATGGCCGTAACAACGATAATAGATGGCAACAAAATTCAACATTAAAATTCAAGGCCATTGAAATAGTGCAATATGGCTTCATTTGGATGAAACATGGCCGTAACAACGATACTAGATGGCAAAAAACTCAACATCAAATTTCAAGGCCATTGAATTAGTGCAAGATGGCTTCATTTGGATGAAACTTGGCCGTAACAACGATAATAGATGGCAAAAAACTCAACATCAAATTTCAAGGCCATTCAAATAGTGCAAGATGGCTTCATTTGGATGAAACATGGCCGTAACAACGATAATAGATGGCAACAATATTCAACATCAAATTTCAAGGCCATTCAAATAGTGCAAGATGGCTTCATTTGGATGAAACATGGCCGTAACAACGATAATAGATGGCAACAAAACTCAACATCAAATTTCAAGGCCATTAAAATAGTGCAAGATGGCTTCATTTGGATGAAACATGGCCGTAACAACGATAATAGATGGCAAAAAACTCAACATCAAATTTCAAGGCCATTCAAATAGTGCAAGACGGCTTCATTTGGATGAAACATGGCCGTAACAACGATAATAGATGGCAACAAAATTCAACATCAAATTTCAAGGCCATTCAAATAGTGCAAGATGGCTTCATTTGGATGAAACATGGCCGTAATAACGATAAAAGATGGCAACAAACTCAACATCAAATTTCAAGGCCATTGAAATAGTGCAAGATGCCTTTATTTGGATGTAACATGGCCGTAACAACGATAATTTTTTTTTCTTTGGCACAACAACCACTGTCGGTCAAGGGCCTGCCAAGTACCCACTAGTGAAGTGAGCTTGGCTTTCAGTGACTTATTGTTACCATTGCAGGATAGTCAGTCCTACGTATGGGAGCACGGTCTATTCGGGGCTTGAACCCATGACGGGCATGTTGTTCAATACGTTAACAACGATAATAGATGGCAACAAAATTCAACATCAAATTTCAAGGCAATTCAAATAGTGCAGATTGGCTTCATGTGGATGAAACATGGCCGTAACAACGATAATAGATGGCAACAAACTCAACATCAAATTTCAAGGCCATTGAAATAGTGCAAAATGGCTTCATTTGGATAAAACATGGCCGTAACAACGATAATAGATGGGAACAAAATTCAACATCAAATTTCAAGGCCATTCAAATCGTGCAAGATGGCTTCATTTGGATGAAACATGGCCGTAACAATGATAATAGATGGCAAAAAAACTCAACATCAAATTTCAAGGCCATTGAAATAGTGCAATATGGCTTCATTTTGATGAAACATGGCCGTAACAACGATAATAGATGGCAAAAAACTCAACATCAAATTTTAAGGCCATTGAAATAGTGCAAAATGGCTTCATTTGGATAAAACATGGCCGTAACAACGATAATATTTTTTTCTTTGGCACAACAACCACTGTCGGTCAAGGGCCTTCCAAGTACCCACTAGTGAAGTGAGCTTGGCTTTCAGTGACTTATTGTTACCATAACAGGATAGTCAGTCCTACGTATGGAAGCACGGTCTATTCGGGGCTTGAACCCATGACGGGCATGTTGTTAAGTACGTTAACAACGATAATAGATGGCAACAAAATTCAATATCAAATTTCAAGGCCATTCAAATAGTGCAAGATGGCTTCATTTGGATGAAACATGGCCGTAACAACGATAATAGATGGCAACAAAATTCAACATCAAATTTCAAGGCCAATGAATTAGTGCAAGATGCCTTTATTTGGATGTAACATGGCTGTAACAACGATATTTTGTTTTCTTTGGCACAACAACCACTGTCGGTCAAGGGCCTGCCAAGTACCCACTAGTGAAGTGAGCTTGGCTTTCAGTGACTTATTGTTACCATTGCAGGATAGTCAGTCCTACGCATGGGTGCCTGGTCTATTTAGGGCTTGAACCCATGACGGGCATGTTGTTAAGTACGTTAACAACGATAATAGATGGCAACAAAATTCAACATCAAATTTCAAGGCCATTCAAATAGTGCAATATGGCTTCATTTGGATGAAACATGGCCGTAACAACGATAATAGATGGCAAAAAACTCATTATCAAATTTCAAGGCCATTCAAATAGTGCAAGATGGCTTCATTTGGATGAAACAGGGCCGTAACAACGATAATAGATGGCAAAAAAACTCAACATCAAATTTCAAGGCCATTCAAATAGTGCAAGATGGCTTCATTTGGATGAAACATGGCCGTAACAACGATAATAGATGGCAACAAAATTCAACATCAAATTTCAAGGCCATTGAATTAGTGCAAGATGCCTTTATTTGGATGAAACATGGCCGTAACAACGATAATAGATGGCAACAAAATTCAACATCAAATTTCAAGGCCATTCAAATAGTATAAGATGGCTTCATTTGGATGAAACATGGCCGTAACAACGATAATAGATGGCAACAAAATTCAACATCAAATTTCAAGGCCATTGAATTAGTGCAAGATGGCTTCATTTGGATGAAACATGGCCGTAACAACGATAATAGATGGCAACAAACTCAACATCAAATTTCAAGGCCATTGAAATAGTGCAAGATGGCTTCATTTGGATGAAACATGGCCGTAACAACGATAATAGATGGCAACAAAATTCAACATCAAATTTCAAGGCAATTCAAATAGTGCAGATTGGCTTCATGTGGATGAAACATGGCCGTAACAACGATAATAGATGGCAACAAACTCAACATCAAATTTCAAGGCCATTGAAATAGTGCAAAATGGCTTCATTTGGATAAAACATGGCCGTAACAACGATAATAGATGGGAACAAAATTCAACATCAAATTTCAAGGCCATTCAAATACTACAAGATGGCTTCATTTGGATGAAACATGGCCGTAACAACGATAATAGATGGCAAAAAAACTCAACATCAAATTTCAAGGCCATTAAAATAGTGCAATATGGCTTCATTTTGATGAAACATGGCCGTAACAACGATAATAGATGGCAAAAAACTCAACATCAAATTTTAAGGCCATTGAAATAGTGCAAAATGGCTTCATTTGGATAAAACATGGCCGTAACAACGATAATATTTTTTTCTTTGGCACAACAACCACTGTCGGTCAAGGGCCTTCCAAGTACCCACTAGTGAAGTGAGCTTGGCTTTCAGTGACTTATTGTTAAAATAAAAAACTCAACATCAAATTTCAAGGCCATTCAAATAGTGCAAGATGGCTTCATTTGGATGAAACATGGCCGTAACAACGATAATAGATGGCAAAAAAACTCAATATCAAATTTCAAGGCCATTAAAATAGTGCAAGATGGCTTCATTTGGATGAAACATGGCCGTAACAACGATAATAGATGGCAAAAAAACTCAACATCAAATTTCAAGGCCATTCAAATAGTGCAAGATGGCTTCATGTGGATGAAACATGGCCATAATAACGATAATAGATGGCAACAAACTCAACATCAAATATCAAGGCCATTGAAATAGTGCAAAATGGCTTCATTTGGATAAAACATGGCCGTAACAACGATATTTTTGTTTTCTTTGGCACAACAACCACTGTCGGTCAAGGGCCTTCCAAGTACCCACTAGTAAAGTGAGCTTGGCTTTCATTGACTTATTGTTACCATAGCAGGATAGTCAGTCCTACGTATGGGAGCACGGTCTATTTAGGGCTTGAACCCATGACGAGCATGTTGTTAAGTACGTTAACAACGATAATAGATGGCAACAAAATTCAACATCAAATTTCAAGGCCATTCAAATAGTGCAAGATGGCTTCAGTTGGATGAAACATGGCCGTAACAACGATAATAGATGGCAACAAACTCAACATCAAATTTCAAGGCCATTCAAATAGTGCAAAATGGCTTCATTTGGATGAAACATGGCCGTAACAACAATAATAGATGGCAACAAAATTCAACATCAAATTTTAAGGCCATTGAATTAGTGCAAGATGCCTTTATTTGGATGAAACATGGCCGTAACAACGATACTAGATGGCAAAAAAACTCAACATCAAATTTCAAGGGCCATTCAAATAGTGCAAGATGGCTTCATTTGGATGAAACATGGCTGTAACAACGATAATAGATGGCAACAAAATTCAACATCAAATTTCAAGGCCATTCAAATAGTGCAAGATGGCTTCAGTTGGATGAAACATGGCCGTAACAACGATAATAGATGGCAACAAAATTCAACATCAAATTTCAAGGCCATTAAAATAGTGCAGATTGGCTTCATTTGGATGAAACATGGCCGTAACAACGATAATAGATGGCAAAAAAACTCAACATCAAATTTCAAGGCCATTCAAATAGTGCAAGATGGCTTCATTTGGATGAAACATGGCCGTAACAACGATAATAGATGGCAACAAAATTCAACATTAAAATTCAAGGCCATTCAAATAGTGCAAGATGGCTTCATTTGGATGAAACATGGCCGTAACAACGATAATAGATGGCAACAAAATTCAACATCAAATTTCAAGGCCATTCAAATAGTGCAAGATGGCTTCATGTGGATGAAACATGGCCGTAATAACGATAATAGATGGCAACAAACTCACATCAAATTTCAAGGCCATTGAATTAGTGCAAGATGGCTTCATTTGGATGAAACATGGCCGTAACAACGATACTAGATGGCAAAAAAACTCAACATCAAATTTCAAGGCCATTCAAATAGTGCAAGATGGCTTCATTTGGATGAAACATGGCTGTAACAACGATAATAGATGGCAACAAAATTCAACATCAAATTTCAAGGCCATTCAAATAGTGCAAGATGGCTTCAGTTGGATGAAACATGGCCGTAACAACGATAATAGATGGCAACAAAATTCAACATCAAATTTCAAGGCCATTCAAATAGTGCAGATTGGCTTCATTTGGATGAAACATGGCCGTAACAACGATAATAGATGGCAAAAAAACTCAACATCAAATTTCAAGGCTATTCAAATAGTGCAAGATGGCTTCATTTGGATGTAACATGGCCGTAACAACGATAATAGATGGCAACAAAATTCAACATCAAATTTCAAGGCCATTCAAATAGTGCAGATTGGCTTCATGTGGATGAAACATGGCCGTAACAATGATACTAGATGGCAAAAAAACTCAACATCAAATTTCAAGGCCATTCAAATAGTGCAAGATGGCTTCATTTGGATGAAACATGGCCGTAACAACGATAATAGATGGCAACAAAATTCAACATCAAATTTCAAGGCCATTAAAATAGTGCAAGATGGCTTCATTTGGATGAAACATGGCCGTAACAACGATAATAGATGGCAAAAAAACTCAACATCAAATTTTAAAGCCATTGAAATAGTGCAAAATGGCTTCATTTGGATAAAAAATGGCCGTAACAACGATAATTTTTTTTTTCTTTGGCACAACAACCACTGTCGGTCAAGGGCCTGCCAAGTACCCACTAGTAAAGTGAGCTTGGCTTTCAGTGACTTATTGTTACCATAGCAGGATAGTCAGTCCTACGTATGGGAGCACGGTCTATTTAGGGCTTGAACCCATGAAGAGCATGTTGTTAAGTACGTTAACAACGATAATAGATGGCAAAAAAAACTAAACATCAAATTTCAAGGCCATTCAAATAGTGCAAGATGGCTTCATTTGGATGAAACATGGCCGTAACAACGATAATAGATGGCAACAAAATTCAACATCAAATTTCAAGGCCATTCAAATAGTGCAGATTGGCTTCATGTGGATGAAACATGGCCGTAACAACGATACTAGATGGCAAAAAAACTCAACATCAAATTTCAAGGCCATTCAAATAGTGCAAGATGGCTTCATTTGGATGAAACATGGCCGTAACAACGATAATAGATGGCAAAAAAACTCAACATCAAATTTCAAGGCCATTCAAATAGTGCAAGATGGCTTCATTTGGATGTAACATGGCCGTAACAACGATAATAGATGGCAACAAAATTCAACATCAAATTTCAAGGCCATTCAAATAGTGCAAGATGGCTTCATTTGGATGAAACATGGCCGTAACAACGATAATAGATGGCAAAAAAACTCAACATCAAATTTCAAGGCCATTCAAATAGTGCAAGATGGCTTCATTTGGATGTAACATGGCCGTAACAACGATAATAGATGGCAACAAAATTCAACATCAAATTTCAAGGCCATTCAAATAGTGCATATTGGCTTCATGTGGATGAAACATGGCCGTAACAACGATACTAGATGGCAAAAAAACTCAACATCAAATTTTAAGGCCATTGAATTAGTGCAAGATGCCTTTATTTGGATGAAACATGGCCGTAACAACGATACTAGATGGCAAAAAAACTCAACATCAAATTTCAAGGCCATTCAAATAGTGCAAGATGGCTTCATTTGGATGAAACATGGCTGTAACAACGATAAAAGATGGCAAAAAAAAACTCAACATAAAATTTCAAGGCCATTGAAATATTATTATTATATTATTATTATTTATTAATCTTCAACGGGCCGTATGGCCTAATTTAGATGTAACAGTTCAATAAAAAAAAAAAAAACATAGTAAAAACAAGATTTCCATCGCAATTCACTGCGGCCACGGCAAAAGCCGGAGACGTTCCGTGAAGCACTGAGTTGAGATGTCGAAGTCGATGCAATCCGAGACAGTGTTGAAGACAGCCGACATGCGGAACATAGGGTCTGACCGACCAGCACTGGAACGGGGTTGAGCGAGCCGTAGAGTTTCTCTAGACCTAAGTGTTCGGGATGGTGCATAGATATCGACTCGATGCAACAATGGCGATGAGTCGATAGAGCCATTTAGCAATCCAGCGATGAAAGAACACTGTGCATTGCGTCTTCTAACCGAAAGAGGTTCAAGGCCTAGAAGACGGCACCGCGCAGCATACGGAGGAAGATTATTGCGATCCTGCCAGGGAAGTAGGCGTAGGGCATATCTCGTGAGCTTACGTTGAATCGCCTCAATTCGAGCAATTGAAGAAGCGGTAGTTGGGCTCCAGACTACGCACGAATATTCCAGAACCGAACGAACGATACAGTTGTACACAGCTTTGATGCACATGGGGTTGCGGAATTCATTAGTTGTCCGGATAACCACGCCAAGTAATTGATTTCCTCTGGCTACAACGTCATCGATATGCTGTTTAAAGTTCAAACTAGAGTCAAGCAGAACGCCCAGGTCTTTGGCATGATTCTGTCGATTAACTGCAGTGCCGTCCATGAAGTAGGTCCCAGTCACTGGGCTCCTGCATCGACTAAAAGACACACAGTAGCATTTCTCGATGCAGATAGTCAGTCCATTACGCTTGCACCACGAACAGAAAATTTCGATGCAGTCTTGCAGGAATGTACAATCACCTGTGTTGTTAATAGGCGCAAAAATGTTTGCGTCGTCGGCAAACAGACTGATACTGTCGGGAGGTAAAGCGAGGGTAACATCGTTGATAAACAATATGAAGAGAAGCGGGCCAATGTTGCTTCCTTGTGGCACACCCGAGCTGCTGACTATTTCTTTGGACATGTGCTTATCAATTTTCACGATGTATGTGCGATTAATTTGGTAAGACTTAAGCCACTGTACGAGCGGGCTGGGAACTCCTAGCTTATCGAGTTTAGCGAGAAGAATTGCGTGCGGAAGAGAGTCGAATGCTGCTTTTAGATCGGTATAAATTGCATCGACTTGAGCTCCGGCATCAATTTGACTAGTGCAATAGGTTACAAATTCAACCAGGTTCGTGGTAGTCGACTTTTTGGCACGAATCCATGTTGATACGGACTTAGGTAGCTGCGGCATGCATGTAGCAGATTTTTGTATATCACTAGTTCGAACACCTTGGCAATGGCACACAAGGATGTAATACCCCGGTAGTTGATGGCATTTGTCCTGTCGCCCTTTTTGTAAATAGGAACCATCCAAGATTTCCTCCATGCTTTAGGAAAGTAGCCATTGGCTAGCGATGCATTGAACAATTTTGCAAGGATAGGTGCTACTGTCGTTTGACAGCGTTTCAGCACGGTAGAAGGAATTCCGTCGGGTCCAGGAGCGAAGGAAGGCTTTAGTTGCGCTAGGGCAGATAAAACGATCTCACTGTCGATGAAAGGAGTGCTTATGTTAATTGCTCCAGCCGGAGTGTTGACGAGAGCAGCATCAATGGTATCGGTATCATTCATGGCCGGTGAAAAGCAATCTGCGAAACGATCCGCGAAGAGATTGCACATTTCATTAGTGTTGGTACTTGTTGCTCCTTTGTACGTAATGGATTTCGGTGTATGCGTGGATTTTGTTTTGCTGTTGTAGAAGCGCCAAAACGAGTCAGGCCACCTGCAGAGGTTACGTTGAATTTTACTCAAATATCTGCGATATCGAAACCTGTTATAGCTGCAGTATAAAGAGTGCGTGTCAAAGTAGATCGAGCGAGATCTTTGGCAGCGGCGCGTTTGGTAGTGACGATAAGCAGCTCTTTTTACACGTTTGAGTCGTTTGAGTGTGCGGTCCGCCCAGGGGGGGTTAGGTTTAGGACGCTGAACTGGGACGCATACAACAAAGGCTTGCAGCATGAAGGACGAGAATGAACATACTGCTTCGTCAAGTGAAATAAAATTGGAACAATGAAAGCTATTGTTAAACATTGATATCATGTCGTTCAGTTTCACATAGTCAGCTTTAGCAAAGTTATAACGATAAAATGCGGTTGTCGTCGAGTTTTGTCGAGTCGTCGAATTGCGTCGGGTCGACGAGTTAATACGTATATTGAAGTCTAACGCCGGATGGTAGGAGTCAAGAGGTACAAGCGGAACAACACTTGGAAAGACAGGCGAACACAATTTAGCTGCAGCATTGTTAGCGTAGAGCAGGTCAAGCATGCGTCCGTGCGAATTATTGATGTGATTAAGTTGCACTAATCCGTTAAATTTAAATCCATCCACAAAGGTGTTGTTGGCCAGTGAGCGCGCAGTTGGTTCATAGTGCGTGATTGATGAGTATGCTGGCGAGGACGAAGGATCAGCTGTGGACCAGCTTATGCTAGGCTGATTGAAATCGCCAATAACAAACAGCAGATCCGAAGGCTTCAGTGTGAGAGTGAAGCTGCTGATACAATCATGTAGAGAGCGAAGAGTCGATATCTCGGAGCTAAGCTGCGGTGGAATGTATACTACCATGACGTACAGATGTGCGTTATTACAGGCGACGCGCACACAAATATACTCGAGAGAACGATCACGGGAAGGTAATTCTATCGACTCGTATGCGTTAGAAACGGCTAGCAAAACACCACCACCGCGAGAGCTAGAGCCGCTGAGAGAGCGATCACAGCGGTAAACAGAGAAGTTGTTGTTGAAGAGAAGAGCAGATGGAATGTTGTCAACAAGCCAAGTTTCCGTGAGTGCGATGAGATCGAAGTCAGCCTCCGATACAGCTAAGTGAAATTCTTTTGTTTTAGTACGCAAACCTCTAACGTTTTGATAATAGCAGCTTAAATACTCAGAGGTAGCGTTGTCATTGTGGCGGTTGGATAAAGCGGGTAAACGGTAAGTCAATTGAGCTGCGTTGTCAGAGCATGAGGCTTGGCGTGTTTGTTGCGTGCAATGAGCGGAACTTCGTCTAGTTGAGAAAAAAGCGATCGATTGTAGACTGGTGTAGGTGCGGAGATGAAGCACGGTGGTTTTGGGGCGGTCCAGAAACAAGTGTTGAGTTGGGTGCTTCCAAGGTATCATTCACCGGGGGGTGACACTGTTGTGATGATGTTGTTTCAGGATCAGGTGGAGTAGACGTGCGTGCGGCTAAACGGTGAGTCGTTGTTGGTGTGCGTGTGGTGTAGCGGTGTTCAGTACTAGTAGCTGGTGTGCGTGTAGTAAAGCGGTTTCGGGTGGCTATAGGAGATGAGGTTTGGTGGTCGTGTTGACGGGATTGAAAAAGCTCACGTACACCGATACCGACTGGCCAGGTGGATGGTGTGAGTGCCGCATCTCGAAGGATAGCCGGGACCCTCACTTTGAATGAAAGCCAATTCATGCTGTCCACACTAACCCCTCTTCTCAGCAGGCAATACGCTATAACGTCATCGGTGGCTAAGCGACGCTTTACAGAAGCGACCACTTGTTCCACAGTGACGGCCGTTGATAAGCGGGATAGGCGGATCCAGATCCTATCTGTGAATGGCTCACGAGGTGCTGCTTGAAGCGGTGATGATAACGGATCGGTTCCCACCAGTTCATGCGGTTGTGTAGGTGCCGGCTGGACGGCAATCGTGGTGTTGGTGTATGCGTTTGGCGATAACGCGGCACAAAGGGTGTTGCCGCGACTGTTTACAATTTTGTTTACACCAGGAGATGCCGAATCCTCGATTATACGCCTCCGCTTTCTACCAGTAGCTGGTCGAGGATCAGAGTTCCGATTGTGAGGCGTGGATGCAGTTTGAAGGAGGGTAAAACCACTGCGAACTTCGGCGACAATAGGCTCAACGAGCTTGCCAATAGCTGCTACAGCTGAGTTGAGGGCGGCTTGGAAACCGACCTGGGCGCCTATTTCTTTTACCGAACGGCAGCGCGGATTTTTAAGCATGTTAGTGCAGCCAATGCAGCTCCAGTGCAGGTCGACATTGGATAATACTGCGTCAATCAGCTCGGGGGGCAATTTGCAACAGCCGCGGTGGAACGTAGCGTCACAATATGCACAACTGATGATGCAGCCGGTGGCCTCTAGCGGTTCAGTACACGAGAAGCAAATAGCCGCCATCGCGAAATCATGCGTAATCACAGCACAACACTGCTAAGCAGAGCAGGAAAAAACAGCAGGAAACCACAGTTGTGATGCAACTAAACAATTCGCCAAGACGAAGCGATGATGTTAAACAGTTTAATAGTCCGTAGAAAAGGCAACAATGCGATGCGACGCAGAAAACACTAGAGAATTATTGAAAAATCACGGAGCACGACGGAAATGCGGCCGAACAATTAAACGTCAAACGTCAAAAACCGAAACAGTGCAAGATGGCTTCAGTTGGATAAAACATGGCCGTAACAACGATAATAGATGGCAACAAAATTCAACATCAAATTTCAAGGCCATTCAAATAGTGCAAGATGGCTTCATTTGGATGAAACATGGCCGTAACAACGATAATAGATGGCAAAAAAACTCAACATCAAATTTTAAGGCCATTGAAATAGTGCAAAATGGCTTCATTTGGATAACACATGGCCGTAACAACGATAATTTGTTTTTTCTTTGGCACAACAACCACTGTCGGTCAAGGGCCTTCCAAGTACCCACTAGTGAAGTGAGCTTGGCTTTCAGTGACTTATTGTTACCATAACAGGACAGTCAGTCCTACGTATGGAAGCACGGTCTATTCGGGGCTTGAACCCATGACGGGCATGTTGTTAAGTACGTTAACAACGATAATAGATGGCAACAAAATTCAATATCAAATTTCAAGGCCATTCAAATAGTGCAAGATGGCTTCATTTGGATGAAACATGGCCGTAACAACGATAATAGATGGCAACAAAATTCAACATCAAATTTCAAGGCCAATGAATTAGTGCAAGATGCCTTTATTTGGATGAAACATGGCTGTAACAACGATAATAGATGGCAACAAAATTCAACATCAAATTTCAAGGCCATTCAAATAGTGCAAGATGGCTTCATTTGGATGAAACATGGCCGTAACAACGATAATAGATGGCAACAAAATTCAACATTAAATTTCAAGGCCATTCAAATAGTGCAATATGGCTTCATTTGGATGAAACATGGCCGTAACAACGATAATAGATGGCAACAAAATTCAACATCAAATTTCAAGGCCATTCAAATAGTGCAAGATGGCTTCATTTGAATGAAACATGGCCGTAACAACGATAATAGATGGCAAAAAACTCAACATCAAATTTTAAGGCCATTGAAATAGTGCAAAATGGCTTCATTTGGATAACACATGGCCGTAACAACGATAATTTGTTTTTTCTTTGGCACAACAACCACTGTCGGTCAAGGGCCTGCCAAGTACCCACTAGTGAAGTGAGCTTGGCTTTCAGTGACTTATTGTTACCATTGCAGGATAGTCAGTCCTACGCATGCGAGCCTGGTCTATTTAGGGCTTGAACCCATGACGGGCATGTTGTTAAGTACGTTAACAACGATAATAGATGGCAAAAAAACTCAACATTAAATTTCAAGGCCATTCAAATAGTGCAGATTAGCTTCATTTGGATGAAACATGGCCGTAACAACGATAATAGATGGCAACAAAATTCAACATCAAATTTCAAAGCCATTCAAATAGTGCAAGATGGCTTCATTTGGATGAAACATGGCCGTAACAACGATAATAGATGGCAACAAAATTCAACATCAAATTTCAAGGCCATTCAAATAGTGCAAGATGGCTTCATTTGGATGAAACATGGCCGTAACAACGATAATAGATGGCAACAAAATTCAACATTAAATTTCAAGGCCATTCAAATAGTGCAATATGGCTTCATTTGGATGAAACATGGCCGTAACAACGATAATAGATGGCAACAAAACTCAACATCAAATTTCAAGGCCATTCAAATAGTGCAAGATGGCTTCATTTGGATGAAACATGGCCGTAACAACGATAATAGATGGCAACAAAATTCAACATCAAATTTCAAGGCCATTAAAATAGTGCAATATGGTTTCATTTGGATGAAACATGGCCGTAACAACGATAATAGATGGCAACAAAATTCAACATCAAATTTCAAGGCCATTCAAATAGTGCAATATGGCTTCATTTGGATGAAACATGGCCGTAACAACAATAATAGATGGCAAAAAAAACTCAACATCAAATTTCAAGGCCATTCAAATAGTGAAAAATGGCTTCATTTGGATGAAACATGGCCGTAACAACGATAATAGATGGCAACAAAATTCAACATCAAATTTCAAGGCCATTCAAATAGTGCAACATGGCTTCATTTGGATGAAACATGGCCGTAACAACGATAATAGATGGCAACAAAATTCAACATCAAATTTCAAGGCCATTCAAATAGTGCAAGATGGCTTCATTTGGATGAAACATGGCCGTAACAACGATAATAGATGGTAACAAACTCAACATCAAATTTCAAGGCCATTCAAATAGTGAAAAATGGCTTCATTTGGATGAAACATGGCCGTAACAACGATAATAGATGGCAACAAAATTCAACATCAAATTTCAAGGCCATTCAAATAGTGCAAAATGGCTTCATTTGGATAAAACATGGCCGTAACAACGATAATTTTTTTTTCTTTGGCACAACAACCACTGTCGGTCAAGGGCCTTCCAAGTACCCACTAGTGAAGTGAGCTTGGCTTTCAGTGACTTATTGTTACCATAGCAGAATAGTCAGTCCTACGTATCGGAGCACGGTCTATTTAGGGCTTGAACCCATGACGAGCATGTTGTTAAGTACGTTAACAACGATAATAGATGGCAACAAAATTCAACATCAAATTTCAAGGCCATTCAACTAGTGCAAGATGGCTTCATTTGGATGAAACATGGCCGTAACAACGATAATAGATGGCAACAAAATTCAACATCAAATTTCAAGGCCATTCAAATAGTGCAATATGGCTTCATTTGGATGAAACATGGCCGTAACAACGATAATAGATGGCAACAAAATTCAACATCAAATTTCAAGGCCATTGAAATAGTGCAAGATGGCTTCATTTGGATGAAACATGGCCGTAACAACGATAATAGATGGCAACAAAATTCAACATCAAATTTCAAGGCCATTGAATTAGTGCAAGATGGCTTCATTTGGATGAAACATGGCCGTAACAACGATAATAGATGGCAACAAAATTCAACATCAAATTTCAAGGCCATTCAAATAGTGCAATATGGCTTCATTTGGATGAAACATGGCCGTAACAACGATAATAGATGGCAACAAAATTCAACATCAAATTTCAAGGCCATTCAAATAGTGCAATATGGCTTCATTTGGATGAAACATGGCCGTAACAACGATAATAGATGGCAACAAAATTCAACATCAAATTTCAAGGCCATTGAATTAGTGCAAGATGGCTTCATTTGGATGAAACATGGCCGTAACAACGATAATAGATGGCAACAAAATTCAACATCAAATTTCAAGGCCATTCAAATAGTGCAACATGGCTTCATTTGGATGAAACATGGCCGTAACAACGATAATAGATGGCAACAAAATTCATTATCAAATTTCAAGGCCATTCAAATAGTGCAAGATGGCTTCATTTGGATGAAACATGGCCGTAACAACGATAATAGATGGTAACGAACTCAACATCAAATTTCAAGGCCATTGAAATAGTGCAAGATGGCTTCATTTGGATGAAACATCGCCGTAACAACGATACTAGATGGCAAAAAACTCAACATCAAATTTCAAGGCCATTCAAATAGTGCAAGATGGCTTCATTTGGATGAAACATGGCCGTTACAACGATAATAGATGGCAACAAAATTCAACATCAAATTTCAAGGCCAATCAAATAGTGCAAGATGGCTTCATTTGGATGAAACATGGCCGTAACAACGATAATAGATGGTAACAAACTCAACATCAAATTTCAAGGCCATTGAAATAGTGCAAAATGGCTTCATTTGGATGAAATATCGCCGTAACAACGATAATAGATGGCAAAAAAACTCAACATCAAATTTCAAGGCCATTCAAATAGTGCAAGATGGCTTCATTTGGATGAAACATGGCCGTTAAAACGATAATAGATGGCAACAAAATTCAACATCAAATTTCAAGGCCATTCGACTAGTGCAATATGGCTTCATTTGGATGAAACATGGCCGTAACAACGATAATAGATGGCAACAAAAACTCAACACCAAATTTCAAGGCCATTCAAATAGTGCAAGATGGCTTCATTTGGATGAAACATGGCCGTAACAACGATAATAGATGGCAACAAAATTCAACATCAAATTTCAAGGCCATTGAATTAGTGCAAGATGCCTTTATTTGGATGAAACATGGCCGTAACAACGATAATAGATGGCAACAAAATTCAACATCAAATTTCAAGGCCATTCAAATAGTGCAAGATGGCTTCATTTGGATGAAACATGGCCGTAAAAACGATAATAGATGGCAACAAAATTCAACATCAAATTTCAAGGCCATTCAAATAGTGCAAGATGGCTTCATTTGGATGAAACATGGCCGTAACAACGATAATAGATGGCAAAAAAACTCAACATCAAATTTCAAGGCTATTCAAATAGTGCAATATGGCTTCATTTGGATGAAACATGGCCGTAACAACGATAATAGATGGCAACAAAATTCAACATCAAATTTCAAGGCCATTCAAATAGTGCAATATGGCTTCATTTGGACGAAACATGGCCGCAACAACGATAATAGATGGCAACAAAATTCAACATCAAATTTCAAGGCCATTGAAATAGTGCAAGATGGCTTCATTTGGATGAAACATGGCCGTAACAACGATAATAGATGGCAACAAAATTCAACATCAAATTTCAAGGCCATTGAATTAGTGCAAGATGGCTTCATTTGGATGAAACATGGCCGTTAAAACGATAATAGATGGCAACAAAATTCAACATCAAATTTCAAGGCCAATCAAATAGTGCAAGATGGCTTCATTTGGATGAAACATGGCCGTAACAACGATAATAGATGGCAACAAAATTCAACATCAAATTTCAAGGCCATTCAAATAGTGCAATATGGCTTCATTTGGATGAAACATGGCCGTAACAACGATAATAGATGGCAACAAAATTCAACATCAAATTTCAAGGCCATTCAAATAGTGCAAGATGGCTTCATTTGGATGAAACATGGCCGTAACAACGATAATAGATGGCAACAAAATTCAACATCAAATTTCAAGGCTATTCAAATAGTGCAATATGGCTTCATTTGGATGAAACATGGCCGTAACAACGATAATAGATGGCAACAAAATTCAACATCAAATTTCAAGGCCATTCAAATAGTGCAATATGGCTTCATTTGGATGAAACATGGCCGTAACAACGATAATAGATGGCAACAAAATTCAACATCAAATTTCAAGGCCATTGAATTAGTGCAAGATGGCTTCATTTGGATGAAACATGGCCGTAACAACGATAATAGATGGCAACAAAATTCAACATCAAATTTCAAGGCCATTCAAATAGTGCAAGATGGCTTCATTTGGATGAAACATGGCCGTAACAACGATAATAGATGGCAACAAAATTCAACATCAAATTTCAAGGCCATTCAAATAGTGCAATATGGCTTCATTTGGATGAAACATGCCCGTAACAACGATAATAGATGGCAACAAAATTCAACATCAAATTTCAAGGCCATTCAAATAGTGCAATATGGCTTCATTTGGATGAAACATGGCCGTAACAACGATAATAGATGGCAACAAAATTCAACATCAAATTTCAAGGCCATTGAATTAGTGCAAGATGGCTTCATTTGGATGAAACATGGCCGTAACAACGATAATAGATGGCAACAAAATTCAACATCAAATTTCAAGGCCATTCAAATAGTACAAGATGGCTTCATTTGGATGAAACATGGCCGTAACAACGATAATAGATGGCAAAAAAACTCAACATCAAATTTCAAGGCCATTCAAATAGTGCAAGATGGCTTCATTTGGATGAAACATGGCCGTAACAACGATAATAGATGGCAAAAAAAAACTCAACATCAAATTTCAAGGCCATTCAAATAGTGAAAAATGGCTTCATTTGGATGAAACATGACCGTAAAAACGATAATAGATGGCAACAAAATTCAACATCAAATTTCAAGGCCATTCAAATAGTGCAATATGGCTTCATTTGGATGAAACATGGCCGTAACAACGATAATTTGTTTTTCTTTGGCACAACAACCACTGTCGGTCAAGGGCCTTCCAAGTACCCACTAGTGAAGTGAGCTTGGCTTTCAGTGACTTATTGTTACCATAGCAGAATAGTCAGTCCTATGTATCGGAGCACGGTCTGGTTAGGGCTTGGACCCATGACGAGCATGTTGTTAAGTACGTTAACAACGATAATAGATGGCAACAAAATTCAACATCAAATTTCAAGGCCATTCAAATAGTGCAAGATGCCTTTATTTGGATGAAACATGGCCGTAACAACGATAATAGATGGCAAAAAAAATCAACATCAAATTTCAAGGCCATTCAAATAGTGCAATATGGCTTCATTTGGATGAAACATGGCCGTAACAACGATAATAGATGGCAACAAAATTCAACATCAAATTTCAAGGCCATTGAATTAGTGCAAGATGGCTTCATTTGGATGAAACATGGCCGTAACAACGATAATAGATGGCAACAAAATTCAACATCAAATTTCAAGGCCATTCAAATAGTGCAAGATGGCTTCATTTGGATAAAACATGGCCGTAGTAACGATAATAGATCTCCCTATACAAAACGAAGTAAGAGGTGACGCTCACGTTACGCTCACGTTACGCTCATAGGTGAAACGATTGCTCACTATAGGATCTTCCTTCCACGAAAAAGTTACTCACTATAGAACGGTTTTGCTAACCAACTATGGATGCTTGGATGATTTTTATTTCTTTGCGGTGTTTCCATTCTCCGAGGCAACAAGCAATGGTAGAGTGATTGAATCATTGATATATTCATATTCAGATCAAAAGACATCATTGTTTTCTTCTACACACGTGTTGAAAGTGTATCAATAATTATCAAATTATTCCCAGTGATTCTAAATAATTATGTGGTGGAGATTCTACCTCGCTCCATCCGTTTTATCATGCGTAGTAGTGTTTTTTGTGTAGTTCAAAACGTTTAAATAAAAAGACTTGCTTCGAACTATCATGTACTTGCTTCCTGTACCATCATCCAAATGCAGTCAAATGCTTGCTTGAAAGGATTGCCAAATCGTACGCTATGAACGTTTAACTATTACAATTTTCCATTGTACATTAACCCAAAAATGCGTGGTACCATGCAAAATAGTGAAACCATCGGAGCTGCATAACTAGGACTAAGTGAACAACTTTAAAACATGCATATAACGGGTTTATATTTCCCACGGAATAATATACAATAATAATAAACACGGAATAAGGACATTCCTGGGCCATGGGTTTTTTTTTATATGAGCACATGATGAAGCAACAAAGTTGAATGAAGTTAGTTTAATTGATTTTATTTGCATTTAGCACCCCTGGATATCCATGGCTGCTTGGTACACAAATAGTCTTGCAGAAGATAGGGCAAGGGTCAATAATAAGCCGTGACAGTGAGCCCTGTGGATGGATGACCCATATGTCATATGAACATGTCATGACATTTAATAGAAGCTATTCCAGAAGTTCAGCATAACTAATTTAAATTTTCGTATGTCTTATATGGTTGTAAAAATGGTCAATGAGAGCGGAATAGTCAAACATCTTCTTCTTTACCACAACAACCGTTGTCGGCCAAGGCCTGCCTGCGCCACATCGGGGCTTGGTTTTTAGTGACTTTTTGATAACCTATAGCAGGTAAATGGCAGTCATACTGGAACTTAAACCCATGATAGGCATGTTGTTAAGTCGAACGAGTTGACGACTGCACCACGAGTCCAGCCGATAGTCAAACATACTGAAAAAGAAAGTTGACCATGATTGCTAATGTAATGGAAATACTAACATTTGTAAATAAAACATTTAAATAAGTAAATAAGACAAAACTATGAAAGGGCTATAAACCGGGATAAGGATTGGATGGAACCTGTACCAAGATAGCAACACGATCATAAAAAGTATCAGTAAAAAGACATCAAAAGAGAGCAGGAATGCTTATCTACATGTTTGCATGAAAACATTAAAATATGCCCTGCAGTCAGTATACACGTCTTAAATTCTGTTGCAAAACCTGCAACCGGGCCAAATTACCTAGTGGCAACAAACTCAACATCAAATTTCAAGGCCATTGAAATAGTGCAAAATGGCTTCATTTGGATAAAACATGGCCGTAACAACGATAATTTTTTTTTCTTTGGCACAACAACCACTGTCGGTCAAGGGCCTGCCAAGTACCCACTAGTGAAGTGAGCTTGGCTTTCAGTGACTTATTGTTACCATAGCAGGATAGTCAGTCCTACGTATGGGAGCACGGTCTATTTAGGGATTGAACCCATGACGAGCATGTTGTTAAGTACGTTAACAACGATAATAGATGGCAACAAAATTCAACATCAAATTTCAAGGCCATTCAAATAGTGCAAGATGTCTTCAGTTGGATGAAACATGGCCGTAACAACGATAATAGATGGCAACAAACATTCAAATAGTGCAAAATGGCTTCATTTGGATGAAACATGGCCGTAACAACGATAATAGATGGCAACAAAATTCAACATCAAATGTCAAGGCCATTGAATTAGTGCAAGATGCCTTTATTTGGATGAAACATGGCCGTAACAACGATAATAGATGGCAACAAAATTCAACATCAAATTTCAAGGCCATTCAAATAGTGCAAGATGGCTTCATTTGGATGAAACACGGCCGTAACAACGATAATAGATGGCAAAAAAACTCAACATGAAATTTCAAGGCCATTCAAATAGTGCAAAATGCCTTCATTTGGATAAAACATCGCCGTAACAACGATAATAGATGGCAACAAAATTCAACATCAAATTTCAAGGCCATTCAAATAGTGCAATATGGCTTCATTTAGATGAAACATGGCCGTAACAACGATAATAGATGGCAACAAAATTCAACATCAAATTTCAAGGCCATTCAAATAGTGCAAGATGGCTTCATTTGGATGAAACATGGCCGTAACAACGATAATAGATGGCAACAAAATTCAACATCAAATTTCAAGGCCATTCAAATAGTGCAAGATGGCTTCATTTGGATGAAACATGGCCGTAACAACGATAATAGATGGCAACAAAATTCAACATCAAATATCAAGGCCATTCAAATAGTGCAAGATGGCTTTATTTGGATGAAACAAGCCGTAACAACGATAATAGATGGCAAAAAACTCAACATCAAATTTCAAGGCCATTCAAATAGTGCAAGATGGCTTCATTTGGATGAAACATGGCCGTAACAACGATAATAGATGGCAACAAAATTCAACATCAAATTTCAAGGCCATTGAAATAGTGCAAGATGCCTTTATTTGGATGTAACATGGCCGTAACAACGATAATTTTTTTTTTTCTTTGGCACAACAACCACTGTCGGTCAAGGGCCTGCCAAGTACCCACTAGTGAAGTGAGCTTGGCTTTCAGTGACTTATTGTTACCATTGCAGGATAGTCAGTCCTACGTATGGGAGCACGGTCTATTCGGGGCTAGAACCCATGACGGGCATGTTGTTAAGTACGTTAACAACGATAATAGATGGCAAAAAAATTCAACATCAAATTTCAAGGCCATTCAAATTGTGCAGATTTGCTTCATGTGGATGAAACATGGCCGTAACAACGATAATAGATGGCAACAAACTCAACATCAAATTTCAAGGCCATTGAAATAGTGCAAAATGGCTTCATTTGGATAAAACATGGCCGTAACAATGATAATTTTTTTTCTTTGGTACAAAAACCACTGTCGGTCAAGGGCCTTCCAAGTACCCACTAGTGAAGTGAGCTTGGCTTTCAGTGACTTATTGTTACCATAGCAGGATAGTCAGACCTACGTATGGGAGCACGGTCTATTTAGGGCTTGAACCCATGACGAGCATGTTGTTAAGTACGTTAACAACGATAATAGATGGCAAAAAATTCAACATGAAATTTCAAGGCCATTCAAATAGTGCAAGATGGCTTCATTTGGATGAAACATGGCCGTAACAACGATAATAGATGGCAACAAAATTCAACATCAAATTTCAAGGACATTCAAATAGTGCAAGATGCCTTTATTTGGATGAAACATGGCCGTAACAACGATAATAGATGGCAACAAAATTCAACATCAAATTTCAAGGCCATTCAAATAGTGCAAGATGGCTTCATTTGGATGAAACATGGCCGTAACAACGATAATAGATGGCAACAAAATTCAACATCAAATTTCAAGGCCATTGAAATAGTGCAAGATGCCTTTATTTGGATGTAACATGGCCGTAACAACGATAATTTTTTTTTCTTTGGCACAACAACCACTGTCGGTCAAGGGCCTGCCAAGTACCCACTAGTGAAGTGAGCTTGGCTTTCAGTGACTTATTGTTACCATTGCAGGATAGTCAGTCCTACGTATGGGAGCACGGTCTATTCGGGGCTAGAACCCATGACGGGCATGTTGTTTAGTACGTTAACAACGATAATAGATGGCAACAAACTCAACATCAAATTTCAAGGCTATTCAAATAGTGCAAAATGGCTTCATTTGGATGAAACATGGCCGTAACAACGATAATAGATGGCAACAAAATTCAACATCAAATTTCAAGGACATTCAAATAGTGCAACATGGCTTCATTTGGATAAAACATGGCCGTAACAACGATAATAGATGGCAACAAAATTCAACATCAAATTTCAAGGCCATTCAAATAGTGCAAGATGGCTTCATTTGGATGAAACATGGCCGTAACAACGATAATAGATGGCAACAAACTCAAAATCAAATTTCAAGGCCATTCAAATAGTGCAAAATGGCTTCATTTGGATGAAACATGGCCGTAACAACGATGATAGATGGCAACAAAATTCAACATCAAATTTCAAGGCCATTGAAATAGTGCAAGATGCCTTTATTTGGATGAAACATGGCCGTAACAACGATAAACGATGGCAACAAAATTCAACATCAAATTTCAAGGCCATTCAAATAGCGCAAGATGGCTTCATTTGGATGAAACATGGCCGTAACAACGATAATAGATGGCAACAAAACTCAACATCAAATTTCAAGGACATTCAAATAGTGCAATATGGCTTCATTTGGATGAAACATGGCCGTAACAACGATAATAGATGGCAACAAAATTCAACATCAAATTTCAAGGCCATTCAAATAGTGCAAGATGGCTTCATTTGGATGAAACATGGCCGTAACAACGATAATAGATGGCAACAAAATTCAACATCAAATTTCAAGGCCATTGAATTAGTGCAACATGGCTTCATTTGGATAAAACATGGCCGTAACAACGATAATAGATGGCAAAAAAATTCAACATCAAATTTCAAGGCCATTCAAATAGTGCAAGATGGCTTCAGTTGGATGAAACATGGCCGTAACAACGATAACAGATGGCAAAAAAACTCAACATCAAATTTCAAGGCCATTCAAATAGTGCAAAATGGCTTCATTTGGATGAAACATGGCCGTAACAACGATAATAGATGGCAACAAAATTCAACATCAAATTTCAAGGACATTCAAATAGTGCAACATGGCTTCATTTGGATAAAACATGGCCGTAACAACGATAATAGATGGCAACAAAATTCAACATCAAATTTCAAGGCCATTCAAATAGTGCAAGATGGCTTCATTTGGATGAAACATGGCCGTAGCAACGATAATAGATGGCAACAAAATTCAACATTAAATTTCAAGGCCATTGAATTAGTGCAAGATGGCTTTATTTGGATGAAACATGGCCGTAACAACGATAATTTTTTTTTCTTTGGCACAACAACCACTGTCGGTCAAGGGCCGGCCAAGTACCCACTAGTGAAGTGAGCTTGGCTTTCAGTGACTAATTGTTACCATAGCAGGATAGTCAGTCCTACATATGGGAGCACGGTCTATTTAGGGCTTGAACCCATGACGAGCATGTTGTTAAGTACGTTAACAACGATAATAGATGGCAACAAAATTCAACATCAAATTTCAAGGCCATTCAAATAGTGCAAGATGGCTTCAGTTGGATGAAACATGGCCGTAACAACGATAATAGATGGCAACAAACTCAACATCAAATTTCAAGGCTATCCAAATAGTGCAAAATGGCTTCATTTGGATGAAACATGGCCGTAACAACGATAATAGATGGCAACACAATTCAACATCAAATTTCAAGGCCATTGATTTAGTATAAGATGGCTTCATTTGGATGAAACATGGCCGTAACAACGATAATAGATGGCAACAAAATTCATCAAATTTCGGCCATTTTATCAAATGGCTGTTAATGTTGAATGTCTGGATGTTATGTTGCCATCATTAATGGCCTTGCAAATTCAAAAATTCAAATAGTGCAAGATGGCTTCAGTTGGATAAAACATGGCCGTAACAACGATAATAGATGGCAACAAAATTCAACATCAAATTTCAAGGCCATTCAAATAGTGCAAGATGGCTTCATTTGGATGAAACATGGCCGTAACAACGATAATAGATAGCAAAAACTCAACATCAAATTTTAAGTCCATGCAAATAGTGCAATATGGCTTCATTTGGATGAAACATGGCAGTAACAACGATAATAGATGGCAACAAAATTCAACATCAAATTTCAAGGCCATTCAAATAGTGCAAGATGGCTTCATTTGGATGAAACATGGCCGTAACAACGATAATAGATGGCAACAAACTCAACATAAAATTTCAAGGCCATTGAAATAGTGCAAGATGGCTTCATTTGGATGAAACATGGCCGTAACAACGATAATAGATGGCAACAAAATTCAACATCAAATTTCAAGGCCAATGAATTAGTGCAAGATGCCTTTATTTGGATGTAACATGGCCGTAACAACGATAATTTTTTTTTTTGCTTTGGCACAACAACCACTGTCGGTCAAGGGCCTGCCAAGTACCCACTAGTGAAGTGAGCTTGGCTTTCAGTGACTTATTGTTACCATAGCAGGATAGTCAGTCCTACGTATGGGAGCACGGTCTATTTAGGGCTTGAACCCATGACGGGCATGTTGTTAAGTACGTTAACAACGATAATAGATGGCAACAAAATTCAACATCAAATTTCAAGGCCATTCAAATAGTGCAAGATGGCTTCAGTTGGATGAAACATGGCCGTAACAACGATAATAGATGGCAACAAAATTCAACATCAAATTTCAAGGCCATTCAAATAGTACAAGATGGCTTCTTTTGGATGAAAAATGGCCGTAACAACGATAATAGATGGCAACAAACTCAACATCAAATTTCAAGGCCATTGAAATAGTGCAATATGACTTCATTTGGATAAAACATGGCAATAACAACGATAATAGATGGCAAAAAAACTCAACATCAAATTTCAAAGCCATTCAAATAGTGCAATATGGCTTCATTTGGATGAAACATGGCCGTAACAACGATAATAGATGGCAAAAAAACTCAACATCAAATTTCAAGGCCATTCAAATAGTGCAAGATGGCTTCATTTGGATGAAACATGGCCGTAACAACGATAATAGATGGCAAAAAACTCAACATCAAATTTCAAGGCCATTCAAATAGTGCAAGATGGCTTCATTTGGATGAAACATGGCCGTAATAAGGATAATAGATGGCAAAAAACTTAACATCAAAATTAATTGCCATTCAAATAGTAAAAGATGCCTTTATTTGGATGAAACATAGCCGTAACAACGATAATAGATGGCAACAAAATTCAACATCAAATTTCATGGCCATTCAAATAGTGCAAGATGGCTTCATTTGGATGAAACATGGCAGTAGCAACGATAATAGATGGCAACAAAATTCAACATCAAATTTCAAGGCCATTCAAATAGTGCAAGATGGCTTCATTTGGATGAAACATGGCCGTAACAACGATAATAGATGGCAACAAACTCAACATCAAATTTCAAGGCCATTGAAATAGTGCAAGATGGCTTCATTTGGATGAAACATGGCCGTAACAACGATAATAGATGGCAACAAAATTCAACATCAAATTTCAAGCCAATCAAATAGTGCAAGATGGCTTCATTTGGATGAAACATGGCCGTAACAACGATAATAGATGGCAACAAAATTCAACATCAAATTTCAAGGCCAATGAATTAGTGCAAAATGGCTTCATTTGGATGAAACATGGTAATTTTTTTTTTTTCTTTGGCACAACAACCACTGTCGGTCAAGGGCCTGCCAAGTACCCACTAGTGAAGTGAGCTTGGCTTTCAGTGACTTATTGTTACCATAGCAGGATAGTCAGACCTACGTATGGGAGCACGGTCTATTTAGGGCTTGAACCCATGACGGGCATGTTGTTAAGTACGTTAACAACGATAATAGATGGCAACAAAATTCAACATCAAATTTCAAGGCCATTCAAATAGTGCAAGATGGCTTCATTTGGATGAAACATGGCCGTAACAACGATAATAGATGGCAACAAAATTCAACATCAAATTTCAAGGCCATTCAAATAGTACAAGATGGCTACATTTGGATGAAACATGGCCGTAACAACAATAATAGATGGCAACAAACTCAACATCAAATTTCAAGGCCATTGAAATAGTGCAAAATGGCTTCATTTGGATGAAACATGGCCGTAACAACGATAATTTTTTTTTCTTTGGCACAACAACCACTGTCGGTCAAGGACCTGCCAAGTACCCACTAGTGAAGTGAACTTGGCTTTCAGTGTCTTATTGTTACCATAACAGGATAGTCAGTCCTACGTATGGGAGCAAGGTCTATTTAGGGCTTGAACCCATGACGGGCATGTTGTTAAGTACGTTAACAACGATAATAGATGGCAAAAAAACTCAACATCAAATTTCAAGGCCATTCAAATAGTGCAAGATGGCTTCATTTGGATGAAACATGGCCGTAATAAGGATAATAGATGGCAAAAAAACTTAACATCAAATTTAATTGCCATTCAAATAGTGCAAGATGCCTTTATTTGGATGAAACATAGCCGTAACAACGATAATAGATGGCAACAAAATTCAACATCAAATTTCATGGCCATTCAAATAGTGCAAGATGGCTTCATTTGGATGAAACATGGCAGTAGCAACGATAATAGATGGCAACAAAATTCAACATCAAATTTCAAGGCCATTCAAATAGTGCAAGATGGCTTCATTTGGATGAAACATGGCCGTAACAACGATAATAGATGGCAACAAACTCAACATCAAATTTCAAGGCCATTGAAATAGTGCAAGATGGCTTCATTTGGATGAAACATGGCCGTAACAACGATAATAGATGGCAACAAAATTCAACATCAAATTTCAAGCCAATCAAATAGTGCAAGATGGCTTCATTTGGATGAAACATGGCCGTAACAACGATAATAGATGGCAACAAAATTCAACATCAAATTTCAAGGCCAATGAATTAGTGCAAAATGGCTTCATTTGGATGAAACATGGCCGTAACAACGATAATTTTTTTTTTTTGCTTTGGCACAACAACCACTGTCGGTCAAGGACCTGCCAAGTACCCACTAGTGAACTGAGCTTGGCTTTCAGTGACTTATTGTTACCATAGCAGGATAGTCAGTCCTACGTATGGGAGCACGGTCTATTTAGGGCTTGAACCCATGACGGGCATGTTGTTAAGTACGTTAACAACGATAATAGATGGCAACAAAATTCAACATCAAATTTCAAGGCCATTCAAATAGTGCAAGATGGCTTCATTTGGATGAAACATGGCCGTAACAACGATAATAGATGGCAACAAAATTCAACATCAAATTTCAAGGCCATTCAAATAGTGAAAAATGGCTTCATTTGGATGAAACATGGCCGTAACAACAATAATAGATGGCAACAAACTCAACATCAAATTTCAAGGCCATTGAAATAGTGCAAAATGGCTTCATTTGGATGAAACATGGCCGTAACAACGATAATTTTTTTTCTTTGGCACAACAACCACTGTCGGTCAAGGACCTGCCAAGTACCCACTAGTGAAGTGAACTTGGCTTTCAGTGTCTTATTGTTACCATAACAGGATAGTCAGTCCAACGTATGGGAGCAAGGTCTTTTAGGGCTTGAACCCATGACGGGCATGTTGTTAAGTACGTTAACAACAATAGTAGATGGCAACAAAATTCAACATCAAATTTCAAGGCCATTCAAATAGTGCAAGATGGCTTCATTTGGATGAAACATGGCCGTAACAACGATAATAGATGGCAACAAAATTCAACATCAAATTTCAAGGCCAATGAATTAGTGCAAGATGCCTTTATTTGGATGTATCATGGCCGTAACAACGATAATTTTTTTTTCTTTGGCACAACAACCACTGTCGGTCAATGGCCTGCCAAGTACCCACTAGTGAAGTGAGCTTGGCTTTCAGTGACTTATTGTTACCATAGCAGGATAGTCAGTCCTACGCATGGGAGCACGGTCTATTTAGGGCTTGAACCCATGACGGGCATGTTGTTAAGTACGTTAACAACGATAATAGATGGTAACAAAATTCAACATCAAATTTCATGGCCATTCAAATAGAGCAAGATGGCTTCTTTTGGATGAAACATGGCCGTAACAACGATAATAGATGGCAACAAAACTCAACATCAAATTTCAAGGCTATTGAAATAGTGCAAGATGGCTTCATTTGGATGAAACATGGCCGTAACAACGAAAATAGATGGCGACAAAATTCAACATCAAATTTCAAGGCCATTCAAATAGTGCAATATGACTTCATTTGGATAAAACATGGCAGTAACAACGATTATAGATGGCAAAAAACTCAACATCAAATTTCAAGGCCATTCAAATAGTGCAATATGGCTTCATTTGGATGAAACATGGCCGTAACAACGATAATAGATGGCAAAAAACTCAACATCAAATTTCAAGGCCATTCAAATAGTGCAAGATGGCTTCATTTGGATGAAACATGGCCGTAACAACGATAATAGATGGCAACAAAACTCAACATCAAATTTCAAGGCCATTGAAATAGTGCAAGATGGCTTCATTTGGATGAAACATGGCCGTAATAAGGATAATAGATGGCAACAAACTCAACATCAAATTTCAAGGCCATTGACATAGTGCAAGATGCCTTTATTTGGATGAAACATAGCCGTAACAACGATAATAGATGGCAACAAAATTCAACATCAAATTTCAAGGCCATTCAAATAGTGCAAGTTGCCTTTATTTGGATGAAACATAGCCGTAACAACGATAATAGATGGCAACAAAATTCAACATCAAATTTCAAGGCCATTCAAATAGTGCAAGATGGCTTCATTTGGATGAAACTTGGCCGTAACAACGATAATAGATGGCAACAAACTCAACATCAAATTTCAAGGCCATTGAAATAGTGCAAGATGGCTTCATTTGGATGAAACATGGCCGTAACAACGATAATAGATGGCAACAAAATTCAACATCAAATTTCAAGGCCATTCAAATAGTGCAATATGGCTTTATTTGGATGAAACATGGCCGTAACAACGATAATAAATGGCAAAAAAACTCAACATCAAATTTCAAGGCCAATGAATTAGTGCAAGATGGCTTCATTTGGATGAAACACGGCCGTAACAACGATAATAGATGGCAACAAAATTCAACATCAAATTTCAAGGCCAATGAATTAGTGCAAGATGCCTTTATTTGGATGTAACATGGCCGTAACAACGATAATTTTTTTTTCTTTGGCACAACAACCACTGTCGGTCAATTGCCTGCCAAGTACCCACTAGTGAAGTGAGCTTGGCTTTCAGTGACTTATTGTTACCATATCAGGATAGTCAGTCCTACGTATGGGAGCACGGTCTATTTAAGGCTTGAACCCATGACGGGCATGTTGTTAAGTACGTTAACAACGATAATAGATGGCAACAAAACTCAACATCAAATTTCAAGGCCATTCAAATAGTGCAAAATGGCTTCAATTGGATGAAACATGGCCGTAACAACGATAATAGATGGCAACAAAACTCAACATCAAATTTCAAGGCCATTCAAATAGTGCAAAATGGCTTCATTTGGATGAAACATGGCCGTAAAAACGATAATAGATGGCAACAAACTCAACATCAAATTTCAAGGCCATTGACATAGTGCAAGATGCCTTTATTTGGATGAAACATAGCCGTAACAACGATAATAGATGGCAACAAAATTCAACATCAAATTTCAAGGCCATTCAAATAGTGCAAGATGCCTTTATTTGGATGAAACATAGCCGTAACAACGATAATAGATGGCAACAAAATTCAACATCAAATTTCATGGCCATTCAAATAGTGCAAGATGGCTTCATTTGGATGAAACATGGCAGTAGCAACGATAATAGATGGCAACAAAATTCAACATCAAATTTCAAGGCCATTCAAATAGTGCAAGATGGCTTCATTTGGATGAAACATGGCCGTAACAACGATAATAGATGGCAACAAACTCAACATCAAATTTCAAGGCCATTGAAATAGTGCAAGATGGCTTCATTTGGATGAAACATGGCCGTAACAACGATAAAAGATGGCAACAAAATTCAACATCAAATTTCAAGCCAATCAAATAGTGCAAGATGGCTTCATTTGGATGAAACATGGCCGTAACAACGATAATAGATGGCAACAAAATTCAACATCAAATTTCAAGGCCAATGAATTAGTGCAAAATGGCTTCATTTGGATGAAACATGGCCGTAACAACGATAATTTTTTTTTTTGCTTTGGCACAACAACCACTGTCGGTCAAGGGCCTGCCAAGTACCCACTAGTGAAGTGAGCTTGGCTTTCAGTGACTTATTGTTACCATAGCAGGATAGTCAGTCCTACGTATGGGAGCACGGTCTATTTAGGGCTTGAACCCATGACGGGCATGTTGTTAAGTACGTTAATAACGATAATAGATGGCAACAAAATTCAACATCAAATTTCAAGGCCATTCAACTAGTGCAAGATGGCTTCATTTGGATGAAACATGGCCGTAACAACGATAATAGATGGCAACAAAATTCAACATCAAATTTCAAGGCCATTCAAATAGTACAAGATGGCTACATTTGGATGAAACATGGCCGTAACAACAATAATAGATGGCAACAAACTCAACATCAAATTTCAAGGCCATTCAAATAGTGCAATATGGCTTCATTTGGATGAAACATGGCCGTAACAACGATAATTTTTTTTTCTTTGGCACAACAACCACTGTCGGTCAAGGACCTGCCAAGTACCCACTAGTGAAGTGAACTTGGCTTTCAGTGTCTTATTGTTACCATAACAGGATAGTCAGTCCTACGTATGGGAGCAAGGTCTATTTAGGGCTTGAACCCATGACGGGCATGTTGTTAAGTACGTTAACAACGATAATAGATGGCAACAAAATTCAACATCAAATTTCAAGGCCATTCAAATAGTGCAAGATGGCTTCATTTGGATGAAACATGGCCGTAACAACGATAATAGATGGCAACAAAATTCAACATCAAATTTCAAGGCCAATGAATTAGAGCAAGATGCCTTTATTTGGATGTATCATGGCCGTAACAACGATAATTTTTTTTCTTTGGCACAACAACCACTGTCGGTCAATGGCCTGCCAAGTACCCACTAGTGAAGTGAGCTTGGCTTTCAGTGACTTATTGTTACCATAGCAGGATAGTCAGTCCTACGCATGGGAGCCTGGTCTATTTAGGGCTTGAACCCATGACGGGCATGTTGTTAAGTACGTTAACAACGATAATAGATGGCAACAAAATTCAACATCAAATTTCATGGCCATTCAAATAGAGCAAGATGGCTTCTTTTGGATGAAACATGGCCGTAACAACGATAATAGATGGCAACAAAACTCAACATCAAATTTCAAGGCTATTCAAATAGAGCAAGATGGCTTCTTTTGGATGAAACATGGCCGTAACAACGATAATAGATGGCGACAAAATTCAACATCAAATTTCAAGGCCATTCAAATAGTGCAATATGACTTCATTTGGATAAAACATGGCAGTAACAACGATTATAGATGGCAAAAAACTCAACATCAAATTTCAAGGCCATTCAAATAGTGCAATATGGCTTCATTTGGATGAAACATGGCCGTAACAACGATAATAGATGGCAAAAAACTCAACATCAAATTCCAAGGCCATTAAAATAGTGCAAGATGGCTTCATTTGGATGAAACATGGCCGTAACAACGATAATAGATGGCAACAAAACTCAACATCAAATTTCAAGGCCATTGAAATAGTGCAAGATGGCTTCATTTGGATGAAACATGGCCGTAATAAGGATAATAGATGGCAACAAACTCAACATCAAATTTCAAGGCCATTGACATAGTGCAAGATGCCTTTATTTGGATGAAACATAGCCGTAACAACGATAATAGATGGCAACAAAATTCAACATCAAATTTCAAGGCCATTCAAATAGTGCAAGTTGCCTTTATTTGGATGAAACATAGCCGTAACAACGATAATAGATGGCAACAAAATTCAACATCAAATTTCAAGGCCATTCAAATAGTGCAAGATGGCTTCATTTGGATGAAACATGGCAGTAACAACGATAATAGATGGCAACAAAATTCAACATCAAATTTCAAGGCCATTCAAATAGTGCAAGATGGCTTCATTTGGATGAAACTTGGCCGTAACAACGATAATAGATGGCAACAAACTCAACATCAAATTTCAAGGCCATTGAAATAGTGCAAGATGGCTTCATTTGGATGAAACATGGCCGTAACAACGATAATAGATGGCAACAAAATTCAACATCAAATTTCAAGGCCATTCAAATAGTGCAATATGGCTTCATTTGGATGAAACATGGCCGTAACAACGATAATAGATGGCAACAAACTCAACATCAAATTTCAAGGCCATTGAAATAGTGCAAGATGCCTTTATTTGGATGAAACATAGCCGTAACAACGATAATAGATGGCAACAAAATTCAACATCAAATTTCAAGGCCATTGAAATAGTGCAAGATGGCTTCATTTGGATAAAACATGGCCGTAACAACGATAATAGATGGCAACAAAATTCAACATCAAATTTCAAGGCCATTCAAATAGTGCAAGATGGCTTCATTTGGATGAAACATGGCCGTAACAACGATAATAGATGGCAACAAAATTCAACATCAAATTTCAAGGCCATTCAACTAGTGCAAGATGGCTTCATTTGGATGAAACATGGCCGTAACAACGATAATAGATGGCAACAAACTCAACATCAAATTTCAAGGCCATTGAAATAGTGCAAAATGGCTTCATTTGGATAAAACATGGCCGTAACAACGATAATAGATGGCAACAAAATTCAACATCAAATTTCAAGGCCATTCAAATAGTGCAAGATGGCTTCATTTGGATGAAACATGGCCGTAACAACGATAATAGATGGCAACAAAACTCAACATCAAATTTCAAGGCCAATGAATTAGTGCAAGATGCCTTTATTTGGATGTAACATGGCCGTAACAACGATAATTTTTTTTTTCTTTGGCACAACAACCACTGTCGGTCAAGGGCCTGCCAAGTACCCACTAGTGAAGTGAGCTTGGCTTTCAGTGACTTATTGTTACCATATCAGGATAGTCAGTCCTACGTATGGGAGCACAGTCTATTTAAGGCTTGAACCCATGACGGGCATGTTGTTAAGTACGTTAACAACGATAATAGATGGCAACAAAACTCAACATCAAATTTCAAGGCCATTCAAATAGTGCAAAATGGCTTCATTTGGATGAAACATGGCCGTAACAACGATAATAGATGGCAACAAAATTCAACATCAAATTTCAAGGCCATTCAAATAGTGCAATATGGCTTCATTTGGATGAAACATGGCCGTAAAAACGATAATAGATGGCAACAAACTCAACATCAAATTTCAAGGCCATTGAAATAGTGCAAGATGCCTTTATTTGGATGAAACATAGCCGTAACAACGATAATAGATGGCAACAAAATTCAACATCAAATTTCAAGGCCATTGAAATAGTGCAAGATGGCTTCATTTGGATGAAACATGGCCGTAACAACGATAATAGATGGCAACAAAATTCAACATCAAATTTCAAGGCCATTCAACTAGTGCAAGATGGCTTCATTTGGATGAAACATGGCCGTAACAACGATAATAGATGGCAACAAACTCAACATCAAATTTCAAGGCCATTGAAATAGTGCAAAATGGCTTCATTTGGATAAAACATGGCCGTAACAACGATAATAGATGGCAACAAAATTCAACATCAAATTTCAAGGCCATTCAAATAGTGCAAGATGGCTTCATTTGGATGAAACATGGCCGTAACAACGATAATAGATGGCAACAAAACTCAACATCAAATTTCAAGGCCAATGAATTAGTGCAAGATGCCTTTATTTGGATGTAACATGGCCGTAACAACGATAATTTTTTTTTCTTTGGCACAACAACCACTGTCGGTCAAGGGCCTGCCAAGTACCCACTAGTGAAGTGAGCTTGGCTTTCAGTGACTTATTGTTACCATATCAGGATAGTCAGTCCTACGTATGGGAGCACGGTCTATTTAAGGCTTGAACCCATGACGGGCATGTTGTTAAGTACGTTAACAACGATAATAGATGGCAACAAAACTCAACATCAAATTTCAAGGCCATTCAAATAGTGCAAAATGGCTTCAATTGGATGAAACATGGCCGTAACAACGATAATAGATGGCAACAAAATTCAACATCAAATTTCAAGGCCATTCAAATAGTGCAATATGGCTTCATTTGGATGAAACATGGCCGTAAAAACGATAATAGATGGCAACAAACTCAACATCAAATTTCAAGGCCATTGAAATAGTGCAAGATGCCTTTATTTGGATGAAACATAGCCGTAACAACGATAATAGATGGCAACAAAATTCAACATCAAATTTCAAGGCCATTGAAATAGTGCAAGATGGCTTCATTTGGATGAAACATGGCCGTAACAACGATAATAGATGGCAACAAAATTCAACATCAAATTTCAAGGCCATTCAACTAGTGCAAGATGGCTTCATTTGGATGAAACATGGCCGTAACAACGATAATAGATGGCAACAAACTCAACATCAAATTTCAAGGCCATTGAAATAGTGCAAAATGGCTTCATTTGGATGAAACATGGCCGTAACAACGATAATAGATGGCAACAAAATTCAACATCAAATTTCAAGGCCATTCAAATAGTGCAAGATGGCTTCATTTGGATGAAACATGGCCGTAACAACGATAATAGATGGCAACAAAACTCAACATCAAATTTCAAGGCCAATGAATTAGTGCAAGATGCCTTTATTTGGATGTAACATGGCCGTAACAACGATAATTTTTTTTTCTTTGGCACAACAACCACTGTCGGTCAAGGGCCTGCCAAGTACCCACTAGTGAAGTGAGCTTGGCTTTCAGTGACTTATTGTTATCATAGCAGGATAGTCAGTCCTACGTATGGGAGCACGGGTTATTAAGGGCTTGAACCCATGACGGGCATGTTGTTAAGTACGTTAACAACGATAATAGATGGCAACAAAATTCAACATCAAATTTCAAGGCCATTCAAATAGTGCAAGATGGCTTCATTTGGATGAAACATGGCCGTAACAACGATAATAGATGGCAACAAAATTCAACATCAAATTTCAAGGCCATTCAAATAGTGCAAGATGGCTTCATTTGGATGAAACATGGCCGTAACAACGATAATAGATGGCAACAAAATTCAACATCAAATTTCAAGGCCAATGAATAAGCGCAAGATGGCTTCATTTGGATGAAACATGGCCGTAACAACGATAATAGATGGCAACAAAACTCAACATCAAATTTCAAGGCCATTCAAATAGTGCAAGATGGCTTCATTTGGATGAAACATGGCCGTAACAACGATAATAGATGGTGAACCGTAAATTAGAACCACACTATCTAAACCACAAATAATTAGCACTTAAATTTACCGCACTCAAAACGAATCAAGAAAACCACTTATACAGCTAGAACAATTACACACTTTATTTCCTAACGCAGCTAGCCTTGTACCCTATCCAATCTACCCCACACGTTTTGTCCTACAGCTAATCTACGAATAATCGAAAGCATCTGTGCTTTGGATCTCTCGCACCTCGCACCCCGCACTCACTCTCTCATCTGTTCGCCTCTTCGTCGTTGCTCTTAATCCGCACTCACTCTCGCATCTTTTCGCCTCTTCGTCGTTGCTCTTATCCGCACGGCTACTCACTCTTCCTTATCTCCTCAATTTGCTATGGTAGCCGGCCGAGATCTCCGCAGTCGATCTCGTGGCATCTACTGTGGTACAGTCGAGGTCGCTACATGTCTTTTCCCTTTTTTTTTTTTCCCAAATAACAAGTCGTTCGTTGCCCCTATCGGTTCACCTCTGCCTTATTGACGATATCGCTATCAACGCATGAGCTAATAACGCTTCCACGCAACTTCTGCGACATTACGTTACTTTGACGATACGATGGCCAATTCATGTCTTTCCGTGTACATGATTCAAGGTAACGCCTAACCTTCTTAACACATCTAAACAGGCCAACCCTTCGTCTAGCTGAATCGTGCACCAACATGTTAACAGCGCCCCTTTGCAATGCTCCTGTCTCTTCCCCATTCCTGACATTTCATTGTGGTGTAAATGTACGTATCTGTATGCGCCGTAATCTCATCGCGTTACGCATTCACATAAATTTCGCCAAGTTTTCGAGCCGCAGATAGAGATTTTTGCCTTCCAAGATTCACCGAATCACCGAATCACCGATTTCCGAGTTGTACCGGTCATGCCGCTTCTTTCTTTGCGCAGTCGCTCTACCGGCCTCATCCGCCATTGCGCAGCCTCTCTACCGGCCTCATCCGTCATTGTCACCTCGAGCCTAATTCTTTTTAGCAGCCGCTCACCAGTATGTCATGTGTTTCCGCGCTTTCAGTCCGTGCCGTGTTGTGTTTCTGCGATAGCGTGTGAAGTAAGATTGAAAAGGTTTATTAGAGTAGTGTGTAATTGTGTAATCGTTCTTTTTTTTTTTTTTTTTTTTTTTTTTTTTTTTTTTTTTTAAAACGTTATAATATATATGTAACCTACCCTAGAACTAATCCCTACGTTGCCCTACCTACCCTACCTAATTTCAAAATGGGTTGTAGCAGCCGAAGATTAATCTATACCTATCCTATCCTATCATAACATATACATTCCGAAGCATCAGTCACGCTCCGCTCTTACCGCTGCTCTTTCGTTTCACTCTTACTATTCGTTAAACTTCTTCAGTCGGTTGTTATGTACCTTCTCCAAGGCCATTGAATCTTCCGAATTTTTTGAGTCATTACTCATAATATGTTCCTTTAACATCAAAACCCTTTCTTTATAGGAACTATATGGCTCATGAAACCCCTGTCGTAGAGTTTCTACTTCATGGAACATGGCTTCCAAATGAAAACGCTCTCCAAAAACATTCACGAGGTTATTCCTAATCTCATCCCATGTATCAGCCACTATTCTTTTAAAATATCCTGCAGCGTTACCCCTCAATTTTAACATTACTATGCGAATTAATTCCTCTTCCGAATGTCCATCAGGAATCTGTTTAGCAAAATAATCGATCTGATAGAGGAATCCATCTAATTCCTTCGGCGCACCATTATAATCAGGGATAAACTTCATGGCGTTTTCAATGGGGAACTCGTAAGCCATATTGGCGTTGGTGCCGTTTAATAACCTGTCCAGCTCAAAACTTTGGTTAAGTAATTCCCGCTTCAACCTGCGGATTCGTTCTTTGTGATTGCAACTGGCCTCACTTATCGTTGTTGAATTTAGTTTGTTGGATTCGATATAATTTATATTATTTAAGCTACCAGTTGCTACCTGGATTGCTCTACTCCTAAGTGCCAAAACTCGTTCGGTCATGCCAAAGTCAATGACCCTGCCCAACTAATATGTCACTAATACTATGTCACTGAAAATCTATATCACTTATAATCTATATCTCTAATAATCTATATCTCTAATAATCTATCACTAATAATCTATATCACTATTTTACTTTACCTCTATCTCTACTACATACAATTAACCAATACAAAACTTAAGTAAACTATTAAACGACGATTCGAATGACCTAAAAAGTAGACAATAAATTAGTAAAATTCAACAATAATTGTTATCAATTAATAAAATGAATAAATACAAAAAATCAATTAAATAAATATAAAAATTGTGATAACATTTGGCAAACAACCACACTGACGATACACCACACCCTACTTTTAGTGACTCTCTCGATCATTCACTGCCGCCATTGCAACGATGATGCTAGCTCCTTTATCACTGCTACTTCTATGAAGAGAAGGAAAAAGTTACGTACTTATCTACTTCTATGTATTCGTTTTTGTGTAGTCTAAATAAAACAATTAAAAGTAAACGTTACGCTATGTTTAACACTAATAGCTAGGTAATAGCACCGTTCACCAGTCAGAAAAGACGCACCACACAGGCTAAATAACGCACTGCTTTCCGCTGTCACCACATGAACCGTAAATTAGAACCACACTATCTAAACCACAAATAATTAGCACTTAAATTTACCGCACTCAAAACGAATCAAGAAAACCACTTATACAGCTAGAACAATTACACACTTTATTTCCTAACGCAGCTAGCCTTGTACCCTATCCAATCTACCGCACACGTTTTGTCCTACAGCTAATCTACGAATAATCGAAAGCATCTGTGCTTTGGATCTCTCGCACCTCGCACCCCGCACTCACTCTCTCATCTGTTCGCCTCTTCGTCGTTGCTCTTAATCCGCACTCACTCTCGCATCTTTTCGCCTCTTCGTCGTTGCTCTTATCCGCACGGCTACTCACTCTTCCTTATCTCCTCAATTTGCTATGGTAGCCGGCCGAGATCTCCGCAGTCGATCTCGTGGCATCTGTGGTACAGTCGAGGTCGCTACAATGGTAACAAAATTCAACATCAAATTTCAAGGCCATTCAAATAGTGCAAGATGGCTTCATTTGGATGAAACATGGCCGTAACAACGATAATAGATGGCAACAAAACTCAACATAAAACTTCAAGGCCATTCAATTAGTGCAATATGACTTCATTTGGATAAAACATGGCCGTAAGAACGATAATAGATGGCAACAAAATTCAACATCAAATTTCAAGGCCATTCAAATAGTGCAAGATGGCTTCATTTGGATGAAACATGGCCGTAACAACGATAATAGATGGCAACAAAATTCAACATCAAATTTCAAGGCCATTCAAATAGTGCAATATGGCTTCATTTGGATGAAACATGGCCGTAACAACGATAATAGATGGCAACAAAATTCAACATCAAATTTCAAGGCCATTCAACTAGTGCAAGATGGCTTCATTTGGATGAAACATGGCCGTAACAACGATAATAGATGGCAACAAAATTCAACATCAAATTTCAAGGCCATTCAAATAGTGCAAGATGGCTTCATTTAAATGAAACATGGCCGTAACAACGATAATAGATGGCAACAAAATTCAACATCAAATTTCAAGGCCATTGAATTAGTGCAAGATGGCTTCATTTGGATGTAACATGGCCGTAACAACGATAATAGATGGCAACAAAATTCAACATCAAATTTCAAGACCATTCAAATAGTGCAAGATGGCTTCATTTGGATGAAACATGGCCGTAACAACGATAATAGATGGCAACAAAATTCAACATCAAATTTCAAGGCCATTCAAATAGTGCAAGATGGCTTCATTTGGATAAAACATGGCCGTAACAACGATAATAGATGGCAAAAAACTTAACATCAAATTTCAAGGCCATTCAAATAGTGCAAAATGGCTTCATTTGGATGAAACATGGCCGTAACAACGATAATAGATGGCAACAAAATCCAACGTCAAATTTCAAGGCCATTCAAATAGTGCAATATGGCTTCATTGGGATGAAACATGGCCGTAATAACGATAATAGATGGCAACAAAATTCAACATCAAATTTCAAGGCCATTCAAATAGTGCAAGATGGCTTCATTTGGATGAAACATGGCCGTAACAACGATAATAGATGGCAACAAAATTCAACATCAAATTTCAAGGCCATTCAAATAGTGCAAGATGGCTTCATTTGGATGAAACATGGCCGTAACAACGATAATAGATGGCAACAAAATTCAACATCAAATTTCAAGGCCATTGAAATAGCGCAACATGGCTTCATTTGGATGAAACATGGCCGTAACAACGATAATAGATGGCAACAAAACTCAACATCAAATTTCAAGGCCATTCAAATAGTGCAAGATGGCTTCATTTGGATGAAACATGGCCGTAACAACGATAATAGATGGTAACAAAATTCAACATCAAATTTCAAGGCCATTCAAATAGTGCAAGATGGCCTCATTTGGATGAAACATGGCCGTAACAACGATAATAGATGGCAACAAAACTCAACATAAAACTTCAAGGCCATTCAATAAGTGCAATATGACTTCATTTGGATAAAACATGGCCGTAACAACGATAATAGATGGCAACAAAATTCAACATCAAATTTCAAGGCCATTCAAATAGTGCAAGATGGCTTCATTTGGATGAAACATGGCCGTAACAACGATAATAGATGGCAACAAAATTCAACATCAAATTTCAAGGCCATTGAATTAGTGCAAGATGGCTTCATTTGGATGTAACATGGCCGTAACAACGATAATAGATGGCAACAAAATTCAACATCAAATTTCAAGGCCATTCAAATAGTGCAAGATGGCTTCATTTGGATGAAACATGGCCGTAACAACGATAATAGATGGCAACAAAATTCAACATCAAATTTCAAGGCCATTCAAATAGTGCAAGATGGCTTCATTTGGATAAAACATGGCCGTAACAACGATAATAGATGGCAAAAAAACTTAACATCAAATTTCAAGGCCATTCAAATAGTGCAAGATGGCTTCATTTGGATGAAACATGGCCGTAACAACGATAATAGATGGCAACAAAATCCAACGTCAAATTTCAAGGCCATTCAAATAGTGCAATATGGCTTCATTGGGATGAAACATGGCCGTAATAACGATAATAGATGGCAACAAAATTCAACATCAAATTTCAAGGCCATTCAAATAGTGCAAGATGGCTTCATTTGGATAAAACATGGCCGTAACAACGATAATAGATGGCAAAAAAACATAACATCAAATTTCAAGGCCATTCAAATAGTGCAAGATGGCTTCATTTGGATGAAACATGGCCGTAACAACGATAAAAGATGGCAACAATATTCAACATCAAATTTCAAGGCCAATGAATTAGTGCAAGATGCCTTTATTTGGATGTAACATGGCCGTAACAACGATAATAGATGGCAACAAAACTCAACATCAAATTTCAAGGCCATTCAAATAGTGCAAGATGGCTTTATTTGGATGTAACATGGCCGTAACAACGATAATAGATGGCAACAAAACTCAACATCAAATTTCAAGGCCATTCAAATAGTGCAAGATGGCTTCATTTGGATGAAACATGGCCGTAACAACGATAATAGATGGCAAAAAAACTAAACATAAAATTTCAAGGCCATTCAAATAGTGCAATATGGCTTCATTTGGATGAAACATGGCCGTAACAACGATAATAGATGGCAACAAAATTCAACATCAAATTTCAAGGCCAATGAATTAGTGCAAGATGGCTTCATTTGGATGAAACACGGCCGTAACAACGATAATAGATGGCAACAAAATTCAACATCAAATTTCAAGGCCATTCAAATAGTGCAAGATGGCTTCATTTGGATGAAACATGGCCGTAACAACGATAATAGATGGCAACAAAATTCAACATCAAATTTCAAGGCCAATGAATTAGTGCAAGATGCCTTTATTTGGATGTAACATGGCCGTAACAACGATAATAGATGGCAACAAAACTCAACATCAAATTTCAAGGCCATTGAATTAGTGCAAGATGGCTTCATTTGGATGAAACACGGCCGTAACAACGATAATAGATGGCAACAAATCTCAACATCAAATTTCAAGGCCATTCAAATAGTGCAAGATGGCTTCATTTGGATGAAACACGGCCGTAACAACGATAATAGATGGCAACAAAACTCAACATCAAATTTCAAGGCCATTCAAATAGTGCAAGATGGCTTCATTTGGATGAAACACGGCCGTAACAACGATAATAGATGGCAACAAAACTCAACATCAAATTTCAAGGCCATTCAAATAGTGCAAGATGGCTTCATTTGGATGAAACACGGCCGTAACAACGATAATAGATGGCAACAAAACTCAACATCAAATTTCAAGGCCATTCAAATAGTGCAAGATGGCTTCATTTGGATGAAACACGGCCGTAACAACGATAATAGATGGCAACAAAACTCAACATCAAATTTCAAGGCCATTGAATTAGAGCAAGATGGCTTCATTTGGATGAAACACGGCCGTAACAACGATAATAGATGGCAACAAAATTCAACATCAAATTTCAAGGTTATTCAAATAGTGCAAGATGGCTTCATTTGGATGAAACATGGCCGTAACAACGATAATAGATGGCAACAAAATTCAACATCAAATTTCAAGGCCAATGAATTAGTGCAAGATGCCTTTATTTGGATGTAACATGGCCGTAACAACGATAATAGATGGCAACAAAATTCAACTTCAAATTTCAAGGCCATTCAAATAGTGCAAGATGGCTTCATTTGGATGAAACATGGCCGTAACAACGATAATAGATGGCAACAAAATTCAACATCAAATTTCAAGGCCAATGAATTAGTGCAAGATGCCTTTATTTGGATGTAACATGGCCGTAACAACGATAATAGATGGCAAAAAAACTCAACATCAAATTTTAAGTCCATTCAAATAGTGCAATATGGCTTCATTTGGATGAAACATGGCCGTAACAACGATAATAGATGGCAAAAAAAAACTAAACATAAAATTTCAAGGCCATTCAAATAGTGCAAGATGGCTTCATTTGGATGAAACATGGCCGTAACAACGATAATAGATGGCAAAAAAACTAAACATAAAATTTCAAGGCCATTCAAATAGTGCAAGATGGCTTCATTTGGATGAAACATGGCCGTAACAACGATAATAGATGGCAACAAAATTCAACATCAAATTTCAAGGCCATTCAAATAGTGCAAGATGGCTTCATTTGGATGAAACACGGCCGTAACAACGATAATAGATGGCAACAAAATTCAACATCAAATTTCAAGGCCAATGAATAGTGCAAGATGGCTTCATTTGGATGAAACACGGCCGTAACAATAATAGATAATAGATGGCAACAAAATCAACATCGAATTTCAAGGCCATTCAAATAGTGCAAGATGGCTTCATTTGGATGTAACATGGCCGTAACAACGATAATAGATGGCAACAAAATTCAACTTCAAATTTCAAGGCCATTCAAATAGTGCAAGATGGCTTCATTTGGATGAAACACGGCCGTAACAACGATAATAGATGGCAACAAAACTCAACATCAAATTTCAAGGCCATTCAAATAGTGCAAGATGGCTTCATTTGGATGAAACACGGCCGTAACAACGATAATAGATGGCAACAAAATTCAACATCAAATTTCAAGGCCATTCAAATAGTGCAAGATGGCTTCATTTGGATGAAACACGGCCGTAACAACGATAATAGATGGCAACAAAACTCAACATCAAATTTCAAGGCCATTCAAATAGTGCAAGATGGCTTCATTTGGATGAAACACGGCCGTAACAACGATAATAGATGGCAACAAAATTCAACATCAAATTTCAAGGCCAATGAATTAGTGCAAGATGGCTTCATTTGGATGAAACACGGCCGTAACAACGATAATAGATGGCAACAAAATTCAACATCGAATTTCAAGGCCATTCAAATAGTGCAAGATGGCTTCATTTGGATGAAACATGGCCGTAACAACGATAATAGATGGCAACAAAATTCAACATCAAATTTCAAGGCCATTCAAATAGTGCAAGATGGCTTCATTTGGATGAAACACGGCCGTAACAACGATAATAGATGGCAACAAAACTCAACATCAAATTTCAAGGCCATTCAAATAGTGCAAGATGGCTTCATTTGGATGAAACATGGCCGTAACAACGATAATAGATGGCAACAAAATTCAACATCAAATTTCAAGGCCATTCAAATAGTGCAAGATGGCTTCATTTGGATGAAACATGGCCGTAACAACGATAATAGATGGCAACAAAATTCAACATCAAATTTCAAGGCCATTCAAATAGTGCAAGATGGCTTCATTTGGATGAAACATGGCCGTAACAACGATAATAGATGGCAACAAAATTCAACATCAAATTTCAAGGCCATTCAAATAGTGCAAGATGGCTTCATTTGGATGAAACATGGCCGTAACAACGATAATAGATGGCAACAAAACTCAACATCAAATTTCAAGGCCATTCAAATAGTGCAAGATGGCTTCATTTGGATGAAACATGGCCGTAACAACGATAATAGATGGCAACAAAATTCAACATCAAATTTCAAGGCCATTCAAATAGTGCAAGATGGCTTCATTTGGATGAAACATGGCCGTAACAACGATAATAGATGGCAACAAAATTCAACATCAAATTTCAAGGCCATTCAAATAGTGCAAGATGGCTTCATTTGGATGAAACATGGCCGTAACAACGATAATAGATGGCAAAAAAACTCAACATCAAATTTCAAGGCCATTGAAATAGTGCAAGATGGCTTCATTTGGATGAAACATGGCCGTAACAACGATAATAGATGGCAACAAAATCAACATCAAATTTCAAGGCCATTCAAATAGTGCAAGATGGCTTCATTTGGATGAAACATGGCCGTAACAACGATAATAGATGGCAACAAAATTCAACATCAAATTTCAAGGCCATTCAAATAGTGCAAGATGGCTTCATTTGGATGAAACATGGCCGTAACAACGATAATAGATGGCAACAAAACTCAACATCAAATTTCAAGGCCATTCAAATAGTGCAAGATGGCTTCATTTGGATGAAACATGGCCGTAACAACGATAATAGATGGCAACAAAATTCAACATCAAATTTCAAGGCCATTCAAATAGTGCAAGATGGCTTCATTTGGATGAAACATGGCCGTAACAACGATAATAGATGGCAACAAAATTCAACATCAAATTTCAAGGCCATTCAAATAGTGCAAGATGGCTTCATTTGGGGTGAAACATGGCCGTAACAACGATAATAGATGGCAACAAAATTCAACATCAAATTTCAAGGCCATTCAAATAGTGCAAGATGGCTTCATTTGGATGAAACATGGCCGTAACAACGATAATAGATGGCAACAAAACTCAACATCAAATTTCAAGGCCATTCAAATAGTGCAAGATGGCTTCATTTGGATGAAACATGGCCGTAACAACGATAATAGATGGCAACAAAACTCAACATCAAATTTCAAGGCCATTCAAATAGTGCAAGATGGCTTCATTTGGATGAAACATGGCCGTAACAACGATAATAGATGGCAACAAAATTCAACATCAAATTTCAAGGCCATTCAAATAGTGCAAGATGGCTTCATTTGGATGAAACATGGCCGTAACAACGATAATAGATGGCAACAAAACTCAACATCAAATTTCAAGGCCATTCAAATAGTGCAAGATGGCTTCATTTGGATGAAACATGGCCGTAACAACGATAATAGATGGCAACAAAACTCAACATCAAATTTCAAGGCCATTCAAATAGTGCAAGATGGCTTCATTTGGATGAAACATGGCCGTAACAACGATAATAGATGGCAACAAAATTCAACATCAAATTTCAAGGCCATTCAAATAGTGCAAGATGGCTTCATTTGGATGAAACATGGCCGTAACAACGATAATAGATGGCAACAAAATTCAACATCAAATTTCAAGGCCATTCAAATAGTGCAAGATGGCTTCATTTGGATGAAACATGGCCGTAACAACGATAATAGATGGCAACAAAATTCAACATCAAATTTCAAGGCCATTCAAATAGTGCAAGATGGCTTCATTTGGATGAAACATGGCCGTAACAACGATAATAGATGGCAACAAAACTCAACATCAAATTTCAAGGCCATTCAAATAGTGCAAGATGGCTTCATTTGGATGAAACATGGCCGTAACAACGATAATAGATGGCAACAAAACTCAACATCAAATTTCAAGGCCATTCAAATAGTGCAAGATGGCTTCATTTGGATGAAACATGGCCGTAACAACGATAATAGATGGCAACAAAACTCAACATCAAATTTCAAGGCCATTCAAATAGTGCAAGATGGCTTCATTTGGATGAAACATGGCCGTAACAACGATAATAGATGGCAACAAAATTCAACATCAAATTTCAAGGCCATTCAAATAGTGCAAGATGGCTTCATTTGGATGAAACATGGCCGTAACAACGATAATAGATGGCAACAAAATTCAACATCAAATTTCAAGGCCATTCAAATAGTGCAAGATGGCTTCATTTGGATGAAACATGGCCGTAACAACGATAATAGATGGCAACAAAACAACATCAAATTTCAAGGCCATTCAAATAGTGCAAGATGGCTTCATTTGGATGAAACATGGCCGTAACAACGATAATAGATGGCAACAAAATTCAACATCAAATTTCAAGGCCATTCAAATAGTGCAAGATGGCTTCATTTGGATGAAACATGGCCGTAACAACGATAATAGATGGCAACAAAATTCAACATCAAATTTCAAGGCCATTCAAATAGTGCAAGATGGCTTCATTTGGATGAAACATGGCCGTAACAACGATAATAGATGGCAACAAAATTCAACATCAAATTTCAAGGCCATTCAAATAGTGCAAGATGGCTTCATTTGGATGAAACATGGCCGTAACAACGATAATAGATGGCAACAAAACTCAACATCAAATTTCAAGGCCATTCAAATAGTGCAAGATGGCTTCATTTGGATGAAACATGGCCGTAACAACGATAATAGATGGCAACAAAACTCAACATCAAATTTCAAGGCCATTCAAATAGTGCAAGATGGCTTCATTTGGATGAAACATGGCCGTAACAACGATAATAGATGGCAACAAAATTCAACATCAAATTTCAAGGCCATTCAAATAGTGCAAGATGGCTTCATTTGGATGAAACATGGCCGTAACAACGATAATAGATGGCAACAAAACTCAACATCAAATTTCAAGGCCATTCAAATAGTGCAAGATGGCTTCATTTGGATGAAACATGGCCGTAACAACGATAATAGATGGCAACAAAACTCAACATCAAATTTCAAGGCCATTCAAATAGTGCAAGATGGCTTCATTTGGATGAAACATGGCCGTAACAACGATAATAGATGGCAACAAAATTCAACATCAAATTTCAAGGCCATTCAAATAGTGCAAGATGGCTTCATTTGGATGAAACATGGCCGTAACAACGATAATAGATGGCAACAAAACTCAACATCAAATTTCAAGGCCATTCAAATAGTGCAAGATGGCTTCATTTGGATGAAACATGGCCGTAACAACGATAATAGATGGCAACAAAACTCAACATCAAATTTCAAGGCCATTCAAATAGTGCAAGATGGCTTCATTTGGATGAAACATGGCCGTAACAACGATAATAGATGGCAACAAAATTCAACATCAAATTTCAAGGCCATTCAAATAGTGCAAGATGGCTTCATTTGGATGAAACATGGCCGTAACAACGATAATAGATGGCAACAAAATTCAACATCAAATTTCAAGGCCATTCAAATAGTGCAAGATGGCTTCATTTGGATGAAACATGGCCGTAACAACGATAATAGATGGCAACAAAATTCAACATCAAATTTCAAGGCCATTCAAATAGTGCAAGATGGCTTCATTTGGATGAAACATGGCCGTAACAACGATAATAGATGGCAACAAAATTCAACATCAAATTTCAAGGCCATTCAAATAGTGCAAGATGGCTTCATTTGGATGAAACATGGCCGTAACAACGATAATAGATGGCAACAAAACTCAACATCAAATTTCAAGGCCATTCAAATAGTGCAAGATGGCTTCATTTGGATGAAACATGGCCGTAACAACGATAATAGATGGCAACAAAATTCAACATCAAATTTCAAGGCCATTCAAATAGTGCAAGATGGCTTCATTTGGATGAAACATGGCCGTAACAACGATAATAGATGGCAACAAAACTCAACATCAAATTTCAAGGCCATTCAAATAGTGCAAGATGGCTTCATTTGGATGAAACATGGCCGTAACAACGATAATAGATGGCAACAAAACTCAACATCAAATTTCAAGGCCATTCAAATAGTGCAAGATGGCTTCATTTGGATGAAACATGGCCGTAACAACGATAATAGATGGCAACAAAATTCAACATCAAATTTCAAGGCCATTCAAATAGTGCAAGATGGCTTCATTTGGATGAAACATGGCCGTAACAACGATAATAGATGGCAACAAAACTCAACATCAAATTTCAAGGCCATTCAAATAGTGCAAGATGGCTTCATTTGGATGAAACATGGCCGTAACAACGATAATAGATGGCAACAAAATTCAACATCAAATTTCAAGGCCATTCAAATAGTGCAAGATGGCTTCATTTGGATGAAACATGGCCGTAACAACGATAATAGATGGCAACAAAACTCAACATCAAATTTCAAGGCCATTCAAATAGTGCAAGATGGCTTCATTTGGATGAAACATGGCCGTAACAACGATAATAGATGGCAACAAAATTCAACATCAAATTTCAAGGCCATTCAAATAGTGCAAGATGGCTTCATTTGGATGAAACATGGCCGTAACAACGATAATAGATGGCAACAAAACTCAACATCAAATTTCAAGGCCATTCAAATAGTGCAAGATGGCTTCATTTGGATGAAACATGGCCGTAACAACGATAATAGATGGCAACAAAATCAACATCAAATTTCAAGGCCATTCAAATAGTGCAAGATGGCTTCATTTGGATGAAACATGGCCGTAACAACGATAATAGATGGCAACAAAATCAACATCAAATTTCAAGGCCATTCAAATAGTGCAAGATGGCTTCATTTGGATGAAACATGGCCGTAACAACGATAATAGATGGCAACAAAACTCAACATCAAATTTCAAGGCCATTCAAATAGTGCAAGATGGCTTCATTTGGATGAAACATGGCCGTAACAACGATAATAGATGGCAACAAAACTCAACATCAAATTTCAAGGCCATTCAAATAGTGCAAGATGGCTTCATTTGGATGAAACATGGCCGTAACAACGATAATAGATGGCAACAAAATTCAACATCAAATTTCAAGGCCATTCAAATAGTGCAAGATGGCTTCATTTGGATGAAACATGGCCGTAACAACGATAATAGATGGCAACAAAACTCAACATCAAATTTCAAGGCCATTCAAATAGTGCAAGATGGCTTCATTTGGATGAAACATGGCCGTAACAACGATAATAGATGGCAACAAAATTCAACATCAAATTTCAAGGCCATTCAAATAGTGCAAGATGGCTTCATTTGGATGAAACATGGCCGTAACAACGATAATAGATGGCAACAAAATTCAACATCAAATTTCAAGGCCATTCAAATAGTGCAAGATGGCTTCATTTGGATGAAACATGGCCGTAACAACGATAATAGATGGCAACAAAACTCAACATCAAATTTCAAGGCCATTCAAATAGTGCAAGATGGCTTCATTTGGATGAAACATGGCCGTAACAACGATAATAGATGGCAACAAAACTCAACATCAAATTTCAAGGCCATTCAAATAGTGCAAGATGGCTTCATTTGGATGAAACATGGCCGTAACAACGATAATAGATGGCAACAAAACTCAACATCAAATTTCAAGGCCATTCAAATAGTGCAAGATGGCTTCATTTGGATGAAACATGGCCGTAACAACGATAATAGATGGCAACAAAATTCAACATCAAATTTCAAGGCCATTCAAATAGTGCAAGATGGCTTCATTTGGATGAAACATGGCCGTAACAACGATAATAGATGGCAACAAAACTCAACATCAAATTTCAAGGCCATTCAAATAGTGCAAGATGGCTTCATTTGGATGAAACATGGCCGTAACAACGATAATAGATGGCAACAAAATTCAACATCAAATTTCAAGGCCATTCAAATAGTGCAAGATGGCTTCATTTGGATGAAACATGGCCGTAACAACGATAATAGATGGCAACAAAATCAACATCAAATTTCAAGGCCATTCAAATAGTGCAAGATGGCTTCATTTGGATGAAACATGGCCGTAACAACGATAATAGATGGCAACAAAATTCAACATCAAATTTCAAGGCCATTCAAATAGTGCAAGATGGCTTCATTTGGATGAAACATGGCCGTAACAACGATAATAGATGGCAACAAAATTCAACATCAAATTTCAAGGCCATTCAAATAGTGCAAGATGGCTTCATTTGGATGAAACATGGCCGTAACAACGATAATAGATGGCAACAAAACTCAACATCAAATTTCAAGGCCATTCAAATAGTGCAAGATGGCTTCATTTGGATGAAACATGGCCGTAACAACGATAATAGATGGCAACAAAACTCAACATCAAATTTCAAGGCCATTCAAATAGTGCAAGATGGCTTCATTTGGATGAAACATGGCCGTAACAACGATAATAGATGGCAACAAAACTCAACATCAAATTTCAAGGCCATTCAAATAGTGCAAGATGGCTTCATTTGGATGAAACATGGCCGTAACAACGATAATAGATGGCAACAAAACTCAACATCAAATTTCAAGGCCATTCAAATAGTGCAAGATGGCTTCATTTGGATGAAACATGGCCGTAACAACGATAATAGATGGCAACAAAACTCAACATCAAATTTCAAGGCCATTCAAATAGTGCAAGATGGCTTCATTTGGATGAAACATGGCCGTAACAACGATAATAGATGGCAACAAAACTCAACATCAAATTTCAAGGCCATTCAAATAGTGCAAGATGGCTTCATTTGGATGAAACATGGCCGTAACAACGATAATAGATGGCAACAAAATTCAACATCAAATTTCAAGGCCATTCAAATAGTGCAAGATGGCTTCATTTGGATGAAACATGGCCGTAACAACGATAATAGATGGCAACAAAATTCAACATCAAATTTCAAGGCCATTCAAATAGTGCAAGATGGCTTCATTTGGATGAAACATGGCCGTAACAACGATAATAGATGGCAACAAAACTCAACATCAAATTTCAAGGCCATTCAAATAGTGCAAGATGGCTTCATTTGGATGAAACATGGCCGTAACAACGATAATAGATGGCAACAAAATTCAACATCAAATTTCAAGGCCATTCAAATAGTGCAAGATGGCTTCATTTGGATGAAACATGGCCGTAACAACGATAATAGATGGCAACAAAACTCAACATCAAATTTCAAGGCCATTCAAATAGTGCAAGATGGCTTCATTTGGATGAAACATGGCCGTAACAACGATAATAGATGGCAACAAAATCAACATCAAATTTCAAGGCCATTCAAATAGTGCAAGATGGCTTCATTTGGATGAAACATGGCCGTAACAACGATAATAGATGGCAACAAAATTCAACATCAAATTTCAAGGCCATTCAAATAGTGCAAGATGGCTTCATTTGGATGAAACATGGCCGTAACAACGATAATAGATGGCAACAAAATTCAACATCAAATTTCAAGGCCATTCAAATAGTGCAAGATGGCTTCATTTGGATGAAACATGGCCGTAACAACGATAATAGATGGCAACAAAATTCAACATCAAATTTCAAGGCCATTCAAATAGTGCAAGATGGCTTCATTTGGATGAAACATGGCCGTAACAACGATAATAGATGGCAACAAAACTCAACATCAAATTTCAAGGCCATTCAAATAGTGCAAGATGGCTTCATTTGGATGAAACATGGCCGTAACAACGATAATAGATGGCAACAAAATTCAACATCAAATTTCAAGGCCATTCAAATAGTGCAAGATGGCTTCATTTGGATGAAACATGGCCGTAACAACGATAATAGATGGCAACAAAACTCAACATCAAATTTCAAGGCCATTCAAATAGTGCAAGATGGCTTCATTTGGATGAAACATGGCCGTAACAACGATAATAGATGGCAACAAAATTCAACATCAAATTTCAAGGCCATTCAAATAGTGCAAGATGGCTTCATTTGGATGAAACATGGCCGTAACAACGATAATAGATGGCAACAAAATTCAACATCAAATTTCAAGGCCATTCAAATAGTGCAAGATGGCTTCATTTGGATGAAACATGGCCGTAACAACGATAATAGATGGCAACAAAACTCAACATCAAATTTCAAGGCCATTCAAATAGTGCAAGATGGCTTCATTTGGATGAAACATGGCCGTAACAACGATAATAGATGGCAACAAAATTCAACATCAAATTTCAAGGCCATTCAAATAGTGCAAGATGGCTTCATTTGGATGAAACATGGCCGTAACAACGATAATAGATGGCAACAAAATTCAACATCAAATTTCAAGGCCATTCAAATAGTGCAAGATGGCTTCATTTGGATGAAACATGGCCGTAACAACGATAATAGATGGCAACAAAATTCAACATCAAATTTCAAGGCCATTCAAATAGTGCAAGATGGCTTCATTTGGATGAAACATGGCCGTAACAACGATAATAGATGGCAACAAAACTCAACATCAAATTTCAAGGCCATTCAAATAGTGCAAGATGGCTTCATTTGGATGAAACATGGCCGTAACAACGATAATAGATGGCAACAAAATTCAACATCAAATTTCAAGGCCATTCAAATAGTGCAAGATGGCTTCATTTGGATGAAACATGGCCGTAACAACGATAATAGATGGCAACAAAACTCAACATCAAATTTCAAGGCCATTCAAATAGTGCAAGATGGCTTCATTTGGATGAAACATGGCCGTAACAACGATAATAGATGGCAACAAAATCAACATCAAATTTCAAGGCCATTCAAATAGTGCAAGATGGCTTCATTTGGATGAAACATGGCCGTAACAACGATAATAGATGGCAACAAAATTCAACATCAAATTTCAAGGCCATTCAAATAGTGCAAGATGGCTTCATTTGGATGAAACATGGCCGTAACAACGATAATAGATGGCAACAAAACTCAACATCAAATTTCAAGGCCATTCAAATAGTGCAAGATGGCTTCATTTGGATGAAACATGGCCGTAACAACGATAATAGATGGCAACAAAATTCAACATCAAATTTCAAGGCCATTCAAATAGTGCAAGATGGCTTCATTTGGATGAAACATGGCCGTAACAACGATAATAGATGGCAACAAAACTCAACATCAAATTTCAAGGCCATTCAAATAGTGCAAGATGGCTTCATTTGGATGAAACATGGCCGTAACAACGATAATAGATGGCAACAAAATTCAACATCAAATTTCAAGGCCATTCAAATAGTGCAAGATGGCTTCATTTGGATGAAACATGGCCGTAACAACGATAATAGATGGCAACAAAACTCAACATCAAATTTCAAGGCCATTCAAATAGTGCAAGATGGCTTCATTTGGATGAAACATGGCCGTAACAACGATAATAGATGGCAACAAAACTCAACATCAAATTTCAAGGCCATTCAAATAGTGCAAGATGGCTTCATTTGGATGAAACATGGCCGTAACAACGATAATAGATGGCAACAAAATTCAACATCAAATTTCAAGGCCATTCAAATAGTGCAAGATGGCTTCATTTGGATGAAACATGGCCGTAACAACGATAATAGATGGCAACAAAACTCAACATCAAATTTCAAGGCCATTCAAATAGTGCAAGATGGCTTCATTTGGATGAAACATGGCCGTAACAACGATAATAGATGGCAACAAAATTCAACATCAAATTTCAAGGCCATTCAAATAGTGCAAGATGGCTTCATTTGGATGAAACATGGCCGTAACAACGATAATAGATGGCAACAAAACTCAACATCAAATTTCAAGGCCATTCAAATAGTGCAAGATGGCTTCATTTGGATGAAACATGGCCGTAACAACGATAATAGATGGCAACAAAACTCAACATCAAATTTCAAGGCCATTCAAATAGTGCAAGATGGCTTCATTTGGATGAAACATGGCCGTAACAACGATAATAGATGGCAACAAAACTCAACATCAAATTTCAAGGCCATTCAAATAGTGCAAGATGGCTTCATTTGGATGAAACATGGCCGTAACAACGATAATAGATGGCAACAAAACTCAACATCAAATTTCAAGGCCATTCAAATAGTGCAAGATGGCTTCATTTGGATGAAACATGGCCGTAACAACGATAATAGATGGCAACAAAATTCAACATCAAATTTCAAGGCCATTCAAATAGTGCAAGATGGCTTCATTTGGATGAAACATGGCCGTAACAACGATAATAGATGGCAACAAAATTCAACATCAAATTTCAAGGCCATTCAAATAGTGCAAGATGGCTTCATTTGGATGAAACATGGCCGTAACAACGATAATAGATGGCAACAAAACTCAACATCAAATTTCAAGGCCATTCAAATAGTGCAAGATGGCTTCATTTGGATGAAACATGGCCGTAACAACGATAATAGATGGCAACAAAATTCAACATCAAATTTCAAGGCCATTCAAATAGTGCAAGATGGCTTCATTTGGATGAAACATGGCCGTAACAACGATAATAGATGGCAACAAAATCAACATCAAATTTCAAGGCCATTCAAATAGTGCAAGATGGCTTCATTTGGATGAAACATGGCCGTAACAACGATAATAGATGGCAACAAAATTCAACATCAAATTTCAAGGCCATTCAAATAGTGCAAGATGGCTTCATTTGGATGAAACATGGCCGTAACAACGATAATAGATGGCAACAAAATTCAACATCAAATTTCAAGGCCATTCAAATAGTGCAAGATGGCTTCATTTGGATGAAACATGGCCGTAACAACGATAATAGATGGCAACAAAACAACATCAAATTTCAAGGCCATTCAAATAGTGCAAGATGGCTTCATTTGGATGAAACATGGCCGTAACAACGATAATAGATGGCAACAAAATTCAACATCAAATTTCAAGGCCATTCAAATAGTGCAAGATGGCTTCATTTGGATGAAACATGGCCGTAACAACGATAATAGATGGCAACAAAATTCAACATCAAATTTCAAGGCCATTCAAATAGTGCAAGATGGCTTCATTTGGATGAAACATGGCCGTAACAACGATAATAGATGGCAACAAAATTCAACATCAAATTTCAAGGCCATTCAAATAGTGCAAGATGGCTTCATTTGGATGAAACATGGCCGTAACAACGATAATAGATGGCAACAAAATTCAACATCAAATTTCAAGGCCATTCAAATAGTGCAAGATGGCTTCATTTGGATGAAACATGGCCGTAACAACGATAATAGATGGCAACAAAACTCAACATCAAATTTCAAGGCCATTCAAATAGTGCAAGATGGCTTCATTTGGATGAAACATGGCCGTAACAACGATAATAGATGGCAACAAAATTCAACATCAAATTTCAAGGCCATTCAAATAGTGCAAGATGGCTTCATTTGGATGAAACATGGCCGTAACAACGATAATAGATGGCAACAAAATCAACATCAAATTTCAAGGCCATTCAAATAGTGCAAGATGGCTTCATTTGGATGAAACATGGCCGTAACAACGATAATAGATGGCAACAAAATTCAACATCAAATTTCAAGGCCATTCAAATAGTGCAAGATGGCTTCATTTGGATGAAACATGGCCGTAACAACGATAATAGATGGCAACAAAATTCAACATCAAATTTCAAGGCCATTCAAATAGTGCAAGATGGCTTCATTTGGATGAAACATGGCCGTAACAACGATAATAGATGGCAACAAAATTCAACATCAAATTTCAAGGCCATTCAAATAGTGCAAGATGGCTTCATTTGGATGAAACATGGCCGTAACAACGATAATAGATGGCAACAAAATTCAACATCAAATTTCAAGGCCATTCAAATAGTGCAAGATGGCTTCATTTGGATGAAACATGGCCGTAACAACGATAATAGATGGCAACAAAACTCAACATCAAATTTCAAGGCCATTCAAATAGTGCAAGATGGCTTCATTTGGATGAAACATGGCCGTAACAACGATAATAGATGGCAACAAAATTCAACATCAAATTTCAAGGCCATTCAAATAGTGCAAGATGGCTTCATTTGGATGAAACATGGCCGTAACAACGATAATAGATGGCAACAAAATTCAACATCAAATTTCAAGGCCATTCAAATAGTGCAAGATGGCTTCATTTGGATGAAACATGGCCGTAACAACGATAATAGATGGCAACAAAACTCAACATCAAATTTCAAGGCCATTCAAATAGTGCAAGATGGCTTCATTTGGATGAAACATGGCCGTAACAACGATAATAGATGGCAACAAAATTCAACATCAAATTTCAAGGCCATTCAAATAGTGCAAGATGGCTTCATTTGGATGAAACATGGCCGTAACAACGATAATAGATGGCAACAAAACTCAACATCAAATTTCAAGGCCATTCAAATAGTGCAAGATGGCTTCATTTGGATGAAACATGGCCGTAACAACGATAATAGATGGCAACAAAACTCAACATCAAATTTCAAGGCCATTCAAATAGTGCAAGATGGCTTCATTTGGATGAAACATGGCCGTAACAACGATAATAGATGGCAACAAAACTCAACATCAAATTTCAAGGCCATTCAAATAGTGCAAGATGGCTTCATTTGGATGAAACATGGCCGTAACAACGATAATAGATGGCAACAAAATTCAACATCAAATTTCAAGGCCATTCAAATAGTGCAAGATGGCTTCATTTGGATGAAACATGGCCGTAACAACGATAATAGATGGCAACAAAATTCAACATCAAATTTCAAGGCCATTCAAATAGTGCAAGATGGCTTCATTTGGATGAAACATGGCCGTAACAACGATAATAGATGGCAACAAAACTCAACATCAAATTTCAAGGCCATTCAAATAGTGCAAGATGGCTTCATTTGGATGAAACATGGCCGTAACAACGATAATAGATGGCAACAAAATTCAACATCAAATTTCAAGGCCATTCAAATAGTGCAAGATGGCTTCATTTGGATGAAACATGGCCGTAACAACGATAATAGATGGCAACAAAATCAACATCAAATTTCAAGGCCATTCAAATAGTGCAAGATGGCTTCATTTGGATGAAACATGGCCGTAACAACGATAATAGATGGCAACAAAATTCAACATCAAATTTCAAGGCCATTCAAATAGTGCAAGATGGCTTCATTTGGATGAAACATGGCCGTAACAACGATAATAGATGGCAACAAAACTCAACATCAAATTTCAAGGCCATTCAAATAGTGCAAGATGGCTTCATTTGGATGAAACATGGCCGTAACAACGATAATAGATGGCAACAAAACTCAACATCAAATTTCAAGGCCATTCAAATAGTGCAAGATGGCTTCATTTGGATGAAACATGGCCGTAACAACGATAATAGATGGCAACAAAATCAACATCAAATTTCAAGGCCATTCAAATAGTGCAAGATGGCTTCATTTGGATGAAACATGGCCGTAACAACGATAATAGATGGCAACAAAATTCAACATCAAATTTCAAGGCCATTCAAATAGTGCAAGATGGCTTCATTTGGATGAAACATGGCCGTAACAACGATAATAGATGGCAACAAAATTCAACATCAAATTTCAAGGCCATTCAAATAGTGCAAGATGGCTTCATTTGGATGAAACATGGCCGTAACAACGATAATAGATGGCAACAAAATTCAACATCAAATTTCAAGGCCATTCAAATAGTGCAAGATGGCTTCATTTGGATGAAACATGGCCGTAACAACGATAATAGATGGCAACAAAATCAACATCAAATTTCAAGGCCATTCAAATAGTGCAAGATGGCTTCATTTGGATGAAACATGGCCGTAACAACGATAATAGATGGCAACAAAATTCAACATCAAATTTCAAGGCCATTCAAATAGTGCAAGATGGCTTCATTTGGATGAAACATGGCCGTAACAACGATAATAGATGGCAACAAAACTCAACATCAAATTTCAAGGCCATTCAAATAGTGCAAGATGGCTTCATTTGGATGAAACATGGCCGTAACAACGATAATAGATGGCAACAAAACAACATCAAATTTCAAGGCCATTCAAATAGTGCAAGATGGCTTCATTTGGATGAAACATGGCCGTAACAACGATAATAGATGGCAACAAAACTCAACATCAAATTTCAAGGCCATTCAAATAGTGCAAGATGGCTTCATTTGGATGAAACATGGCCGTAACAACGATAATAGATGGCAACAAAATTCAACATCAAATTTCAAGGCCATTCAAATAGTGCAAGATGGCTTCATTTGGATGAAACATGGCCGTAACAACGATAATAGATGGCAACAAAATTCAACATCAAATTTCAAGGCCATTCAAATAGTGCAAGATGGCTTCATTTGGATGAAACATGGCCGTAACAACGATAATAGATGGCAACAAAATTCAACATCAAATTTCAAGGCCATTCAAATAGTGCAAGATGGCTTCATTTGGATGAAACATGGCCGTAACAACGATAATAGATGGCAACAAAATTCAACATCAAATTTCAAGGCCATTCAAATAGTGCAAGATGGCTTCATTTGGATGAAACATGGCCGTAACAACGATAATAGATGGCAACAAAATTCAACATCAAATTTCAAGGCCATTCAAATAGTGCAAGATGGCTTCATTTGGATGAAACATGGCCGTAACAACGATAATAGATGGCAACAAAATTCAACATCAAATTTCAAGGCCATTCAAATAGTGCAAGATGGCTTCATTTGGATGAAACATGGCCGTAACAACGATAATAGATGGCAACAAAATTCAACATCAAATTTCAAGGCCATTCAAATAGTGCAAGATGGCTTCATTTGGATGAAACATGGCCGTAACAACGATAATAGATGGCAACAAAACTCAACATCAAATTTCAAGGCCATTCAAATAGTGCAAGATGGCTTCATTTGGATGAAACATGGCCGTAACAACGATAATAGATGGCAACAAAATTCAACATCAAATTTCAAGGCCATTCAAATAGTGCAAGATGGCTTCATTTGGATGAAACATGGCCGTAACAACGATAATAGATGGCAACAAAACTCAACATCAAATTTCAAGGCCATTCAAATAGTGCAAGATGGCTTCATTTGGATGAAACATGGCCGTAACAACGATAATAGATGGCAACAAAATTCAACATCAAATTTCAAGGCCATTCAAATAGTGCAAGATGGCTTCATTTGGATGAAACATGGCCGTAACAACGATAATAGATGGCAACAAAATTCAACATCAAATTTCAAGGCCATTCAAATAGTGCAAGATGGCTTCATTTGGATGAAACATGGCCGTAACAACGATAATAGATGGCAACAAAATTCAACATCAAATTTCAAGGCCATTCAAATAGTGCAAGATGGCTTCATTTGGATGAAACATGGCCGTAACAACGATAATAGATGGCAACAAAACTCAACATCAAATTTCAAGGCCATTCAAATAGTGCAAGATGGCTTCATTTGGATGAAACATGGCCGTAACAACGATAATAGATGGCAACAAAACTCAACATCAAATTTCAAGGCCATTCAAATAGTGCAAGATGGCTTCATTTGGATGAAACATGGCCGTAACAACGATAATAGATGGCAACAAAATTCAACATCAAATTTCAAGGCCATTCAAATAGTGCAAGATGGCTTCATTTGGATGAAACATGGCCGTAACAACGATAATAGATGGCAACAAAATTCAACATCAAATTTCAAGGCCATTCAAATAGTGCAAGATGGCTTCATTTGGATGAAACATGGCCGTAACAACGATAATAGATGGCAACAAAACTCAACATCAAATTTCAAGGCCATTCAAATAGTGCAAGATGGCTTCATTTGGATGAAACATGGCCGTAACAACGATAATAGATGGCAACAAAATTCAACATCAAATTTCAAGGCCATTCAAATAGTGCAAGATGGCTTCATTTGGATGAAACATGGCCGTAACAACGATAATAGATGGCAACAAAACTCAACATCAAATTTCAAGGCCATTCAAATAGTGCAAGATGGCTTCATTTGGATGAAACATGGCCGTAACAACGATAATAGATGGCAACAAAATCAACATCAAATTTCAAGGCCATTCAAATAGTGCAAGATGGCTTCATTTGGATGAAACATGGCCGTAACAACGATAATAGATGGCAACAAAATTCAACATCAAATTTCAAGGCCATTCAAATAGTGCAAGATGGCTTCATTTGGATGAAACATGGCCGTAACAACGATAATAGATGGCAACAAAACTCAACATCAAATTTCAAGGCCATTCAAATAGTGCAAGATGGCTTCATTTGGATGAAACATGGCCGTAACAACGATAATAGATGGCAACAAAATTCAACATCAAATTTCAAGGCCATTCAAATAGTGCAAGATGGCTTCATTTGGATGAAACATGGCCGTAACAACGATAATAGATGGCAACAAAACTCAACATCAAATTTCAAGGCCATTCAAATAGTGCAAGATGGCTTCATTTGGATGAAACATGGCCGTAACAACGATAATAGATGGCAACAAAATTCAACATCAAATTTCAAGGCCATTCAAATAGTGCAAGATGGCTTCATTTGGATGAAACATGGCCGTAACAACGATAATAGATGGCAACAAAATTCAACATCAAATTTCAAGGCCATTCAAATAGTGCAAGATGGCTTCATTTGGATGAAACATGGCCGTAACAACGATAATAGATGGCAACAAAATTCAACATCAAATTTCAAGGCCATTCAAATAGTGCAAGATGGCTTCATTTGGATGAAACATGGCCGTAACAACGATAATAGATGGCAACAAAATTCAACATCAAATTTCAAGGCCATTCAAATAGTGCAAGATGGCTTCATTTGGATGAAACATGGCCGTAACAACGATAATAGATGGCAACAAAACTCAACATCAAATTTCAAGGCCATTCAAATAGTGCAAGATGGCTTCATTTGGATGAAACATGGCCGTAACAACGATAATAGATGGCAACAAAATTCAACATCAAATTTCAAGGCCATTCAAATAGTGCAAGATGGCTTCATTTGGATGAAACATGGCCGTAACAACGATAATAGATGGCAACAAAATTCAACATCAAATTTCAAGGCCATTCAAATAGTGCAAGATGGCTTCATTTGGATGAAACATGGCCGTAACAACGATAATAGATGGCAACAAAATTCAACATCAAATTTCAAGGCCATTCAAATAGTGCAAGATGGCTTCATTTGGATGAAACATGGCCGTAACAACGATAATAGATGGCAACAAAATTCAACATCAAATTTCAAGGCCATTCAAATAGTGCAAGATGGCTTCATTTGGATGAAACATGGCCGTAACAACGATAATAGATGGCAACAAAACTCAACATCAAATTTCAAGGCCATTCAAATAGTGCAAGATGGCTTCATTTGGATGAAACATGGCCGTAACAACGATAATAGATGGCAACAAAATTCAACATCAAATTTCAAGGCCATTCAAATAGTGCAAGATGGCTTCATTTGGATGAAACATGGCCGTAACAACGATAATAGATGGCAACAAAACTCAACATCAAATTTCAAGGCCATTCAAATAGTGCAAGATGGCTTCATTTGGATGAAACATGGCCGTAACAACGATAATAGATGGCAACAAAATTCAACATCAAATTTCAAGGCCATTCAAATAGTGCAAGATGGCTTCATTTGGATGAAACATGGCCGTAACAACGATAATAGATGGCAACAAAATTCAACATCAAATTTCAAGGCCATTCAAATAGTGCAAGATGGCTTCATTTGGATGAAACATGGCCGTAACAACGATAATAGATGGCAACAAAATTCAACATCAAATTTCAAGGCCATTCAAATAGTGCAAGATGGCTTCATTTGGATGAAACATGGCCGTAACAACGATAATAGATGGCAACAAAATTCAACATCAAATTTCAAGGCCATTCAAATAGTGCAAGATGGCTTCATTTGGATGAAACATGGCCGTAACAACGATAATAGATGGCAACAAAATTCAACATCAAATTTCAAGGCCATTCAAATAGTGCAAGATGGCTTCATTTGGATGAAACATGGCCGTAACAACGATAATAGATGGCAACAAAATTCAACATCAAATTTCAAGGCCATTCAAATAGTGCAAGATGGCTTCATTTGGATGAAACATGGCCGTAACAACGATAATAGATGGCAACAAAATTCAACATCAAATTTCAAGGCCATTCAAATAGTGCAAGATGGCTTCATTTGGATGAAACATGGCCGTAACAACGATAATAGATGGCAACAAAATTCAACATCAAATTTCAAGGCCATTCAAATAGTGCAAGATGGCTTCATTTGGATGAAACATGGCCGTAACAACGATAATAGATGGCAACAAAATTCAACATCAAATTTCAAGGCCATTCAAATAGTGCAAGATGGCTTCATTTGGATGAAACATGGCCGTAACAACGATAATAGATGGCAACAAAATTCAACATCAAATTTCAAGGCCATTCAAATAGTGCAAGATGGCTTCATTTGGATGAAACATGGCCGTAACAACGATAATAGATGGCAACAAAATTCAACATCAAATTTCAAGGCCATTCAAATAGTGCAAGATGGCTTCATTTGGATGAAACATGGCCGTAACAACGATAATAGATGGCAACAAAACTCAACATCAAATTTCAAGGCCATTCAAATAGTGCAAGATGGCTTCATTTGGATGAAACATGGCCGTAACAACGATAATAGATGGCAACAAAATCAACATCAAATTTCAAGGCCATTCAAATAGTGCAAGATGGCTTCATTTGGATGAAACATGGCCGTAACAACGATAATAGATGGCAACAAAACTCAACATCAAATTTCAAGGCCATTCAAATAGTGCAAGATGGCTTCATTTGGATGAAACATGGCCGTAACAACGATAATAGATGGCAACAAAATTCAACATCAAATTTCAAGGCCATTCAAATAGTGCAAGATGGCTTCATTTGGATGAAACATGGCCGTAACAACGATAATAGATGGCAACAAAATTCAACATCAAATTTCAAGGCCATTCAAATAGTGCAAGATGGCTTCATTTGGATGAAACATGGCCGTAACAACGATAATAGATGGCAACAAAACTCAACATCAAATTTCAAGGCCATTCAAATAGTGCAAGATGGCTTCATTTGGATGAAACATGGCCGTAACAACGATAATAGATGGCAACAAAATTCAACATCAAATTTCAAGGCCATTCAAATAGTGCAAGATGGCTTCATTTGGATGAAACATGGCCGTAACAACGATAATAGATGGCAACAAAATTCAACATCAAATTTCAAGGCCATTCAAATAGTGCAAGATGGCTTCATTTGGATGAAACATGGCCGTAACAACGATAATAGATGGCAACAAAATTCAACATCAAATTTCAAGGCCATTCAAATAGTGCAAGATGGCTTCATTTGGATGAAACATGGCCGTAACAACGATAATAGATGGCAACAAAACTCAACATCAAATTTCAAGGCCATTCAAATAGTGCAAGATGGCTTCATTTGGATGAAACATGGCCGTAACAACGATAATAGATGGCAACAAAATTCAACATCAAATTTCAAGGCCATTCAAATAGTGCAAGATGGCTTCATTTGGATGAAACATGGCCGTAACAACGATAATAGATGGCAACAAAATTCAACATCAAATTTCAAGGCCATTCAAATAGTGCAAGATGGCTTCATTTGGATGAAACATGGCCGTAACAACGATAATAGATGGCAACAAAATTCAACATCAAATTTCAAGGCCATTCAAATAGTGCAAGATGGCTTCATTTGGATGAAACATGGCCGTAACAACGATAATAGATGGCAACAAAATTCAACATCAAATTTCAAGGCCATTCAAATAGTGCAAGATGGCTTCATTTGGATGAAACATGGCCGTAACAACGATAATAGATGGCAACAAAACTCAACATCAAATTTCAAGGCCATTCAAATAGTGCAAGATGGCTTCATTTGGATGAAACATGGCCGTAACAACGATAATAGATGGCAACAAAATTCAACATCAAATTTCAAGGCCATTCAAATAGTGCAAGATGGCTTCATTTGGATGAAACATGGCCGTAACAACGATAATAGATGGCAACAAAACTCAACATCAAATTTCAAGGCCATTCAAATAGTGCAAGATGGCTTCATTTGGATGAAACATGGCCGTAACAACGATAATAGATGGCAACAAAATTCAACATCAAATTTCAAGGCCATTCAAATAGTGCAAGATGGCTTCATTTGGATGAAACATGGCCGTAACAACGATAATAGATGGCAACAAAACTCAACATCAAATTTCAAGGCCATTCAAATAGTGCAAGATGGCTTCATTTGGATGAAACATGGCCGTAACAACGATAATAGATGGCAACAAAATCAACATCAAATTTCAAGGCCATTCAAATAGTGCAAGATGGCTTCATTTGGATGAAACATGGCCGTAACAACGATAATAGATGGCAACAAAATTCAACATCAAATTTCAAGGCCATTCAAATAGTGCAAGATGGCTTCATTTGGATGAAACATGGCCGTAACAACGATAATAGATGGCAACAAAATTCAACATCAAATTTCAAGGCCATTCAAATAGTGCAAGATGGCTTCATTTGGATGAAACATGGCCGTAACAACGATAATAGATGGCAACAAAACTCAACATCAAATTTCAAGGCCATTCAAATAGTGCAAGATGGCTTCATTTGGATGAAACATGGCCGTAACAACGATAATAGATGGCAACAAAATTCAACATCAAATTTCAAGGCCATTCAAATAGTGCAAGATGGCTTCATTTGGATGAAACATGGCCGTAACAACGATAATAGATGGCAACAAAATTCAACATCAAATTTCAAGGCCATTCAAATAGTGCAAGATGGCTTCATTTGGATGAAACATGGCCGTAACAACGATAATAGATGGCAACAAAATTCAACATCAAATTTCAAGGCCATTCAAATAGTGCAAGATGGCTTCATTTGGATGAAACATGGCCGTAACAACGATAATAGATGGCAACAAAATCAACATCAAATTTCAAGGCCATTCAAATAGTGCAAGATGGCTTCATTTGGATGAAACATGGCCGTAACAACGATAATAGATGGCAACAAAATTCAACATCAAATTTCAAGGCCATTCAAATAGTGCAAGATGGCTTCATTTGGATGAAACATGGCCGTAACAACGATAATAGATGGCAACAAAATTCAACATCAAATTTCAAGGCCATTCAAATAGTGCAAGATGGCTTCATTTGGATGAAACATGGCCGTAACAACGATAATAGATGGCAACAAAATTCAACATCAAATTTCAAGGCCATTCAAATAGTGCAAGATGGCTTCATTTGGATGAAACATGGCCGTAACAACGATAATAGATGGCAACAAAATTCAACATCAAATTTCAAGGCCATTCAAATAGTGCAAGATGGCTTCATTTGGATGAAACATGGCCGTAACAACGATAATAGATGGCAACAAAACTCAACATCAAATTTCAAGGCCATTCAAATAGTGCAAGATGGCTTCATTTGGATGAAACATGGCCGTAACAACGATAATAGATGGCAACAAAATTCAACATCAAATTTCAAGGCCATTCAAATAGTGCAAGATGGCTTCATTTGGATGAAACATGGCCGTAACAACGATAATAGATGGCAACAAAACTCAACATCAAATTTCAAGGCCATTCAAATAGTGCAAGATGGCTTCATTTGGATGAAACATGGCCGTAACAACGATAATAGATGGCAACAAAATTCAACATCAAATTTCAAGGCCATTCAAATAGTGCAAGATGGCTTCATTTGGATGAAACATGGCCGTAACAACGATAATAGATGGCAACAAAATTCAACATCAAATTTCAAGGCCATTCAAATAGTGCAAGATGGCTTCATTTGGATGAAACATGGCCGTAACAACGATAATAGATGGCAACAAAATTCAACATCAAATTTCAAGGCCATTCAAATAGTGCAAGATGGCTTCATTTGGATGAAACATGGCCGTAACAACGATAATAGATGGCAACAAAATTCAACATCAAATTTCAAGGCCATTCAAATAGTGCAAGATGGCTTCATTTGGATGAAACATGGCCGTAACAACGATAATAGATGGCAACAAAATCAACATCAAATTTCAAGGCCATTCAAATAGTGCAAGATGGCTTCATTTGGATGAAACATGGCCGTAACAACGATAATAGATGGCAACAAAATTCAACATCAAATTTCAAGGCCATTCAAATAGTGCAAGATGGCTTCATTTGGATGAAACATGGCCGTAACAACGATAATAGATGGCAACAAAATTCAACATCAAATTTCAAGGCCATTCAAATAGTGCAAGATGGCTTCATTTGGATGAAACATGGCCGTAACAACGATAATAGATGGCAACAAAATTCAACATCAAATTTCAAGGCCATTCAAATAGTGCAAGATGGCTTCATTTGGATGAAACATGGCCGTAACAACGATAATAGATGGCAACAAAATTCAACATCAAATTTCAAGGCCATTCAAATAGTGCAAGATGGCTTCATTTGGATGAAACATGGCCGTAACAACGATAATAGATGGCAACAAAATTCAACATCAAATTTCAAGGCCATTCAAATAGTGCAAGATGGCTTCATTTGGATGAAACATGGCCGTAACAACGATAATAGATGGCAACAAAATTCAACATCAAATTTCAAGGCCATTCAAATAGTGCAAGATGGCTTCATTTGGATGAAACATGGCCGTAACAACGATAATAGATGGCAACAAAATTCAACATCAAATTTCAAGGCCATTCAAATAGTGCAAGATGGCTTCATTTGGATGAAACATGGCCGTAACAACGATAATAGATGGCAACAAAATTCAACATCAAATTTCAAGGCCATTCAAATAGTGCAAGATGGCTTCATTTGGATGAAACATGGCCGTAACAACGATAATAGATGGCAACAAAATCAACATCAAATTTCAAGGCCATTCAAATAGTGCAAGATGGCTTCATTTGGATGAAACATGGCCGTAACAACGATAATAGATGGCAACAAAATTCAACATCAAATTTCAAGGCCATTCAAATAGTGCAAGATGGCTTCATTTGGATGAAACATGGCCGTAACAACGATAATAGATGGCAACAAAATCAACATCAAATTTCAAGGCCATTCAAATAGTGCAAGATGGCTTCATTTGGATGAAACATGGCCGTAACAACGATAATAGATGGCAACAAAATTCAACATCAAATTTCAAGGCCATTCAAATAGTGCAAGATGGCTTCATTTGGATGAAACATGGCCGTAACAACGATAATAGATGGCAACAAAATTCAACATCAAATTTCAAGGCCATTCAAATAGTGCAAGATGGCTTCATTTGGATGAAACATGGCCGTAACAACGATAATAGATGGCAACAAAATTCAACATCAAATTTCAAGGCCATTCAAATAGTGCAAGATGGCTTCATTTGGATGAAACATGGCCGTAACAACGATAATAGATGGCAACAAAATTCAACATCAAATTTCAAGGCCATTCAAATAGTGCAAGATGGCTTCATTTGGATGAAACATGGCCGTAACAACGATAATAGATGGCAACAAAACTCAACATCAAATTTCAAGGCCATTCAAATAGTGCAAGATGGCTTCATTTGGATGAAACATGGCCGTAACAACGATAATAGATGGCAACAAAATTCAACATCAAATTTCAAGGCCATTCAAATAGTGCAAGATGGCTTCATTTGGATGAAACATGGCCGTAACAACGATAATAGATGGCAACAAAATTCAACATCAAATTTCAAGGCCATTCAAATAGTGCAAGATGGCTTCATTTGGATGAAACATGGCCGTAACAACGATAATAGATGGCAACAAAATTCAACATCAAATTTCAAGGCCATTCAAATAGTGCAAGATGGCTTCATTTGGATGAAACATGGCCGTAACAACGATAATAGATGGCAACAAAATTCAACATCAAATTTCAAGGCCATTCAAATAGTGCAAGATGGCTTCATTTGGATGAAACATGGCCGTAACAACGATAATAGATGGCAACAAAATTCAACATCAAATTTCAAGGCCATTCAAATAGTGCAAGATGGCTTCATTTGGATGAAACATGGCCGTAACAACGATAATAGATGGCAACAAAATCAACATCAAATTTCAAGGCCATTCAAATAGTGCAAGATGGCTTCATTTGGATGAAACATGGCCGTAACAACGATAATAGATGGCAACAAAATTCAACATCAAATTTCAAGGCCATTCAAATAGTGCAAGATGGCTTCATTTGGATGAAACATGGCCGTAACAACGATAATAGATGGCAACAAAATTCAACATCAAATTTCAAGGCCATTCAAATAGTGCAAGATGGCTTCATTTGGATGAAACATGGCCGTAACAACGATAATAGATGGCAACAAAATTCAACATCAAATTTCAAGGCCATTCAAATAGTGCAAGATGGCTTCATTTGGATGAAACATGGCCGTAACAACGATAATAGATGGCAACAAAATTCAACATCAAATTTCAAGGCCATTCAAATAGTGCAAGATGGCTTCATTTGGATGAAACATGGCCGTAACAACGATAATAGATGGCAACAAAATTCAACATCAAATTTCAAGGCCATTCAAATAGTGCAAGATGGCTTCATTTGGATGAAACATGGCCGTAACAACGATAATAGATGGCAACAAAATTCAACATCAAATTTCAAGGCCATTCAAATAGTGCAAGATGGCTTCATTTGGATGAAACATGGCCGTAACAACGATAATAGATGGCAACAAAATTCAACATCAAATTTCAAGGCCATTCAAATAGTGCAAGATGGCTTCATTTGGATGAAACATGGCCGTAACAACGATAATAGATGGCAACAAAATTCAACATCAAATTTCAAGGCCATTCAAATAGTGCAAGATGGCTTCATTTGGATGAAACATGGCCGTAACAACGATAATAGATGGCAACAAAATTCAACATCAAATTTCAAGGCCATTCAAATAGTGCAAGATGGCTTCATTTGGATGAAACATGGCCGTAACAACGATAATAGATGGCAACAAAATCAACATCAAATTTCAAGGCCATTCAAATAGTGCAAGATGGCTTCATTTGGATGAAACATGGCCGTAACAACGATAATAGATGGCAACAAAATTCAACATCAAATTTCAAGGCCATTCAAATAGTGCAAGATGGCTTCATTTGGATGAAACATGGCCGTAACAACGATAATAGATGGCAACAAAACTCAACATCAAATTTCAAGGCCATTCAAATAGTGCAAGATGGCTTCATTTGGATGAAACATGGCCGTAACAACGATAATAGATGGCAACAAAACTCAACATCAAATTTCAAGGCCATTCAAATAGTGCAAGATGGCTTCATTTGGATGAAACATGGCCGTAACAACGATAATAGATGGCAACAAAATTCAACATCAAATTTCAAGGCCATTCAAATAGTGCAAGATGGCTTCATTTGGATGAAACATGGCCGTAACAACGATAATAGATGGCAACAAAATTCAACATCAAATTTCAAGGCCATTCAAATAGTGCAAGATGGCTTCATTTGGATGAAACATGGCCGTAACAACGATAATAGATGGCAACAAAATTCAACATCAAATTTCAAGGCCATTCAAATAGTGCAAGATGGCTTCATTTGGATGAAACATGGCCGTAACAACGATAATAGATGGCAACAAAATTCAACATCAAATTTCAAGGCCATTCAAATAGTGCAAGATGGCTTCATTTGGATGAAACATGGCCGTAACAACGATAATAGATGGCAACAAAATTCAACATCAAATTTCAAGGCCATTCAAATAGTGCAAGATGGCTTCATTTGGATGAAACATGGCCGTAACAACGATAATAGATGGCAACAAAATTCAACATCAAATTTCAAGGCCATTCAAATAGTGCAAGATGGCTTCATTTGGATGAAACATGGCCGTAACAACGATAATAGATGGCAACAAAATCAACATCAAATTTCAAGGCCATTCAAATAGTGCAAGATGGCTTCATTTGGATGAAACATGGCCGTAACAACGATAATAGATGGCAACAAAATTCAACATCAAATTTCAAGGCCATTCAAATAGTGCAAGATGGCTTCATTTGGATGAAACATGGCCGTAACAACGATAATAGATGGCAACAAAATTCAACATCAAATTTCAAGGCCATTCAAATAGTGCAAGATGGCTTCATTTGGATGAAACATGGCCGTAACAACGATAATAGATGGCAACAAAATTCAACATCAAATTTCAAGGCCATTCAAATAGTGCAAGATGGCTTCATTTGGATGAAACATGGCCGTAACAACGATAATAGATGGCAACAAAATTCAACATCAAATTTCAAGGCCATTCAAATAGTGCAAGATGGCTTCATTTGGATGAAACATGGCCGTAACAACGATAATAGATGGCAACAAAATTCAACATCAAATTTCAAGGCCATTCAAATAGTGCAAGATGGCTTCATTTGGATGAAACATGGCCGTAACAACGATAATAGATGGCAACAAAATTCAACATCAAATTTCAAGGCCATTCAAATAGTGCAAGATGGCTTCATTTGGATGAAACATGGCCGTAACAACGATAATAGATGGCAACAAAATTCAACATCAAATTTCAAGGCCATTCAAATAGTGCAAGATGGCTTCATTTGGATGAAACATGGCCGTAACAACGATAATAGATGGCAACAAAATTCAACATCAAATTTCAAGGCCATTCAAATAGTGCAAGATGGCTTCATTTGGATGAAACATGGCCGTAACAACGATAATAGATGGCAACAAAATTCAACATCAAATTTCAAGGCCATTCAAATAGTGCAAGATGGCTTCATTTGGATGAAACATGGCCGTAACAACGATAATAGATGGCAACAAAATTCAACATCAAATTTCAAGGCCATTCAAATAGTGCAAGATGGCTTCATTTGGATGAAACATGGCCGTAACAACGATAATAGATGGCAACAAAATCAACATCAAATTTCAAGGCCATTCAAATAGTGCAAGATGGCTTCATTTGGATGAAACATGGCCGTAACAACGATAATAGATGGCAACAAAATTCAACATCAAATTTCAAGGCCATTCAAATAGTGCAAGATGGCTTCATTTGGATGAAACATGGCCGTAACAACGATAATAGATGGCAACAAAATTCAACATCAAATTTCAAGGCCATTCAAATAGTGCAAGATGGCTTCATTTGGATGAAACATGGCCGTAACAACGATAATAGATGGCAACAAAATCAACATCAAATTTCAAGGCCATTCAAATAGTGCAAGATGGCTTCATTTGGATGAAACATGGCCGTAACAACGATAATAGATGGCAACAAAATTCAACATCAAATTTCAAGGCCATTCAAATAGTGCAAGATGGCTTCATTTGGATGAAACATGGCCGTAACAACGATAATAGATGGCAACAAAATTCAACATCAAATTTCAAGGCCATTCAAATAGTGCAAGATGGCTTCATTTGGATGAAACATGGCCGTAACAACGATAATAGATGGCAACAAAATCAACATCAAATTTCAAGGCCATTCAAATAGTGCAAGATGGCTTCATTTGGATGAAACATGGCCGTAACAACGATAATAGATGGCAACAAAATTCAACATCAAATTTCAAGGCCATTCAAATAGTGCAAGATGGCTTCATTTGGATGAAACATGGCCGTAACAACGATAATAGATGGCAACAAAATTCAACATCAAATTTCAAGGCCATTCAAATAGTGCAAGATGGCTTCATTTGGATGAAACATGGCCGTAACAACGATAATAGATGGCAACAAAATTCAACATCAAATTTCAAGGCCATTCAAATAGTGCAAGATGGCTTCATTTGGATGAAACATGGCCGTAACAACGATAATAGATGGCAACAAAATTCAACATCAAATTTCAAGGCCATTCAAATAGTGCAAGATGGCTTCATTTGGATGAAACATGGCCGTAACAACGATAATAGATGGCAACAAAATTCAACATCAAATTTCAAGGCCATTCAAATAGTGCAAGATGGCTTCATTTGGATGAAACATGGCCGTAACAACGATAATAGATGGCAACAAAATTCAACATCAAATTTCAAGGCCATTCAAATAGTGCAAGATGGCTTCATTTGGATGAAACATGGCCGTAACAACGATAATAGATGGCAACAAAATTCAACATCAAATTTCAAGGCCATTCAAATAGTGCAAGATGGCTTCATTTGGATGAAACATGGCCGTAACAACGATAATAGATGGCAACAAAATTCAACATCAAATTTCAAGGCCATTCAAATAGTGCAAGATGGCTTCATTTGGATGAAACATGGCCGTAACAACGATAATAGATGGCAACAAAATTCAACATCAAATTTCAAGGCCATTCAAATAGTGCAAGATGGCTTCATTTGGATGAAACATGGCCGTAACAACGATAATAGATGGCAACAAAATTCAACATCAAATTTCAAGGCCATTCAAATAGTGCAAGATGGCTTCATTTGGATGAAACATGGCCGTAACAACGATAATAGATGGCAACAAAATCAACATCAAATTTCAAGGCCATTCAAATAGTGCAAGATGGCTTCATTTGGATGAAACATGGCCGTAACAACGATAATAGATGGCAACAAAATTCAACATCAAATTTCAAGGCCATTCAAATAGTGCAAGATGGCTTCATTTGGATGAAACATGGCCGTAACAACGATAATAGATGGCAACAAAATTCAACATCAAATTTCAAGGCCATTCAAATAGTGCAAGATGGCTTCATTTGGATGAAACATGGCCGTAACAACGATAATAGATGGCAACAAAATCAACATCAAATTTCAAGGCCATTCAAATAGTGCAAGATGGCTTCATTTGGATGAAACATGGCCGTAACAACGATAATAGATGGCAACAAAATTCAACATCAAATTTCAAGGCCATTCAAATAGTGCAAGATGGCTTCATTTGGATGAAACATGGCCGTAACAACGATAATAGATGGCAACAAAATTCAACATCAAATTTCAAGGCCATTCAAATAGTGCAAGATGGCTTCATTTGGATGAAACATGGCCGTAACAACGATAATAGATGGCAACAAAATTCAACATCAAATTTCAAGGCCATTCAAATAGTGCAAGATGGCTTCATTTGGATGAAACATGGCCGTAACAACGATAATAGATGGCAACAAAATTCAACATCAAATTTCAAGGCCATTCAAATAGTGCAAGATGGCTTCATTTGGATGAAACATGGCCGTAACAACGATAATAGATGGCAACAAAATTCAACATCAAATTTCAAGGCCATTCAAATAGTGCAAGATGGCTTCATTTGGATGAAACATGGCCGTAACAACGATAATAGATGGCAACAAAACTCAACATCAAATTTCAAGGCCATTCAAATAGTGCAAGATGGCTTCATTTGGATGAAACATGGCCGTAACAACGATAATAGATGGCAACAAAATTCAACATCAAATTTCAAGGCCATTCAAATAGTGCAAGATGGCTTCATTTGGATGAAACATGGCCGTAACAACGATAATAGATGGCAACAAAATTCAACATCAAATTTCAAGGCCATTCAAATAGTGCAAGATGGCTTCATTTGGATGAAACATGGCCGTAACAACGATAATAGATGGCAACAAAATCAACATCAAATTTCAAGGCCATTCAAATAGTGCAAGATGGCTTCATTTGGATGAAACATGGCCGTAACAACGATAATAGATGGCAACAAAATTCAACATCAAATTTCAAGGCCATTCAAATAGTGCAAGATGGCTTCATTTGGATGAAACATGGCCGTAACAACGATAATAGATGGCAACAAAATTCAACATCAAATTTCAAGGCCATTCAAATAGTGCAAGATGGCTTCATTTGGATGAAACATGGCCGTAACAACGATAATAGATGGCAACAAAATCAACATCAAATTTCAAGGCCATTCAAATAGTGCAAGATGGCTTCATTTGGATGAAACATGGCCGTAACAACGATAATAGATGGCAACAAAATCAACATCAAATTTCAAGGCCATTCAAATAGTGCAAGATGGCTTCATTTGGATGAAACATGGCCGTAACAACGATAATAGATGGCAACAAAATTCAACATCAAATTTCAAGGCCATTCAAATAGTGCAAGATGGCTTCATTTGGATGAAACATGGCCGTAACAACGATAATAGATGGCAACAAAACTCAACATCAAATTTCAAGGCCATTCAAATAGTGCAAGATGGCTTCATTTGGATGAAACATGGCCGTAACAACGATAATAGATGGCAACAAAATTCAACATCAAATTTCAAGGCCATTCAAATAGTGCAAGATGGCTTCATTTGGATGAAACATGGCCGTAACAACGATAATAGATGGCAACAAAATTCAACATCAAATTTCAAGGCCATTCAAATAGTGCAAGATGGCTTCATTTGGATGAAACATGGCCGTAACAACGATAATAGATGGCAACAAAACTCAACATCAAATTTCAAGGCCATTCAAATAGTGCAAGATGGCTTCATTTGGATGAAACATGGCCGTAACAACGATAATAGATGGCAACAAAACTCAACATCAAATTTCAAGGCCATTCAAATAGTGCAAGATGGCTTCATTTGGATGAAACATGGCCGTAACAACGATAATAGATGGCAACAAAACTCAACATCAAATTTCAAGGCCATTCAAATAGTGCAAGATGGCTTCATTTGGATGAAACATGGCCGTAACAACGATAATAGATGGCAACAAAATTCAACATCAAATTTCAAGGCCATTCAAATAGTGCAAGATGGCTTCATTTGGATGAAACATGGCCGTAACAACGATAATAGATGGCAACAAAATCAACATCAAATTTCAAGGCCATTCAAATAGTGCAAGATGGCTTCATTTGGATGAAACATGGCCGTAACAACGATAATAGATGGCAACAAAATCAACATCAAATTTCAAGGCCATTCAAATAGTGCAAGATGGCTTCATTTGGATGAAACATGGCCGTAACAACGATAATAGATGGCAACAAAATTCAACATCAAATTTCAAGGCCATTCAAATAGTGCAAGATGGCTTCATTTGGATGAAACATGGCCGTAACAACGATAATAGATGGCAACAAAACTCAACATCAAATTTCAAGGCCATTCAAATAGTGCAAGATGGCTTCATTTGGATGAAACATGGCCGTAACAACGATAATAGATGGCAACAAAATTCAACATCAAATTTCAAGGCCATTCAAATAGTGCAAGATGGCTTCATTTGGATGAAACATGGCCGTAACAACGATAATAGATGGCAACAAAATTCAACATCAAATTTCAAGGCCATTCAAATAGTGCAAGATGGCTTCATTTGGATGAAACATGGCCGTAACAACGATAATAGATGGCAACAAAATTCAACATCAAATTTCAAGGCCATTCAAATAGTGCAAGATGGCTTCATTTGGATGAAACATGGCCGTAACAACGATAATAGATGGCAACAAAATTCAACATCAAATTTCAAGGCCATTCAAATAGTGCAAGATGGCTTCATTTGGATGAAACATGGCCGTAACAACGATAATAGATGGCAACAAAATCAACATCAAATTTCAAGGCCATTCAAATAGTGCAAGATGGCTTCATTTGGATGAAACATGGCCGTAACAACGATAATAGATGGCAACAAAATTCAACATCAAATTTCAAGGCCATTCAAATAGTGCAAGATGGCTTCATTTGGATGAAACATGGCCGTAACAACGATAATAGATGGCAACAAAATCAACATCAAATTTCAAGGCCATTCAAATAGTGCAAGATGGCTTCATTTGGATGAAACATGGCCGTAACAACGATAATAGATGGCAACAAAATTCAACATCAAATTTCAAGGCCATTCAAATAGTGCAAGATGGCTTCATTTGGATGAAACATGGCCGTAACAACGATAATAGATGGCAACAAAACTCAACATCAAATTTCAAGGCCATTCAAATAGTGCAAGATGGCTTCATTTGGATGAAACATGGCCGTAACAACGATAATAGATGGCAACAAAATCAACATCAAATTTCAAGGCCATTCAAATAGTGCAAGATGGCTTCATTTGGATGAAACATGGCCGTAACAACGATAATAGATGGCAACAAAATTCAACATCAAATTTCAAGGCCATTCAAATAGTGCAAGATGGCTTCATTTGGATGAAACATGGCCGTAACAACGATAATAGATGGCAACAAAATTCAACATCAAATTTCAAGGCCATTCAAATAGTGCAAGATGGCTTCATTTGGATGAAACATGGCCGTAACAACGATAATAGATGGCAACAAAATTCAACATCAAATTTCAAGGCCATTCAAATAGTGCAAGATGGCTTCATTTGGATGAAACATGGCCGTAACAACGATAATAGATGGCAACAAAATTCAACATCAAATTTCAAGGCCATTCAAATAGTGCAAGATGGCTTCATTTGGATGAAACATGGCCGTAACAACGATAATAGATGGCAACAAAATTCAACATCAAATTTCAAGGCCATTCAAATAGTGCAAGATGGCTTCATTTGGATGAAACATGGCCGTAACAACGATAATAGATGGCAACAAAATCAACATCAAATTTCAAGGCCATTCAAATAGTGCAAGATGGCTTCATTTGGATGAAACATGGCCGTAACAACGATAATAGATGGCAACAAAATTCAACATCAAATTTCAAGGCCATTCAAATAGTGCAAGATGGCTTCATTTGGATGAAACATGGCCGTAACAACGATAATAGATGGCAACAAAATTCAACATCAAATTTCAAGGCCATTCAAATAGTGCAAGATGGCTTCATTTGGATGAAACATGGCCGTAACAACGATAATAGATGGCAACAAAACTCAACATCAAATTTCAAGGCCATTCAAATAGTGCAAGATGGCTTCATTTGGATGAAACATGGCCGTAACAACGATAATAGATGGCAACAAAATTCAACATCAAATTTCAAGGCCATTCAAATAGTGCAAGATGGCTTCATTTGGATGAAACATGGCCGTAACAACGATAATAGATGGCAACAAAACTCAACATCAAATTTCAAGGCCATTCAAATAGTGCAAGATGGCTTCATTTGGATGAAACATGGCCGTAACAACGATAATAGATGGCAACAAAATTCAACATCAAATTTCAAGGCCATTCAAATAGTGCAAGATGGCTTCATTTGGATGAAACATGGCCGTAACAACGATAATAGATGGCAACAAAATTCAACATCAAATTTCAAGGCCATTCAAATAGTGCAAGATGGCTTCATTTGGATGAAACATGGCCGTAACAACGATAATAGATGGCAACAAAATTCAACATCAAATTTCAAGGCCATTCAAATAGTGCAAGATGGCTTCATTTGGATGAAACATGGCCGTAACAACGATAATAGATGGCAACAAAATTCAACATCAAATTTCAAGGCCATTCAAATAGTGCAAGATGGCTTCATTTGGATGAAACATGGCCGTAACAACGATAATAGATGGCAACAAAATTCAACATCAAATTTCAAGGCCATTCAAATAGTGCAAGATGGCTTCATTTGGATGAAACATGGCCGTAACAACGATAATAGATGGCAACAAAATTCAACATCAAATTTCAAGGCCATTCAAATAGTGCAAGATGGCTTCATTTGGATGAAACATGGCCGTAACAACGATAATAGATGGCAACAAAATTCAACATCAAATTTCAAGGCCATTCAAATAGTGCAAGATGGCTTCATTTGGATGAAACATGGCCGTAACAACGATAATAGATGGCAACAAAACTCAACATCAAATTTCAAGGCCATTCAAATAGTGCAAGATGGCTTCATTTGGATGAAACATGGCCGTAACAACGATAATAGATGGCAACAAAATTCAACATCAAATTTCAAGGCCATTCAAATAGTGCAAGATGGCTTCATTTGGATGAAACATGGCCGTAACAACGATAATAGATGGCAACAAAACTCAACATCAAATTTCAAGGCCATTCAAATAGTGCAAGATGGCTTCATTTGGATGAAACATGGCCGTAACAACGATAATAGATGGCAACAAAATTCAACATCAAATTTCAAGGCCATTCAAATAGTGCAAGATGGCTTCATTTGGATGAAACATGGCCGTAACAACGATAATAGATGGCAACAAAATTCAACATCAAATTTCAAGGCCATTCAAATAGTGCAAGATGGCTTCATTTGGATGAAACATGGCCGTAACAACGATAATAGATGGCAACAAAACTCAACATCAAATTTCAAGGCCATTCAAATAGTGCAAGATGGCTTCATTTGGATGAAACATGGCCGTAACAACGATAATAGATGGCAACAAAATTCAACATCAAATTTCAAGGCCATTCAAATAGTGCAAGATGGCTTCATTTGGATGAAACATGGCCGTAACAACGATAATAGATGGCAACAAAATCAACATCAAATTTCAAGGCCATTCAAATAGTGCAAGATGGCTTCATTTGGATGAAACATGGCCGTAACAACGATAATAGATGGCAACAAAATCAACATCAAATTTCAAGGCCATTCAAATAGTGCAAGATGGCTTCATTTGGATGAAACATGGCCGTAACAACGATAATAGATGGCAACAAAATCAACATCAAATTTCAAGGCCATTCAAATAGTGCAAGATGGCTTCATTTGGATGAAACATGGCCGTAACAACGATAATAGATGGCAACAAAATTCAACATCAAATTTCAAGGCCATTCAAATAGTGCAAGATGGCTTCATTTGGATGAAACATGGCCGTAACAACGATAATAGATGGCAACAAAACTCAACATCAAATTTCAAGGCCATTCAAATAGTGCAAGATGGCTTCATTTGGATGAAACATGGCCGTAACAACGATAATAGATGGCAACAAAACTCAACATCAAATTTCAAGGCCATTCAAATAGTGCAAGATGGCTTCATTTGGATGAAACATGGCCGTAACAACGATAATAGATGGCAACAAAATTCAACATCAAATTTCAAGGCCATTCAAATAGTGCAAGATGGCTTCATTTGGATGAAACATGGCCGTAACAACGATAATAGATGGCAACAAAATTCAACATCAAATTTCAAGGCCATTCAAATAGTGCAAGATGGCTTCATTTGGATGAAACATGGCCGTAACAACGATAATAGATGGCAACAAAATTCAACATCAAATTTCAAGGCCATTCAAATAGTGCAAGATGGCTTCATTTGGATGAAACATGGCCGTAACAACGATAATAGATGGCAACAAAATTCAACATCAAATTTCAAGGCCATTCAAATAGTGCAAGATGGCTTCATTTGGATGAAACATGGCCGTAACAACGATAATAGATGGCAACAAAATTCAACATCAAATTTCAAGGCCATTCAAATAGTGCAAGATGGCTTCATTTGGATGAAACATGGCCGTAACAACGATAATAGATGGCAACAAAATTCAACATCAAATTTCAAGGCCATTCAAATAGTGCAAGATGGCTTCATTTGGATGAAACATGGCCGTAACAACGATAATAGATGGCAACAAAATTCAACATCAAATTTCAAGGCCATTCAAATAGTGCAAGATGGCTTCATTTGGATGAAACATGGCCGTAACAACGATAATAGATGGCAACAAAATTCAACATCAAATTTCAAGGCCATTCAAATAGTGCAAGATGGCTTCATTTGGATGAAACATGGCCGTAACAACGATAATAGATGGCAACAAAATTCAACATCAAATTTCAAGGCCATTCAAATAGTGCAAGATGGCTTCATTTGGATGAAACATGGCCGTAACAACGATAATAGATGGCAACAAAATTCAACATCAAATTTCAAGGCCATTCAAATAGTGCAAGATGGCTTCATTTGGATGAAACATGGCCGTAACAACGATAATAGATGGCAACAAAATTCAACATCAAATTTCAAGGCCATTCAAATAGTGCAAGATGGCTTCATTTGGATGAAACATGGCCGTAACAACGATAATAGATGGCAACAAAATTCAACATCAAATTTCAAGGCCATTCAAATAGTGCAAGATGGCTTCATTTGGATGAAACATGGCCGTAACAACGATAATAGATGGCAACAAAATTCAACATCAAATTTCAAGGCCATTCAAATAGTGCAAGATGGCTTCATTTGGATGAAACATGGCCGTAACAACGATAATAGATGGCAACAAAACTCAACATCAAATTTCAAGGCCATTCAAATAGTGCAAGATGGCTTCATTTGGATGAAACATGGCCGTAACAACGATAATAGATGGCAACAAAATCAACATCAAATTTCAAGGCCATTCAAATAGTGCAAGATGGCTTCATTTGGATGAAACATGGCCGTAACAACGATAATAGATGGCAACAAAATCAACATCAAATTTCAAGGCCATTCAAATAGTGCAAGATGGCTTCATTTGGATGAAACATGGCCGTAACAACGATAATAGATGGCAACAAAATTCAACATCAAATTTCAAGGCCATTCAAATAGTGCAAGATGGCTTCATTTGGATGAAACATGGCCGTAACAACGATAATAGATGGCAACAAAATTCAACATCAAATTTCAAGGCCATTCAAATAGTGCAAGATGGCTTCATTTGGATGAAACATGGCCGTAACAACGATAATAGATGGCAACAAAATTCAACATCAAATTTCAAGGCCATTCAAATAGTGCAAGATGGCTTCATTTGGATGAAACATGGCCGTAACAACGATAATAGATGGCAACAAAATCAACATCAAATTTCAAGGCCATTCAAATAGTGCAAGATGGCTTCATTTGGATGAAACATGGCCGTAACAACGATAATAGATGGCAACAAAATTCAACATCAAATTTCAAGGCCATTCAAATAGTGCAAGATGGCTTCATTTGGATGAAACATGGCCGTAACAACGATAATAGATGGCAACAAAATTCAACATCAAATTTCAAGGCCATTCAAATAGTGCAAGATGGCTTCATTTGGATGAAACATGGCCGTAACAACGATAATAGATGGCAACAAAATTCAACATCAAATTTCAAGGCCATTCAAATAGTGCAAGATGGCTTCATTTGGATGAAACATGGCCGTAACAACGATAATAGATGGCAACAAAATTCAACATCAAATTTCAAGGCCATTCAAATAGTGCAAGATGGCTTCATTTGGATGAAACATGGCCGTAACAACGATAATAGATGGCAACAAAATCAACATCAAATTTCAAGGCCATTCAAATAGTGCAAGATGGCTTCATTTGGATGAAACATGGCCGTAACAACGATAATAGATGGCAACAAAATTCAACATCAAATTTCAAGGCCATTCAAATAGTGCAAGATGGCTTCATTTGGATGAAACATGGCCGTAACAACGATAATAGATGGCAACAAAATTCAACATCAAATTTCAAGGCCATTCAAATAGTGCAAGATGGCTTCATTTGGATGAAACATGGCCGTAACAACGATAATAGATGGCAACAAAATTCAACATCAAATTTCAAGGCCATTCAAATAGTGCAAGATGGCTTCATTTGGATGAAACATGGCCGTAACAACGATAATAGATGGCAACAAAATTCAACATCAAATTTCAAGGCCATTCAAATAGTGCAAGATGGCTTCATTTGGATGAAACATGGCCGTAACAACGATAATAGATGGCAACAAAATTCAACATCAAATTTCAAGGCCATTCAAATAGTGCAAGATGGCTTCATTTGGATGAAACACGGCCGTAACAACGATAATAGATGGCAACAAAACTCAACATCAAATTTCAAGGCCATTCAAATAGTGCAAGATGGCTTCATTTGGATGAAACATGGCCGTAACAATGATAATAGATGGCAAAAAAAACAAAACATCAAATTTCAAGGCCATTCAAATAGTGCAAGATGGCTTCATTTGGATGAAACACGGCCGTAACAACGATAATAGATGGCAACAAAATTCAACATCAAATTTCAAGGCCATTCAAATAGTGCAAGATGGCTTCATTTGGATGAAACATGGCCGTAACAACGATAATAGATGGCAACAAAATTCAACATCAAATTTCAAGGCCATTCAAATAGTGCAAGATGGCTTCATTTGGATGAAACATGGCCGTAACAACGATAATAGATGGCAACAAAACTCAACATCAAATTTCAAGGCCATTCAAATAGTGCAAGATGGCTTCATTTGGATGAAACATGGCCGTAACAACGATAATAGATGGCAACAAAATTCAACATCAAATTTCAAGGCCATTCAAATAGTGCAAGATGGCTTCATTTGGATGAAACATGGCCGTAACAACGATAATAGATGGCAACAAAATCAACATCAAATTTCAAGGCCATTCAAATAGTGCAAGATGGCTTCATTTGGATGAAACATGGCCGTAACAACGATAATAGATGGCAACAAAATTCAACATCAAATTTCAAGGCCATTCAAATAGTGCAAGATGGCTTCATTTGGATGAAACATGGCCGTAACAACGATAATAGATGGCAACAAAATCAACATCAAATTTCAAGGCCATTCAAATAGTGCAAGATGGCTTCATTTGGATGAAACATGGCCGTAACAACGATAATAGATGGCAACAAAATTCAACATCAAATTTCAAGGCCATTCAAATAGTGCAAGATGGCTTCATTTGGATGAAACATGGCCGTAACAACGATAATAGATGGCAACAAAATTCAACATCAAATTTCAAGGCCATTCAAATAGTGCAAGATGGCTTCATTTGGATGAAACATGGCCGTAACAACGATAATAGATGGCAACAAAATTCAACATCAAATTTCAAGGCCATTCAAATAGTGCAAGATGGCTTCATTTGGATGAAACATGGCCGTAACAACGATAATAGATGGCAACAAAATTCAACATCAAATTTCAAGGCCATTCAAATAGTGCAAGATGGCTTCATTTGGATGAAACATGGCCGTAACAACGATAATAGATGGCAACAAAATTCAACATCAAATTTCAAGGCCATTCAAATAGTGCAAGATGGCTTCATTTGGATGAAACATGGCCGTAACAACGATAATAGATGGCAACAAAATTCAACATCAAATTTCAAGGCCATTCAAATAGTGCAAGATGGCTTCATTTGGATGAAACATGGCCGTAACAACGATAATAGATGGCAACAAAATTCAACATCAAATTTCAAGGCCATTCAAATAGTGCAAGATGGCTTCATTTGGATGAAACATGGCCGTAACAACGATAATAGATGGCAACAAAACTCAACATCAAATTTCAAGGCCATTCAAATAGTGCAAGATGGCTTCATTTGGATGAAACATGGCCGTAACAACGATAATAGATGGCAACAAAATCAACATCAAATTTCAAGGCCATTCAAATAGTGCAAGATGGCTTCATTTGGATGAAACATGGCCGTAACAACGATAATAGATGGCAACAAAATTCAACATCAAATTTCAAGGCCATTCAAATAGTGCAAGATGGCTTCATTTGGATGAAACATGGCCGTAACAACGATAATAGATGGCAACAAAATTCAACATCAAATTTCAAGGCCATTCAAATAGTGCAAGATGGCTTCATTTGGATGAAACATGGCCGTAACAACGATAATAGATGGCAACAAAACTCAACATCAAATTTCAAGGCCATTCAAATAGTGCAAGATGGCTTCATTTGGATGAAACATGGCCGTAACAACGATAATAGATGGCAACAAAATTCAACATCAAATTTCAAGGCCATTCAAATAGTGCAAGATGGCTTCATTTGGATGAAACATGGCCGTAACAACGATAATAGATGGCAACAAAATTCAACATCAAATTTCAAGGCCATTCAAATAGTGCAAGATGGCTTCATTTGGATGAAACATGGCCGTAACAACGATAATAGATGGCAACAAAATTCAACATCAAATTTCAAGGCCATTCAAATAGTGCAAGATGGCTTCATTTGGATGAAACATGGCCGTAACAACGATAATAGATGGCAACAAAATTCAACATCAAATTTCAAGGCCATTCAAATAGTGCAAGATGGCTTCATTTGGATGAAACATGGCCGTAACAACGATAATAGATGGCAACAAAATTCAACATCAAATTTCAAGGCCATTCAAATAGTGCAAGATGGCTTCATTTGGATGAAACATGGCCGTAACAACGATAATAGATGGCAACAAAATTCAACATCAAATTTCAAGGCCATTCAAATAGTGCAAGATGGCTTCATTTGGATGAAACATGGCCGTAACAACGATAATAGATGGCAACAAAATTCAACATCAAATTTCAAGGCCATTCAAATAGTGCAAGATGGCTTCATTTGGATGAAACATGGCCGTAACAACGATAATAGATGGCAACAAAATTCAACATCAAATTTCAAGGCCATTCAAATAGTGCAAGATGGCTTCATTTGGATGAAACATGGCCGTAACAACGATAATAGATGGCAACAAAATTCAACATCAAATTTCAAGGCCATTCAAATAGTGCAAGATGGCTTCATTTGGATGAAACATGGCCGTAACAACGATAATAGATGGCAACAAAATTCAACATCAAATTTCAAGGCCATTCAAATAGTGCAAGATGGCTTCATTTGGATGAAACATGGCCGTAACAACGATAATAGATGGCAACAAAATTCAACATCAAATTTCAAGGCCATTCAAATAGTGCAAGATGGCTTCATTTGGATGAAACATGGCCGTAACAACGATAATAGATGGCAACAAAATTCAACATCAAATTTCAAGGCCATTCAAATAGTGCAAGATGGCTTCATTTGGATGAAACATGGCCGTAACAACGATAATAGATGGCAACAAAATCAACATCAAATTTCAAGGCCATTCAAATAGTGCAAGATGGCTTCATTTGGATGAAACATGGCCGTAACAACGATAATAGATGGCAACAAAATTCAACATCAAATTTCAAGGCCATTCAAATAGTGCAAGATGGCTTCATTTGGATGAAACATGGCCGTAACAACGATAATAGATGGCAACAAAATTCAACATCAAATTTCAAGGCCATTCAAATAGTGCAAGATGGCTTCATTTGGATGAAACATGGCCGTAACAACGATAATAGATGGCAACAAAATTCAACATCAAATTTCAAGGCCATTCAAATAGTGCAAGATGGCTTCATTTGGATGAAACATGGCCGTAACAACGATAATAGATGGCAACAAAACTCAACATCAAATTTCAAGGCCATTCAAATAGTGCAAGATGGCTTCATTTGGATGAAACATGGCCGTAACAACGATAATAGATGGCAACAAAACTCAACATCAAATTTCAAGGCCATTCAAATAGTGCAAGATGGCTTCATTTGGATGAAACATGGCCGTAACAACGATAATAGATGGCAACAAAATTCAACATCAAATTTCAAGGCCATTCAAATAGTGCAAGATGGCTTCATTTGGATGAAACATGGCCGTAACAACGATAATAGATGGCAACAAAATTCAACATCAAATTTCAAGGCCATTCAAATAGTGCAAGATGGCTTCATTTGGATGAAACATGGCCGTAACAACGATAATAGATGGCAACAAAATTCAACATCAAATTTCAAGGCCATTCAAATAGTGCAAGATGGCTTCATTTGGATGAAACATGGCCGTAACAACGATAATAGATGGCAACAAAACTCAACATCAAATTTCAAGGCCATTCAAATAGTGCAAGATGGCTTCATTTGGATGAAACATGGCCGTAACAACGATAATAGATGGCAACAAAATTCAACATCAAATTTCAAGGCCATTCAAATAGTGCAAGATGGCTTCATTTGGATGAAACATGGCCGTAACAACGATAATAGATGGCAACAAAATTCAACATCAAATTTCAAGGCCATTCAAATAGTGCAAGATGGCTTCATTTGGATGAAACATGGCCGTAACAACGATAATAGATGGCAACAAAATTCAACATCAAATTTCAAGGCCATTCAAATAGTGCAAGATGGCTTCATTTGGATGAAACATGGCCGTAACAACGATAATAGATGGCAACAAAATTCAACATCAAATTTCAAGGCCATTCAAATAGTGCAAGATGGCTTCATTTGGATGAAACATGGCCGTAACAACGATAATAGATGGCAACAAAATTCAACATCAAATTTCAAGGCCATTCAAATAGTGCAAGATGGCTTCATTTGGATGAAACATGGCCGTAACAACGATAATAGATGGCAACAAAATTCAACATCAAATTTCAAGGCCATTCAAATAGTGCAAGATGGCTTCATTTGGATGAAACATGGCCGTAACAACGATAATAGATGGCAACAAAATTCAACATCAAATTTCAAGGCCATTCAAATAGTGCAAGATGGCTTCATTTGGATGAAACATGGCCGTAACAACGATAATAGATGGCAACAAAATTCAACATCAAATTTCAAGGCCATTCAAATAGTGCAAGATGGCTTCATTTGGATGAAACATGGCCGTAACAACGATAATAGATGGCAACAAAATTCAACATCAAATTTCAAGGCCATTCAAATAGTGCAAGATGGCTTCATTTGGATGAAACATGGCCGTAACAACGATAATAGATGGCAACAAAATCAACATCAAATTTCAAGGCCATTCAAATAGTGCAAGATGGCTTCATTTGGATGAAACATGGCCGTAACAACGATAATAGATGGCAACAAAATTCAACATCAAATTTCAAGGCCATTCAAATAGTGCAAGATGGCTTCATTTGGATGAAACATGGCCGTAACAACGATAATAGATGGCAACAAAATTCAACATCAAATTTCAAGGCCATTCAAATAGTGCAAGATGGCTTCATTTGGATGAAACATGGCCGTAACAACGATAATAGATGGCAACAAAATTCAACATCAAATTTCAAGGCCATTCAAATAGTGCAAGATGGCTTCATTTGGATGAAACATGGCCGTAACAACGATAATAGATGGCAACAAAATTCAACATCAAATTTCAAGGCCATTCAAATAGTGCAAGATGGCTTCATTTGGATGAAACATGGCCGTAACAACGATAATAGATGGCAACAAAATTCAACATCAAATTTCAAGGCCATTCAAATAGTGCAAGATGGCTTCATTTGGATGAAACATGGCCGTAACAACGATAATAGATGGCAACAAAACTCAACATCAAATTTCAAGGCCATTCAAATAGTGCAAGATGGCTTCATTTGGATGAAACATGGCCGTAACAACGATAATAGATGGCAACAAAATTCAACATCAAATTTCAAGGCCATTCAAATAGTGCAAGATGGCTTCATTTGGATGAAACATGGCCGTAACAACGATAATAGATGGCAACAAAACTCAACATCAAATTTCAAGGCCATTCAAATAGTGCAAGATGGCTTCATTTGGATGAAACATGGCCGTAACAACGATAATAGATGGCAACAAAATTCAACATCAAATTTCAAGGCCATTCAAATAGTGCAAGATGGCTTCATTTGGATGAAACATGGCCGTAACAACGATAATAGATGGCAACAAAATTCAACATCAAATTTCAAGGCCATTCAAATAGTGCAAGATGGCTTCATTTGGATGAAACATGGCCGTAACAACGATAATAGATGGCAACAAAATTCAACATCAAATTTCAAGGCCATTCAAATAGTGCAAGATGGCTTCATTTGGATGAAACATGGCCGTAACAACGATAATAGATGGCAACAAAACTCAACATCAAATTTCAAGGCCATTCAAATAGTGCAAGATGGCTTCATTTGGATGAAACATGGCCGTAACAACGATAATAGATGGCAACAAAATTCAACATCAAATTTCAAGGCCATTCAAATAGTGCAAGATGGCTTCATTTGGATGAAACATGGCCGTAACAACGATAATAGATGGCAACAAAACTCAACATCAAATTTCAAGGCCATTCAAATAGTGCAAGATGGCTTCATTTGGATGAAACATGGCCGTAACAACGATAATAGATGGCAACAAAATTCAACATCAAATTTCAAGGCCATTCAAATAGTGCAAGATGGCTTCATTTGGATGAAACATGGCCGTAACAACGATAATAGATGGCAACAAAATTCAACATCAAATTTCAAGGCCATTCAAATAGTGCAAGATGGCTTCATTTGGATGAAACATGGCCGTAACAACGATAATAGATGGCAACAAAACTCAACATCAAATTTCAAGGCCATTCAAATAGTGCAAGATGGCTTCATTTGGATGAAACATGGCCGTAACAACGATAATAGATGGCAACAAAATTCAACATCAAATTTCAAGGCCATTCAAATAGTGCAAGATGGCTTCATTTGGATGAAACATGGCCGTAACAACGATAATAGATGGCAACAAAATTCAACATCAAATTTCAAGGCCATTCAAATAGTGCAAGATGGCTTCATTTGGATGAAACATGGCCGTAACAACGATAATAGATGGCAACAAAATTCAACATCAAATTTCAAGGCCATTCAAATAGTGCAAGATGGCTTCATTTGGATGAAACATGGCCGTAACAACGATAATAGATGGCAACAAAACTCAACATCAAATTTCAAGGCCATTCAAATAGTGCAAGATGGCTTCATTTGGATGAAACATGGCCGTAACAACGATAATAGATGGCAACAAAATCAACATCAAATTTCAAGGCCATTCAAATAGTGCAAGATGGCTTCATTTGGATGAAACATGGCCGTAACAACGATAATAGATGGCAACAAAATTCAACATCAAATTTCAAGGCCATTCAAATAGTGCAAGATGGCTTCATTTGGATGAAACATGGCCGTAACAACGATAATAGATGGCAACAAAACTCAACATCAAATTTCAAGGCCATTCAAATAGTGCAAGATGGCTTCATTTGGATGAAACATGGCCGTAACAACGATAATAGATGGCAACAAAACTCAACATCAAATTTCAAGGCCATTCAAATAGTGCAAGATGGCTTCATTTGGATGAAACATGGCCGTAACAACGATAATAGATGGCAACAAAATTCAACATCAAATTTCAAGGCCATTCAAATAGTGCAAGATGGCTTCATTTGGATGAAACATGGCCGTAACAACGATAATAGATGGCAACAAAATTCAACATCAAATTTCAAGGCCATTCAAATAGTGCAAGATGGCTTCATTTGGATGAAACATGGCCGTAACAACGATAATAGATGGCAACAAAATTCAACATCAAATTTCAAGGCCATTCAAATAGTGCAAGATGGCTTCATTTGGATGAAACATGGCCGTAACAACGATAATAGATGGCAACAAAATTCAACATCAAATTTCAAGGCCATTCAAATAGTGCAAGATGGCTTCATTTGGATGAAACATGGCCGTAACAACGATAATAGATGGCAACAAAATTCAACATCAAATTTCAAGGCCATTCAAATAGTGCAAGATGGCTTCATTTGGATGAAACATGGCCGTAACAACGATAATAGATGGCAACAAAATTCAACATCAAATTTCAAGGCCATTCAAATAGTGCAAGATGGCTTCATTTGGATGAAACATGGCCGTAACAACGATAATAGATGGCAACAAAATCAACATCAAATTTCAAGGCCATTCAAATAGTGCAAGATGGCTTCATTTGGATGAAACATGGCCGTAACAACGATAATAGATGGCAACAAAATTCAACATCAAATTTCAAGGCCATTCAAATAGTGCAAGATGGCTTCATTTGGATGAAACATGGCCGTAACAACGATAATAGATGGCAACAAAATCAACATCAAATTTCAAGGCCATTCAAATAGTGCAAGATGGCTTCATTTGGATGAAACATGGCCGTAACAACGATAATAGATGGCAACAAAATCAACATCAAATTTCAAGGCCATTCAAATAGTGCAAGATGGCTTCATTTGGATGAAACATGGCCGTAACAACGATAATAGATGGCAACAAAATTCAACATCAAATTTCAAGGCCATTCAAATAGTGCAAGATGGCTTCATTTGGATGAAACATGGCCGTAACAACGATAATAGATGGCAACAAAACTCAACATCAAATTTCAAGGCCATTCAAATAGTGCAAGATGGCTTCATTTGGATGAAACATGGCCGTAACAACGATAATAGATGGCAACAAAATTCAACATCAAATTTCAAGGCCATTCAAATAGTGCAAGATGGCTTCATTTGGATGAAACATGGCCGTAACAACGATAATAGATGGCAACAAAATTCAACATCAAATTTCAAGGCCATTCAAATAGTGCAAGATGGCTTCATTTGGATGAAACATGGCCGTAACAACGATAATAGATGGCAACAAAATTCAACATCAAATTTCAAGGCCATTCAAATAGTGCAAGATGGCTTCATTTGGATGAAACATGGCCGTAACAACGATAATAGATGGCAACAAAATTCAACATCAAATTTCAAGGCCATTCAAATAGTGCAAGATGGCTTCATTTGGATGAAACATGGCCGTAACAACGATAATAGATGGCAACAAAATCAACATCAAATTTCAAGGCCATTCAAATAGTGCAAGATGGCTTCATTTGGATGAAACATGGCCGTAACAACGATAATAGATGGCAACAAAACTCAACATCAAATTTCAAGGCCATTCAAATAGTGCAAGATGGCTTCATTTGGATGAAACATGGCCGTAACAACGATAATAGATGGCAACAAAACTCAACATCAAATTTCAAGGCCATTCAAATAGTGCAAGATGGCTTCATTTGGATGAAACATGGCCGTAACAACGATAATAGATGGCAACAAAATTCAACATCAAATTTCAAGGCCATTCAAATAGTGCAAGATGGCTTCATTTGGATGAAACATGGCCGTAACAACGATAATAGATGGCAACAAAATTCAACATCAAATTTCAAGGCCATTCAAATAGTGCAAGATGGCTTCATTTGGATGAAACATGGCCGTAACAACGATAATAGATGGCAACAAAATCAACATCAAATTTCAAGGCCATTCAAATAGTGCAAGATGGCTTCATTTGGATGAAACATGGCCGTAACAACGATAATAGATGGCAACAAAATTCAACATCAAATTTCAAGGCCATTCAAATAGTGCAAGATGGCTTCATTTGGATGAAACATGGCCGTAACAACGATAATAGATGGCAACAAAATTCAACATCAAATTTCAAGGCCATTCAAATAGTGCAAGATGGCTTCATTTGGATGAAACATGGCCGTAACAACGATAATAGATGGCAACAAAATTCAACATCAAATTTCAAGGCCATTCAAATAGTGCAAGATGGCTTCATTTGGATGAAACATGGCCGTAACAACGATAATAGATGGCAACAAAATTCAACATCAAATTTCAAGGCCATTCAAATAGTGCAAGATGGCTTCATTTGGATGAAACATGGCCGTAACAACGATAATAGATGGCAACAAAACTCAACATCAAATTTCAAGGCCATTCAAATAGTGCAAGATGGCTTCATTTGGATGAAACATGGCCGTAACAACGATAATAGATGGCAACAAAATTCAACATCAAATTTCAAGGCCATTCAAATAGTGCAAGATGGCTTCATTTGGATGAAACATGGCCGTAACAACGATAATAGATGGCAACAAAATTCAACATCAAATTTCAAGGCCATTCAAATAGTGCAAGATGGCTTCATTTGGATGAAACATGGCCGTAACAACGATAATAGATGGCAACAAAATTCAACATCAAATTTCAAGGCCATTCAAATAGTGCAAGATGGCTTCATTTGGATGAAACATGGCCGTAACAACGATAATAGATGGCAACAAAATCAACATCAAATTTCAAGGCCATTCAAATAGTGCAAGATGGCTTCATTTGGATGAAACATGGCCGTAACAACGATAATAGATGGCAACAAAATTCAACATCAAATTTCAAGGCCATTCAAATAGTGCAAGATGGCTTCATTTGGATGAAACATGGCCGTAACAACGATAATAGATGGCAACAAAACTCAACATCAAATTTCAAGGCCATTCAAATAGTGCAAGATGGCTTCATTTGGATGAAACATGGCCGTAACAACGATAATAGATGGCAACAAAATCAACATCAAATTTCAAGGCCATTCAAATAGTGCAAGATGGCTTCATTTGGATGAAACATGGCCGTAACAACGATAATAGATGGCAACAAAATTCAACATCAAATTTCAAGGCCATTCAAATAGTGCAAGATGGCTTCATTTGGATGAAACATGGCCGTAACAACGATAATAGATGGCAACAAAACTCAACATCAAATTTCAAGGCCATTCAAATAGTGCAAGATGGCTTCATTTGGATGAAACATGGCCGTAACAACGATAATAGATGGCAACAAAATTCAACATCAAATTTCAAGGCCATTCAAATAGTGCAAGATGGCTTCATTTGGATGAAACATGGCCGTAACAACGATAATAGATGGCAACAAAATTCAACATCAAATTTCAAGGCCATTCAAATAGTGCAAGATGGCTTCATTTGGATGAAACATGGCCGTAACAACGATAATAGATGGCAACAAAATTCAACATCAAATTTCAAGGCCATTCAAATAGTGCAAGATGGCTTCATTTGGATGAAACATGGCCGTAACAACGATAATAGATGGCAACAAAATTCAACATCAAATTTCAAGGCCATTCAAATAGTGCAAGATGGCTTCATTTGGATGAAACATGGCCGTAACAACGATAATAGATGGCAACAAAACTCAACATCAAATTTCAAGGCCATTCAAATAGTGCAAGATGGCTTCATTTGGATGAAACATGGCCGTAACAACGATAATAGATGGCAACAAAATTCAACATCAAATTTCAAGGCCATTCAAATAGTGCAAGATGGCTTCATTTGGATGAAACATGGCCGTAACAACGATAATAGATGGCAACAAAATTCAACATCAAATTTCAAGGCCATTCAAATAGTGCAAGATGGCTTCATTTGGATGAAACATGGCCGTAACAACGATAATAGATGGCAACAAAATTCAACATCAAATTTCAAGGCCATTCAAATAGTGCAAGATGGCTTCATTTGGATGAAACATGGCCGTAACAACGATAATAGATGGCAACAAAATTCAACATCAAATTTCAAGGCCATTCAAATAGTGCAAGATGGCTTCATTTGGATGAAACATGGCCGTAACAACGATAATAGATGGCAACAAAATTCAACATCAAATTTCAAGGCCATTCAAATAGTGCAAGATGGCTTCATTTGGATGAAACATGGCCGTAACAACGATAATAGATGGCAACAAAATTCAACATCAAATTTCAAGGCCATTCAAATAGTGCAAGATGGCTTCATTTGGATGAAACATGGCCGTAACAACGATAATAGATGGCAACAAAATTCAACATCAAATTTCAAGGCCATTCAAATAGTGCAAGATGGCTTCATTTGGATGAAACATGGCCGTAACAACGATAATAGATGGCAACAAAATTCAACATCAAATTTCAAGGCCATTCAAATAGTGCAAGATGGCTTCATTTGGATGAAACATGGCCGTAACAACGATAATAGATGGCAACAAAATTCAACATCAAATTTCAAGGCCATTCAAATAGTGCAAGATGGCTTCATTTGGATGAAACATGGCCGTAACAACGATAATAGATGGCAACAAAATTCAACATCAAATTTCAAGGCCATTCAAATAGTGCAAGATGGCTTCATTTGGATGAAACATGGCCGTAACAACGATAATAGATGGCAACAAAATTCAACATCAAATTTCAAGGCCATTCAAATAGTGCAAGATGGCTTCATTTGGATGAAACATGGCCGTAACAACGATAATAGATGGCAACAAAATTCAACATCAAATTTCAAGGCCATTCAAATAGTGCAAGATGGCTTCATTTGGATGAAACATGGCCGTAACAACGATAATAGATGGCAACAAAATTCAACATCAAATTTCAAGGCCATTCAAATAGTGCAAGATGGCTTCATTTGGATGAAACATGGCCGTAACAACGATAATAGATGGCAACAAAACTCAACATCAAATTTCAAGGCCATTCAAATAGTGCAAGATGGCTTCATTTGGATGAAACATGGCCGTAACAACGATAATAGATGGCAACAAAACTCAACATCAAATTTCAAGGCCATTCAAATAGTGCAAGATGGCTTCATTTGGATGAAACATGGCCGTAACAACGATAATAGATGGCAACAAAATTCAACATCAAATTTCAAGGCCATTCAAATAGTGCAAGATGGCTTCATTTGGATGAAACATGGCCGTAACAACGATAATAGATGGCAACAAAACTCAACATCAAATTTCAAGGCCATTCAAATAGTGCAAGATGGCTTCATTTGGATGAAACATGGCCGTAACAACGATAATAGATGGCAACAAAATCAACATCAAATTTCAAGGCCATTCAAATAGTGCAAGATGGCTTCATTTGGATGAAACATGGCCGTAACAACGATAATAGATGGCAACAAAACTCAACATCAAATTTCAAGGCCATTCAAATAGTGCAAGATGGCTTCATTTGGATGAAACATGGCCGTAACAACGATAATAGATGGCAACAAAATTCAACATCAAATTTCAAGGCCATTCAAATAGTGCAAGATGGCTTCATTTGGATGAAACATGGCCGTAACAACGATAATAGATGGCAACAAAACTCAACATCAAATTTCAAGGCCATTCAAATAGTGCAAGATGGCTTCATTTGGATGAAACATGGCCGTAACAACGATAATAGATGGCAACAAAATTCAACATCAAATTTCAAGGCCATTCAAATAGTGCAAGATGGCTTCATTTGGATGAAACATGGCCGTAACAACGATAATAGATGGCAACAAAATTCAACATCAAATTTCAAGGCCATTCAAATAGTGCAAGATGGCTTCATTTGGATGAAACATGGCCGTAACAACGATAATAGATGGCAACAAAATCAACATCAAATTTCAAGGCCATTCAAATAGTGCAAGATGGCTTCATTTGGATGAAACATGGCCGTAACAACGATAATAGATGGCAACAAAATCAACATCAAATTTCAAGGCCATTCAAATAGTGCAAGATGGCTTCATTTGGATGAAACATGGCCGTAACAACGATAATAGATGGCAACAAAATTCAACATCAAATTTCAAGGCCATTCAAATAGTGCAAGATGGCTTCATTTGGATGAAACATGGCCGTAACAACGATAATAGATGGCAACAAAATCAACATCAAATTTCAAGGCCATTCAAATAGTGCAAGATGGCTTCATTTGGATGAAACATGGCCGTAACAACGATAATAGATGGCAACAAAATTCAACATCAAATTTCAAGGCCATTCAAATAGTGCAAGATGGCTTCATTTGGATGAAACATGGCCGTAACAACGATAATAGATGGCAACAAAATTCAACATCAAATTTCAAGGCCATTCAAATAGTGCAAGATGGCTTCATTTGGATGAAACATGGCCGTAACAACGATAATAGATGGCAACAAAATTCAACATCAAATTTCAAGGCCATTCAAATAGTGCAAGATGGCTTCATTTGGATGAAACATGGCCGTAACAACGATAATAGATGGCAACAAAATCAACATCAAATTTCAAGGCCATTCAAATAGTGCAAGATGGCTTCATTTGGATGAAACATGGCCGTAACAACGATAATAGATGGCAACAAAATCAACATCAAATTTCAAGGCCATTCAAATAGTGCAAGATGGCTTCATTTGGATGAAACATGGCCGTAACAACGATAATAGATGGCAACAAAACTCAACATCAAATTTCAAGGCCATTCAAATAGTGCAAGATGGCTTCATTTGGATGAAACATGGCCGTAACAACGATAATAGATGGCAACAAAATTCAACATCAAATTTCAAGGCCATTCAAATAGTGCAAGATGGCTTCATTTGGATGAAACATGGCCGTAACAACGATAATAGATGGCAACAAAACTCAACATCAAATTTCAAGGCCATTCAAATAGTGCAAGATGGCTTCATTTGGATGAAACATGGCCGTAACAACGATAATAGATGGCAACAAAACTCAACATCAAATTTCAAGGCCATTCAAATAGTGCAAGATGGCTTCATTTGGATGAAACATGGCCGTAACAACGATAATAGATGGCAACAAAACTCAACATCAAATTTCAAGGCCATTCAAATAGTGCAAGATGGCTTCATTTGGATGAAACATGGCCGTAACAACGATAATAGATGGCAACAAAATTCAACATCAAATTTCAAGGCCATTCAAATAGTGCAAGATGGCTTCATTTGGATGAAACATGGCCGTAACAACGATAATAGATGGCAACAAAACTCAACATCAAATTTCAAGGCCATTCAAATAGTGCAAGATGGCTTCATTTGGATGAAACATGGCCGTAACAACGATAATAGATGGCAACAAAATTCAACATCAAATTTCAAGGCCATTCAAATAGTGCAAGATGGCTTCATTTGGATGAAACATGGCCGTAACAACGATAATAGATGGCAACAAAACTCAACATCAAATTTCAAGGCCATTCAAATAGTGCAAGATGGCTTCATTTGGATGAAACATGGCCGTAACAACGATAATAGATGGCAACAAAATTCAACATCAAATTTCAAGGCCATTCAAATAGTGCAAGATGGCTTCATTTGGATGAAACATGGCCGTAACAACGATAATAGATGGCAACAAAACTCAACATCAAATTTCAAGGCCATTCAAATAGTGCAAGATGGCTTCATTTGGATGAAACATGGCCGTAACAACGATAATAGATGGCAACAAAATCAACATCAAATTTCAAGGCCATTCAAATAGTGCAAGATGGCTTCATTTGGATGAAACATGGCCGTAACAACGATAATAGATGGCAACAAAACTCAACATCAAATTTCAAGGCCATTCAAATAGTGCAAGATGGCTTCATTTGGATGAAACATGGCCGTAACAACGATAATAGATGGCAACAAAACTCAACATCAAATTTCAAGGCCATTGAAATAGTGCAAGATGGCTTCATTTGGATGAAACATGGCCGTAACAACGATAATAGATGGCAACAAAACTCAACATCAAATTTCAAGGCCATTCAAATAGTGCAAGATGGCTTCATTTGGATGAAACATGGCCGTAACAACGATAATAGATGGCAACAAAACTCAACATCAAATTTCAAGGCCATTCAAATAGTGCAAGATGGCTTCATTTGGATGAAACATGGCCGTAACAACGATAATAGATGGCAACAAAACTCAACATCAAATTTCAAGGCCATTCAAATAGTGCAAGATGGCTTCATTTGGATGAAACATGGCCGTAACAACGATAATAGATGGCAACAAAATTCAACATCAAATTTCAAGGCCATTCAAATAGTGCAAGATGGCTTCATTTGGATGAAACATGGCCGTAACAACGATAATAGATGGCAACAAAACTCAACATCAAATTTCAAGGCCATTCAAATAGTGCAAGATGGCTTCATTTGGATGAAACATGGCCGTAACAACGATAATAGATGGCAACAAAATCAACATCAAATTTCAAGGCCATTCAAATAGTGCAAGATGGCTTCATTTGGATGAAACATGGCCGTAACAACGATAATAGATGGCAACAAAATTCAACATCAAATTTCAAGGCCATTCAAATAGTGCAAGATGGCTTCATTTGGATGAAACATGGCCGTAACAACGATAATAGATGGCAACAAAATCAACATCAAATTTCAAGGCCATTCAAATAGTGCAAGATGGCTTCATTTGGATGAAACATGGCCGTAACAACGATAATAGATGGCAACAAAACTCAACATCAAATTTCAAGGCCATTCAAATAGTGCAAGATGGCTTCATTTGGATGAAACATGGCCGTAACAACGATAATAGATGGCAACAAAATTCAACATCAAATTTCAAGGCCATTCAAATAGTGCAAGATGGCTTCATTTGGATGAAACATGGCCGTAACAACGATAATAGATGGCAACAAAACTCAACATCAAATTTCAAGGCCATTCAAATAGTGCAAGATGGCTTCATTTGGATGAAACATGGCCGTAACAACGATAATAGATGGCAACAAAATTCAACATCAAATTTCAAGGCCATTCAAATAGTGCAAGATGGCTTCATTTGGATGAAACATGGCCGTAACAACGATAATAGATGGCAACAAAATTCAACATCAAATTTCAAGGCCATTCAAATAGTGCAAGATGGCTTCATTTGGATGAAACATGGCCGTAACAACGATAATAGATGGCAACAAAACTCAACATCAAATTTCAAGGCCATTCAAATAGTGCAAGATGGCTTCATTTGGATGAAACATGGCCGTAACAACGATAATAGATGGCAACAAAACTCAACATCAAATTTCAAGGCCATTCAAATAGTGCAAGATGGCTTCATTTGGATGAAACATGGCCGTAACAACGATAATAGATGGCAACAAAATTCAACATCAAATTTCAAGGCCATTCAAATAGTGCAAGATGGCTTCATTTGGATGAAACATGGCCGTAACAACGATAATAGATGGCAACAAAATTCAACATCAAATTTCAAGGCCATTGAAATAGTGCAAGATGGCTTCATTTGGATGAAACATGGCCGTAACAACGATAATAGATGGCAACAAAATTCAACATCAAATTTCAAGGCCATTCAAATAGTGCAAGATGGCTTCATTTGGATGAAACATGGCCGTAACAACGATAATAGATGGCAACAAAACTCAACATCAAATTTCAAGGCCATTCAAATAGTGCAAGATGGCTTCATTTGGATGAAACATGGCCGTAACAACGATAATAGATGGCAACAAAACTCAACATCAAATTTCAAGGCCATTCAAATAGTGCAAGATGGCTTCATTTGGATGAAACATGGCCGTAACAACGATAATAGATGGCAACAAAACTCAACATCAAATTTCAAGGCCATTCAAATAGTGCAAGATGGCTTCATTTGGATGAAACATGGCCGTAACAACGATAATAGATGGCAACAAAATTCAACATCAAATTTCAAGGCCATTCAAATAGTGCAAGATGGCTTCATTTGGATGAAACATGGCCGTAACAACGATAATAGATGGCAACAAAACTCAACATCAAATTTCAAGGCCATTCAAATAGTGCAAGATGGCTTCATTTGGATGAAACATGGCCGTAACAACGATAATAGATGGCAACAAAATCAACATCAAATTTCAAGGCCATTCAAATAGTGCAAGATGGCTTCATTTGGATGAAACATGGCCGTAACAACGATAATAGATGGCAACAAAATTCAACATCAAATTTCAAGGCCATTCAAATAGTGCAAGATGGCTTCATTTGGATGAAACATGGCCGTAACAACGATAATAGATGGCAACAAAACTCAACATCAAATTTCAAGGCCATTCAAATAGTGCAAGATGGCTTCATTTGGATGAAACATGGCCGTAACAACGATAATAGATGGCAACAAAATTCAACATCAAATTTCAAGGCCATTCAAATAGTGCAAGATGGCTTCATTTGGATGAAACATGGCCGTAACAACGATAATAGATGGCAACAAAATTCAACATCAAATTTCAAGGCCATTCAAATAGTGCAAGATGGCTTCATTTGGATGAAACATGGCCGTAACAACGATAATAGATGGCAACAAAACTCAACATCAAATTTCAAGGCCATTCAAATAGTGCAAGATGGCTTCATTTGGATGAAACATGGCCGTAACAACGATAATAGATGGCAACAAAACTCAACATCAAATTTCAAGGCCATTCAAATAGTGCAAGATGGCTTCATTTGGATGAAACATGGCCGTAACAACGATAATAGATGGCAACAAAATCAACATCAAATTTCAAGGCCATTCAAATAGTGCAAGATGGCTTCATTTGGATGAAACATGGCCGTAACAACGATAATAGATGGCAACAAAATTCAACATCAAATTTCAAGGCCATTCAAATAGTGCAAGATGGCTTCATTTGGATGAAACATGGCCGTAACAACGATAATAGATGGCAACAAAATTCAACATCAAATTTCAAGGCCATTCAAATAGTGCAAGATGGCTTCATTTGGATGAAACATGGCCGTAACAACGATAATAGATGGCAACAAAATTCAACATCAAATTTCAAGGCCATTCAAATAGTGCAAGATGGCTTCATTTGGATGAAACATGGCCGTAACAACGATAATAGATGGCAACAAAACTCAACATCAAATTTCAAGGCCATTCAAATAGTGCAAGATGGCTTCATTTGGATGAAACATGGCCGTAACAACGATAATAGATGGCAACAAAACTCAACATCAAATTTCAAGGCCATTCAAATAGTGCAAGATGGCTTCATTTGGATGAAACATGGCCGTAACAACGATAATAGATGGCAACAAAACTCAACATCAAATTTCAAGGCCATTCAAATAGTGCAAGATGGCTTCATTTGGATGAAACATGGCCGTAACAACGATAATAGATGGCAACAAAACTCAACATCAAATTTCAAGGCCATTCAAATAGTGCAAGATGGCTTCATTTGGATGAAACATGGCCGTAACAACGATAATAGATGGCAACAAAACTCAACATCAAATTTCAAGGCCATTCAAATAGTGCAAGATGGCTTCATTTGGATGAAACATGGCCGTAACAACGATAATAGATGGCAACAAAACTCAACATCAAATTTCAAGGCCATTCAAATAGTGCAAGATGGCTTCATTTGGATGAAGCATGGCCGTAACAACGATAATAGATGGCAACAAAACTCAACATCAAATTTCAAGGCCATTCAAATAGTGCAAGATGGCTTCATTTGGATGAAACATGGCCGTAACAACGATAATAGATGGCAACAAAACTCAACATCAAATTTCAAGGCCATTCAAATAGTGCAAGATGGCTTCATTTGGATGAAACATGGCCGTAACAACGATAATAGATGGCAACAAAACTCAACATCAAATTTCAAGGCCATTCAAATAGTGCAAGATGGCTTCATTTGGATGAAACATGGCCGTAACAACGATAATAGATGGCAACAAAACTCAACATCAAATTTCAAGGCCATTCAAATAGTGCAAGATGGCTTCATTTGGATGAAACATGGCCGTAACAACGATAATAGATGGCAACAAAACTCAACATCAAATTTCAAGGCCATTCAAATAGTGCAAGATGGCTTCATTTGGATGAAACATGGCCGTAACAACGATAATAGATGGCAACAAAATTCAACATCAAATTTCAAGGCCATTCAAATAGTGCAAGATGGCTTCATTTGGATGAAACATGGCCGTAACAACGATAATAGATGGCAACAAAACTCAACATCAAATTTCAAGGCCATTCAAATAGTGCAAGATGGCTTCATTTGGATGAAACATGGCCGTAACAACGATAATAGATGGCAACAAAATTCAACATCAAATTTCAAGGCCATTCAAATAGTGCAAGATGGCTTCATTTGGATGAAACATGGCCGTAACAACGATAATAGATGGCAACAAAACTCAACATCAAATTTCAAGGCCATTCAAATAGTGCAAGATGGCTTCATTTGGATGAAACATGGCCGTAACAACGATAATAGATGGCAACAAAACTCAACATCAAATTTCAAGGCCATTCAAATAGTGCAAGATGGCTTCATTTGGATGAAACATGGCCGTAACAACGATAATAGATGGCAACAAAACTCAACATCAAATTTCAAGGCCATTCAAATAGTGCAAGATGGCTTCATTTGGATGAAACATGGCCGTAACAACGATAATAGATGGCAACAAAACTCAACATCAAATTTCAAGGCCATTCAAATAGTGCAAGATGGCTTCATTTGGATGAAACATGGCCGTAACAACGATAATAGATGGCAACAAAACTCAACATCAAATTTCAAGGCCATTCAAATAGTGCAAGATGGCTTCATTTGGATGAAACATGGCCGTAACAACGATAATAGATGGCAACAAAACTCAACATCAAATTTCAAGGCCATTCAAATAGTGCAAGATGGCTTCATTTGGATGAAACATGGCCGTAACAACGATAATAGATGGCAACAAAACTCAACATCAAATTTCAAGGCCATTCAAATAGTGCAAGATGGCTTCATTTGGATGAAACATGGCCGTAACAACGATAATAGATGGCAACAAAACTCAACATCAAATTTCAAGGCCATTCAAATAGTGCAAGATGGCTTCATTTGGATGAAACATGGCCGTAACAACGATAATAGATGGCAACAAAACTCAACATCAAATTTCAAGGCCATTCAAATAGTGCAAGATGGCTTCATTTGGATGAAACATGGCCGTAACAACGATAATAGATGGCAACAAAACTCAACATCAAATTTCAAGGCCATTCAAATAGTGCAAGATGGCTTCATTTGGATGAAACATGGCCGTAACAACGATAATAGATGGCAACAAAATCAACATCAAATTTCAAGGCCATTCAAATAGTGCAAGATGGCTTCATTTGGATGAAACATGGCCGTAACAACGATAATAGATGGCAACAAAACTCAACATCAAATTTCAAGGCCATTCAAATAGTGCAAGATGGCTTCATTTGGATGAAACATGGCCGTAACAACGATAATAGATGGCAACAAAATTCAACATCAAATTTCAAGGCCATTCAAATAGTGCAAGATGGCTTCATTTGGATGAAACATGGCCGTAACAACGATAATAGATGGCAACAAAACTCAACATCAAATTTCAAGGCCATTGAAATAGTGCAAGATGGCTTCATTTGGATGAAACATGGCCGTAACAACGATAATAGATGGCAACAAAATTCAACATCAAATTTCAAGGCCATTCAAATAGTGCAAGATGGCTTCATTTGGATGAAACATGGCCGTAACAACGATAATAGATGGCAACAAAATTCAACATCAAATTTCAAGGCCATTCAAATAGTGCAAGATGGCTTCATTTGGATGAAACATGGCCGTAACAACGATAATAGATGGCAACAAAACTCAACATCAAATTTCAAGGCCATTCAAATAGTGCAAGATGGCTTCATTTGGATGAAACATGGCCGTAACAACGATAATAGATGGCAACAAAATTCAACATCAAATTTCAAGGCCATTCAAATAGTGCAAGATGGCTTCATTTGGATGAAACATGGCCGTAACAACGATAATAGATGGCAACAAAACTCAACATCAAATTTCAAGGCCATTCAAATAGTGCAAGATGGCTTCATTTGGATGAAACATGGCCGTAACAACGATAATAGATGGCAACAAAACTCAACATCAAATTTCAAGGCCATTCAAATAGTGCAAGATGGCTTCATTTGGATGAAACATGGCCGTAACAACGATAATAGATGGCAACAAAACTCAACATCAAATTTCAAGGCCATTCAAATAGTGCAAGATGGCTTCATTTGGATGAAACATGGCCGTAACAACGATAATAGATGGCAACAAAATTCAACATCAAATTTCAAGGCCATTCAAATAGTGCAAGATGGCTTCATTTGGATGAAACATGGCCGTAACAACGATAATAGATGGCAACAAAATTCAACATCAAATTTCAAGGCCATTCAAATAGTGCAAGATGGCTTCATTTGGATGAAACATGGCCGTAACAACGATAATAGATGGCAACAAAACTCAACATCAAATTTCAAGGCCATTCAAATAGTGCAAGATGGCTTCATTTGGATGAAACATGGCCGTAACAACGATAATAGATGGCAACAAAATTCAACATCAAATTTCAAGGCCATTCAAATAGTGCAAGATGGCTTCATTTGGATGAAACATGGCCGTAACAACGATAATAGATGGCAACAAAATTCAACATCAAATTTCAAGGCCATTCAAATAGTGCAAGATGGCTTCATTTGGATGAAACATGGCCGTAACAACGATAATAGATGGCAACAAAACTCAACATCAAATTTCAAGGCCATTCAAATAGTGCAAGATGGCTTCATTTGGATGAAACATGGCCGTAACAACGATAATAGATGGCAACAAAATTCAACATCAAATTTCAAGGCCATTCAAATAGTGCAAGATGGCTTCATTTGGATGAAACATGGCCGTAACAACGATAATAGATGGCAACAAAACTCAACATCAAATTTCAAGGCCATTCAAATAGTGCAAGATGGCTTCATTTGGATGAAACATGGCCGTAACAACGATAATAGATGGCAACAAAATTCAACATCAAATTTCAAGGCCATTCAAATAGTGCAAGATGGCTTCATTTGGATGAAACATGGCCGTAACAACGATAATAGATGGCAACAAAACTCAACATCAAATTTCAAGGCCATTCAAATAGTGCAAGATGGCTTCATTTGGATGAAACATGGCCGTAACAACGATAATAGATGGCAACAAAATTCAACATCAAATTTCAAGGCCATTCAAATAGTGCAAGATGGCTTCATTTGGATGAAACATGGCCGTAACAACGATAATAGATGGCAACAAAATCAACATCAAATTTCAAGGCCATTCAAATAGTGCAAGATGGCTTCATTTGGATGAAACATGGCCGTAACAACGATAATAGATGGCAACAAAATTCAACATCAAATTTCAAGGCCATTCAAATAGTGCAAGATGGCTTCATTTGGATGAAACATGGCCGTAACAACGATAATAGATGGCAACAAAACTCAACATCAAATTTCAAGGCCATTCAAATAGTGCAAGATGGCTTCATTTGGATGAAACATGGCCGTAACAACGATAATAGATGGCAACAAAACTCAACATCAAATTTCAAGGCCATTCAAATAGTGCAAGATGGCTTCATTTGGATGAAACATGGCCGTAACAACGATAATAGATGGCAACAAAACTCAACATCAAATTTCAAGGCCATTCAAATAGTGCAAGATGGCTTCATTTGGATGAAACATGGCCGTAACAACGATAATAGATGGCAACAAAACTCAACATCAAATTTCAAGGCCATTCAAATAGTGCAAGATGGCTTCATTTGGATGAAACATGGCCGTAACAACGATAATAGATGGCAACAAAACTCAACATCAAATTTCAAGGCCATTCAAATAGTGCAAGATGGCTTCATTTGGATGAAACATGGCCGTAACAACGATAATAGATGGCAACAAAACTCAACATCAAATTTCAAGGCCATTCAAATAGTGCAAGATGGCTTCATTTGGATGAAACATGGCCGTAACAACGATAATAGATGGCAACAAAACTCAACATCAAATTTCAAGGCCATTCAAATAGTGCAAGATGGCTTCATTTGGATGAAACATGGCCGTAACAACGATAATAGATGGCAACAAAACTCAACATCAAATTTCAAGGCCATTCAAATAGTGCAAGATGGCTTCATTTGGATGAAACATGGCCGTAACAACGATAATAGATGGCAACAAAACTCAACATCAAATTTCAAGGCCATTCAAATAGTGCAAGATGGCTTCATTTGGATGAAACATGGCCGTAACAACGATAATAGATGGCAACAAAACTCAACATCAAATTTCAAGGCCATTCAAATAGTGCAAGATGGCTTCATTTGGATGAAACATGGCCGTAACAACGATAATAGATGGCAACAAAACTCAACATCAAATTTCAAGGCCATTCAAATAGTGCAAGATGGCTTCATTTGGATGAAACATGGCCGTAACAACGATAATAGATGGCAACAAAATTCAACATCAAATTTCAAGGCCATTCAAATAGTGCAAGATGGCTTCATTTGGATGAAACATGGCCGTAACAACGATAATAGATGGCAACAAAACTCAACATCAAATTTCAAGGCCATTGAAATAGTGCAAGATGGCTTCATTTGGATGAAACATGGCCGTAACAACGATAATAGATGGCAACAAAACTCAACATCAAATTTCAAGGCCATTCAAATAGTGCAAGATGGCTTCATTTGGATGAAACATGGCCGTAACAACGATAATAGATGGCAACAAAATTCAACATCAAATTTCAAGGCCATTCAAATAGTGCAAGATGGCTTCATTTGGATGAAACATGGCCGTAACAACGATAATAGATGGCAACAAAATTCAACATCAAATTTCAAGGCCATTCAAATAGTGCAAGATGGCTTCATTTGGATGAAACATGGCCGTAACAACGATAATAGATGGCAACAAAATTCAACATCAAATTTCAAGGCCATTCAAATAGTGCAAGATGGCTTCATTTGGATGAAACATGGCCGTAACAACGATAATAGATGGCAACAAAACTCAACATCAAATTTCAAGGCCATTCAAATAGTGCAATATGGCTTCATTTGGATGAAACATGGCCGTAACAACGATAATAGATGGCAACAAAACTCAACATCAAATTTCAAGGCCATTGAAATAGTGCAAGATGGCTTCATTTGGATGAAACATGGCCGTAACAACGATAATAGATGGCAACAAAACTCAACATCAAATTTCAAGGCCATTCAAATAGTGCAAGATGGTTTCATTTGGATGAAACATGGCCGTAACAACGATAATAGATGGCAACAAAACTCAACATCAAATTTCAAGGCCATTCAAATAGTGCAAGATGGCTTCATTTGGATGAAACATGGCCGTAACAACGATAATAGATGGCAACAAAACTCAACATCAAATTTCAAGGCCATTCAAATAGTGCAAGATGGCTTCATTTGGATGAAACATGGCCGTAACAACGATAATAGATGGCAACAAAACTCAACATCAAATTTCAAGGCCATTCAAATAGTGCAAGATGGCTTCATTTGGATGAAACATGGCCGTAACAACGATAATAGATGGCAACAAAACTCAACATCAAATTTCAAGGCCATTCAAATAGTGCAAGATGGCTTCATTTGGATGAAACATGGCCGTAACAACGATAATAGATGGCAACAAAATCAACATCAAATTTCAAGGCCATTCAAATAGTGCAAGATGGCTTCATTTGGATGAAACATGGCCGTAACAACGATAATAGATGGCAACAAAACTCAACATCAAATTTCAAGGCCATTCAAATAGTGCAAGATGGCTTCATTTGGATGAAACATGGCCGTAACAACGATAATAGATGGCAACAAAATCAACATCAAATTTCAAGGCCATTCAAATAGTGCAAGATGGCTTCATTTGGATGAAACATGGCCGTAACAACGATAATAGATGGCAACAAAATCAACATCAAATTTCAAGGCCATTCAAATAGTGCAAGATGGCTTCATTTGGATGAAACATGGCCGTAACAACGATAATAGATGGCAACAAAACTCAACATCAAATTTCAAGGCCATTGAAATAGTGCAAGATGGCTTCATTTGGATGAAACATGGCCGTAACAACGATAATAGATGGCAACAAAATTCAACATCAAATTTCAAGGCCATTCAAATAGTGCAAGATGGCTTCATTTGGATGAAACATGGCCGTAACAACGATAATAGATGGCAACAAAACTCAACATCAAATTTCAAGGCCATTCAAATAGTGCAAGATGGCTTCATTTGGATGAAACATGGCCGTAACAACGATAATAGATGGCAACAAAACTCAACATCAAATTTCAAGGCCATTCAAATAGTGCAAGATGGCTTCATTTGGATGAAACATGGCCGTAACAACGATAATAGATGGCAACAAAATTCAACATCAAATTTCAAGGCCATTCAAATAGTGCAAGATGGCTTCATTTGGATGAAACATGGCCGTAACAACGATAATAGATGGCAACAAAACTCAACATCAAATTTCAAGGCCATTCAAATAGTGCAAGATGGCTTCATTTGGATGAAACATGGCCGTAACAACGATAATAGATGGCAACAAAACTCAACATCAAATTTCAAGGCCATTGAAATAGTGCAAGATGGCTTCATTTGGATGAAACATGGCCGTAACAACGATAATAGATGGCAACAAAACTCAACATCAAATTTCAAGGCCATTCAAATAGTGCAAGATGGCTTCATTTGGATGAAACATGGCCGTAACAACGATAATAGATGGCAACAAAACTCAACATCAAATTTCAAGGCCATTCAAATAGTGCAAGATGGCTTCATTTGGATGAATCATGGCCGTAACAACGATAATAGATGGCAAAAAAACTCAACATCAAAATTCAAGGCCATTGAAATAGTGCAATATGGCTTCATTTGGATGAAACATGGCCGTAACAACGATAATAGATGGCAACAAAACTCAACATCAAATTTCAAGGCCATTCAAATAGTGCAAGATGGCTTCCTTTGGATAAAACATGGCCGTAACAACGATAATAGATGGCAAAAAAACTCAACATCAAATTTCAAGGCCATTCAAATAGTGCAAGATGGCTTCATTTGGATGAATCATGGCCGTAACAACGATAATAGATGGCAAAAAAACTCAACATCAAAATTCAAGGCCATTGAAATAGTGCAAGATGGCTTCATTTGGATGAATCATGGCCGTAACAACGATAATAGATGGCAACAAAACTCAACATCAAATTTCAAGGCCATTCAAATAGTGCAAGATGACTTCATTTGGATGAAACATGGCCGTAACAACGATAATAGATGGCAACAAAACTCAACATCAAATTTCAAGGCCATTCAAATAGTGCAAGATGGCTTCATTTGGATGAATCATGGCCGTAACAACGATAATAGATGGCAAAAAAACTCAACATCAAAATTCAAGGCCATTGAAATAGTGCAAGATGACTGCATTTGGATGAAACATGGCCGTAACAACGATAATAGATGGCAACAAAACTCAACATCAAATTTCAAGGCCATTCAAATAGTGCAAGATGGCTTCATTTGGATGAATCATGGCCGTAACAACGATAATAGATGGCAAAAAACTCAACATCAAAATTCAAGGCCATTGAAATAGTGCAAAATGGCTTCATTTGGATGAAACACGGCCGTAACAACGATAATAGATGGCAAAAAAACTCAACATCAAATTTCAAGGCCATTGAATTAGAGCAAGATGCCTTTATTTGGATGAAACATGGCCGTAACAACGATAATTGATGCTGCTTTGGCACAACATCAAATTTCAAGGCCATGCAAAGTACCCACTAGTGAAGTGAGCTTGGCTTTCAGTGACTTATTGTTACCATAGCAGGATAGTCAGTCCTACGTATGGGAGCACGATGGCTTCATTTGGATGAAACATGTACGTTAACAACGATAATAGATGGCAACAAAATTCAACATCAAATTTCAAGGCCATTGAATTAGTGCAAGATGGCTTCATTTGGATGAAACATGGCCGTAACAACGATAATAGATGGCAACAAAATTCAACATCAAATTTCAAGGCCATTCAAATAGTGCAAGATGGCTTCATTTGGATAAAACATGGCCTTAACAACGATAATAGATGGCAACAAAATTCAACATCAAATTTCAAGGCCATTCTAATAGTGCAAAATGGCTTCATTTGGATAAAACATGGCCGTAACAACGATAATAGATGGCAACAAAATTCAACATCAAATTTCAAGGCCATTCAAATAGTGCAAGATGGCTTCATTTGGATGAATCATGGCCGTAACAACGATAATAGATGGCAAAAAAACTCAACATCAAAATTCAAGGCCATTGAAATAGTGCAATATGGCTTCATTTGGATGAAACATGGCCGTAACAACGATAATAGATGGCAACAAAACTCAACATCAAATTTCAAGGCCATTCAAATAGTAAAAGATGACTTCCTTTGGATAAAACATGGCCGTAACAACGATAATAGATGGCAAAAAAACTCAACATCAAATTTCAAGGCCATTCAAATAGTGCAAGATGGCTTCATTTGGATGAATCATGGCCGTAACAACGATAATAGATGGCAAAAAACTCAACGTCAAAATTCAAGGCCATTCAAATAGTGCAAAAGATGGCTTCATTTGGATGAATCATGGCCGTAACAACGATAATAGATGGCAACAAAACTCAACATCAAATTTCAAGGCCATTCAAATAGTGCAAGATGACTTCATTTGGATGAAACATGGCCGTAACAACGATAATAGATGGCAACAAAACTCAACATCAAATTTCAAGGCCATTCAAACAGTGCAAAATGGCTTCATTTGGATGAATCATGGCCGTAACAACGATAATAGATGGCAAAAAAATTCAACATCAAATTTTAAGGCCTTTGAATGAGTGCAAGATGGCTTCATTTGGATGAAACATGGCCGTAACAACGATAATTTTTAGTTTTCTTTGGCAACAAAACACAACATCAAATTTCAAGGCCTGCAAGTACCCACTAGTGAAGTGAGCTTGGCTTTCAGTGACTTATGGCCGTAACAACGATAATAGATGGCAACAAATCAACATCAAATTTCAAGGCCATTCAAATAGTGCAAGATGGTTGTTAAGTACGTTAACAACGATAATAGATGGCAACAAAATTCAACATCAAATTTCAAGGCCATTCAAATAGTGCAAGATGGCTTCATTTGGATGAAACATGGCCGTAACAACGATAATAGATGGCAACAAACTCAACATCAAATTTCAAGGCCATTGAAATAGTGCAAAATGGCTTCATCTGGTAAAACATGGCCGTAACAACGATAATAGATGGCAACAAAATTCAACATCAAATTTCAAGGCCATTCAAATAGTGCAATATGGCTTCATTTGGATGAATCATGGCCGTAACAACGATAATAGATGGCAAAAAAACTCAACATCAAAATTCAAGGCCATTGAAATAGTGCAATATGGCTTCATTTGGATGAAACATGGCCGTAACAACGATAATAGATGGCAACAAACTCAACATCAAATTTCAAGGCCATTCAAATAGTGCAAGATGACTTCCTTTGGATAAAACATGGCCGTAACAACGATAATAGATGGCAACAAAACTCAACATCAAATTTCAAGGCCATTCAAATAGTGCAAGATGGCTTTATTTGGATGAATCATGGCCGTAACAACGATAATAGATGGCAAAAAACTCAACATCAAAATTCAAGGCCATTGAAATAGTGCAATATGGCTTCATTTGGATGAAACATGGTCGTAACAACGATAATAGATGGCAACAAAACTCAACATCAAATTTCAAGGCCATTCAAATAGTACAAGATGACTTCATTTGGATGAAACATGGCCGTAACAACGATAATAGATGGCAACAAAATTCAACATCAAATTTCAAGGCCATTGAATTAGTGCAAGATGCCTTTATTTGGATGTAACATGGCCGTAACAACGATAATAGATGGCAAAAAACTCAACATCAAATTTCAAGGCCATTGAATTAGAGCAAGATGGCTTCATTTGGATGTAACATGGCCATAACAACGATAATAGATGGCAACAAAATTCAACATCAAATTTCAAGGCCATTCAAATAGTTCAAGATGGTTTCATTTGGATGAAACATGGCCGTAACAACGATAATAGATGGCAACAAAATTCAACATCAAATTTCAAGGCCTTTGAATGAGTGCAAGATGCCTTTATTTGGATGTAACATGGCCGTAACAACGATAATTTTTTTCTTTGGCACAACAACCACTGTCGGTCAAGGGCCTGCCAAGTACCCACTAGTGAAGTGAGCTTGGCTTTCAGTGACTTATTGTTACCATAGCAGGATAGTCAGTCCTACGTATGGGAGCACGGTCTATTCGGGGCTTGAACCCATGACGGGCATGTTGTTAAGTACGTTAACAACGATAATAGATGGCAACAAAATTCAACATCAAATTTCAAGGCCATTGAATTAGTGCAAGATGGCTTCATTTGGATGAAACATGGCCGTAACAACGATAATAGATGGCAACAAAATTCAACATCAAATTTCAAGGCCATTCAAATAGTGCAAGATGGCTTCATTTGGATAAAACATGGCCTTAACAACGATAATAGATGGCAACAAACTCAACATCAAATTTCAAGGCCATTGAAATAGTGCAAGATGGCTTCATTTGGATAAAACATGGCCGTAACAACGATAATAGATGGCAACAAAATTCAACATCAAATTTCAAGGCCATTCAAATAGTGCAAGATGGCTTCATTTGGATGAAACACGGCCGTAACAACGATAATAGATGGCAACAAAACTCAACATCAAATTTCAAGGCCATTCAAATAGTGCAAGATGGCTTCATTTGGATGAAAAATGGCGGTAACAACGATAATAGATGGCAAAAAAAACTAAACATCAAATTTCAAGGCCATTCAAATAGTGCAAGATGGCTTCATTTGGATGAAACACGGCCGTAACAACGATAATAGATGGCAACAAAACTCAACATCAAATTTCAAGGCCATTCAAATAGTGCAAGATGGCTTCATTTGGATGAAACATGGCCGTAACAACGATAATAGATGGCAACAAAATTCAACATCAAATTTCAAGGCCATTCAAATAGTGCAAGATGGCTTCATTTGGATGAAACACGGCCGTAACAACGATAATAGATGGCAACAAAACTCAACATCAAATTTCAAGGCCATTGAATTAGTGCAAGATGCCTTTATTTGGATGTAACATGGCCGTAACAACGATAATAGATGGCAAAAAAACTCAACATCAAATTTCAAGGCCATTGAATTAGTGCAAGATGGCTTCATTTGGATGTAACATGGCCGTAACAACGATAATAGATGGCAACAAAATTCAACATCAAATTTCAAGGCCATTCAAATAGTGCAAGATGGTTTCATTTGGATGAAACATGGCCGTAACAACGATAATAGATGGCAACAAAATTCAACATCAAATTTCAAGGCCTTTGAATGAGTGCAAGATGCCTTTATTTGGATGTAACATGGCCGTAACAACGATATTTTTTTTTTCTTTGGCACAACAACCACTGTCGGTCAAGGGCCTGCCAAGTACCCACTAGTGAAGTGAGCTTGGCTTTCAGTGACTTATTGTTACCATAGCAGGATAGTCAGTCCTACGTATGGGAGCACGGTCTATTCGGGGCTTGAACCCATGACAGGCATGTTGTTAAGTACGTTAACAACGATAATAGATGGCAACAAAATTCAACATCAAATTTCAAGGCCATTCAAATAGTGCAAGATGGCTTCATTTGGATGAAACATGGCCGTAACAACGATAATAGATGGCAAAAAATTCAACATCAAATTTCAAGGCCATTCAAATAGTGCAAGATGGCTTCATTTGGATGAAACATGGCCGTAACAACGATAATAGATGGCAACAAAATTAAACATCAAATTTCAAAGCCATTCAAATAGTGCAAGATGGCTTCATTGGGATGAAACATTTGGATAAAACATGGCCGTAACAACGATAATAGATGGCAACATACTCAACATCAAATTTCAAGGCCATTGAAATAGTGCAAAATGGCTTCATTTGGATAAAACATGGCCGTAACAACGATAATAGATGGCAACAAAATTCAACATCAAATTTCAAGGCCATTCAAATAGTGCAAGATGGCTTCATTTGGATGAAACACGGCCGTAACAACGATAATAGATGGCAAAAAAACTCAACATCAAATTTCAAGGCCATTCAAATAGTGCAAGATGGCTTCATTTGGATGAAACATGGCCGTAACAACGATAATAGATGGCAAAAAAATTCAACATCAAATTTCAAAGCCATTCAAATAGTGCAAGATGGTTTCATTTGGATGAAACATGGCCGTAACAACGATAATAGATGGCAACAAAATTCAACATCAAATTTCAAGGCCATTCAAATAGTGCAAAATGGCTTCATTTGGATGAAACATGGCCGTAACAACGATAATAGATGGCAACAAAATTCAACATCAAATTTCAAGGCCATTGAATTAGTGCAAGATGCCTTTATTTGGATGTAACATGGCCGTAACAACGATAATTTTGTTTTCTTTGGCACAACAACCACTGTCGGTCAAGGGCCTGCCAAGTACCCACTAGTGAAGTGAGCTTGGCTTTCAGTGACTTATTGTTACCATAGCAGGATAGTTAGTCCTACGTATGGGAGCACGGTCTATTCGGGGCTTGAACCCATGATGGGCATGTTGTTAAGTACTTTAACAACGATAATAGATGGCAACAAAATTCAACATCAAATTTCAAGGCCATTGAATTAGTGCAAGTTGGCTTCATTTGGATGAAACATGGCCGTAACAACGATAATAGATGGCAACAAAATTCAACATCAAATTTCAAGGCCATTCAAATAGTGCAAGATGGCTTCATTTGGATGAAACATGGCCGTAACAACGATAATAGATGGCAACAAAATTCAACATCAAATTTCAAGGCCATTCTAATAGTGCAAAATGGCTTCATTTGGATAAAACATGGCCGTAACAACGATAATAGATGGCAACAAAATTCAACATTAAATTTCAAGGCCATTCAAATAGTGCAAGATGGCTTCATTTGGATGAATCATGGCCGTAACAACGATAATAGATGGCAAAAAACTCAACATCAAAATTCAAGGCCATTGAAATAGTGCAATATGGCTTCATTTGGATGAAACATGGCCGTAACAACGATAATAGATGGCAACAAAATTCAACATCAAATTTCAAGGCCATTCAAATAGTGCAAGATGGCTTCATTTGGATGAAACATGGCCGTAACAACGATAATAGATGGCAACAAAACTCAACATCAAATTTCAAGGCCATTCAAATAGTGCAAGATGGCTTCATTTGGATGAATCATGGCTGTAACAACGATAATAGATGGCAACAAACTCAACATCAAATTTCAAGGCCATTGAAATAGTGCAATATGGCTTCATTTGTATGAATCATGGCCGTAACAACGATAATAGATGGCAACAAAACTCAACATCAAATTTCAAGGCCATTCAAATAGTGCAAGATGGCTTCATTTGGATAAAACATGGCCTTAACAACGATAATAGATGGCAACAAAATTCAACATCAAATTTCAAGGCCATTCAAATAGTGCAAGATGGTTTCATTTGGATGAAACATGGCCGTAACAACGATAATAGATGGCAACAAAATCAACATCAAATTTCAAGGCCTTTGAATGAGTGCAAGATGCCTTTATTTGGATGTAACATGGCCGTAACAACGATAATTTTTTTCTTTGGCACAACAACCACTGTCGGTCAAGGGCCTGCCAAGTACCCACTAGTGAAGTGAGCTTGGCTTTCAGTGACTTATTGTTACCATAGCAGGATAGTCAGTCCTACGTATGGGAGCACGGTCTATTCGGGGCTTGAACCCATGACGGGCATGTTGTTAAGTACGTTAACAACGATAATAGATGGCAACAAAATTCAACATCAAATTTCAAGGCCATTCAAATAGTGCAAGATGGCTTCATTTGGATGAAACATGGCCGTAACAACGATAATAGATGGCAACAAAATTCAACATCAAATTTCAAGGCCATTCAAATAGTGCAATATGGCTTCATTTGGATGAATCATGGCCGTAACAATGATAATAGATGGCAAAAAACTCAACATCAAAATTCAAGGCCATTGAAATAGTGCAATATGGCTTCATTTGGATGAAACATGGCCGTAACAACGATAATAGATGGCAACAAACTCAACATCAAATTTCAAGGCCATTCAAATAGTGCAAGATGACTTCCTTTGGATAAAACATGGCCGTAACAACGATAATAGATGGCAACAAAACTCAACATCAAATTTCAAGGCCATTCAAATAGTGCAAGATGGCTTCATTTGGATGAATCATGGCCGTAACAACGATAATAGATGGCAAAAAAACTCAACATCAAAATTCAAGGCCATTGAAATAGTGCAATATGGCTTCATTTGGATGAATCATGGCCGTAACAACGATAATAGATGGCAACAAAACTCAACATCAAATTTCAAGGCCATTCAAATAGTGCAAGATGACTTCATTTGGATGAAACATGGCCGTAACAACGATAATAGATGGCAACAAAATTCAACATCAAATTTCAAGGCCATTGAATTAGTGCAAGATGCCTTTATTTGGATGTAACATGGCCGTAACAACGATAATAGATGGCAAAAAAACTCAACATCAAATTTCAAGGCCATTGAATTAATGCAAAATGGCTTCATTTGGATGTAACATGGCCATAACAACGATAATAGATGGCAACAAAATTCAACATCAAATTTCAAGGCCATTCAAATAGTTCAAGATGGTTTCATTTGGATGAAACATGGCCGTAACAACGATAATAGATGGCAACAAAATTCAACATCAAATTTCAAGGCCTTTGAATGAGTGCAAGATGCCTTTATTTGGATGTAACATGGCCGTAACAACGATAATTTTTTTCTTTGGCACAACAACCACTGTCGGTCAAGGGCCTGCCAAGTACCCACTAGTGAAGTGAGCTTGGCTTTCAGTGACTTATTGTTACCATAGCAGGATAGTCAGTCCTACGTATGGGAGCACGGTCTATTCGGGGCTTGAACCCATGACGGGCATGTTGTTAAGTACGTTAACAACGATAATAGATGGCAACAAAATTCAACATCAAATTTCAAGGCCATTGAATTAGTGCAAGATGGCTTCATTTGGATGAAACATGGCCGTAACAACGATAATAGATGGCAACAAAATTCAACATCAAATTTCAAGGCCATTCAAATAGTGCAAGATGGCTTCATTTGGATAAAACATGGCCTTAACAACGATAATAGATGGCAACAAACTCAACATCAAATTTCAAGGCCATTGAAATAGTGCAAGATGGCTTCATTTGGATAAAACATGGCCGTAACAACGATAATAGATGGCAACAAAATTCAACATCAAATTTCAAGGCCATTCAAATAGTGCAAGATGGCTTCATTTGGATGAAACATGGCCGTAACAACGATAATAGATGGCAACAAAACTCAACATCAAATTTCAAGGCCATTCAAATAGTGCAAGATGACTTCCTTTGGATAAAACATGGCCGTAACAACGATAATAGATGGCAACAAAACTCAACATCAAATTTCAAGGCCATTCAAATAGTGCAAGATGGCTTCATTTGGATGAAACATGGCCATAACAACGATAATAGATGGCAAAAAAACTCAACATCAAATTTCAAGGCCATTCAAATAGTGCAAGATGGCTTCATTTGGATGAAACATGGCCGTAACAACGATAATAGATGGCAACAAAATTCAACATCAAATTTCAAGGCCATTCAAACAGTTCAAGATGGTTTCATTGGGATGAAACATGGCCGTAACAACGATAATAGATGGCAACAAAATTCAACATCAAATTTCAAGGCCATTGAATTAGTGCAAGATGCCTTTATTTGGATGTAACATGGCCGTAACAACGATAATAGATGGCAAAAAAACTCAACATCAAATTTCAAGGCCATTGAATTAGTGCAAAATGGCTTCATTTGGATGTAACATGGCCGTAACAACGATAATAGATGGCAACAAAATTCAACATCAAATTTCAAGGCCATTCAAATAGTGCAAGATGGTTTCATTTGGATGAAACATGGCCGTAACAACGATAATAGATGGCAACAAAATTCAACATCAAATTTCAAGGCCTTTGAATGAGTGCAAGATGCCTTTATTTGGATGTAACATGGCCGTAACAACGATAATTTTTTTCTTTGGCACAACAACCACTGTCGGTCAAGGGCCTGCCAAGTACCCACTAGTGAAGTGAGCTTGGCTTTCAGTGACTTATTGTTACCATAGCAGGATAGTCAGTCCTACGTATGGGAGCACGGTCTATTCGGGGCTTGAACCCATGACAGGCATGTTGTTAAGTACGTTAACAACGATAATAGATGGCAACAAAATTCAACATCAAATTTCAAGGCCATTCAAATAGTGCAAGATGGCTTCATTTGGATGAAACATGGCCGTAACAACGATAATAGATGGCAAAAAAACTCAACATCAAATTTCAAGGCCATTCAAATAGTGCAAGATGGCTTCATTTGGATGAAACATGGCCGTAACAACGATAATAGATGGCAACAAAATTCAACATCAAATTTCAAAGCCATTCAAATAGTGCAAGATGGCTTCATTGGGATGAAACATTTGGATAAAACATGGCCGTAACAACGATAATAGATGGCAAAAAACTCAACATCAAATTTCAAGGCCATTGAAATAGTGCAAAATGGCTTCATTTGGATAAAACATGGCCGTAACAACGATAATAGATGGCAACAAAATTCAACATCAAATTTCAAGGCCATTCAAATAGTGCAAGATGGCTTCATTTGGATGAAACACGGCCGTAACAACGATAATAGATGGCAAAAAATTCAACATCAAATTTCAAGGCCATTCAAATAGTGCAAGATGGCTTCATTTGGATGAAACATGGCCGTAACAACGATAATAGATGGCAACAAAACTCAACATCAAATTTCAAAGCCATTCAAATAGTGCAAGATGGTTTCATTTGGATGAAACATGGCCGTAACAACGATAATAGATGGCAACAAAATTCAACATCAAATTTCAAGGCCATTCTAATAGTGCAAAATGGCTTCATTTGGATAAAACATGGCCGTAACAACGATAATAGATGGCAACAAAATTCAACATCAAATTTCAAGGCCATTGAATTAGTGCAAGACGCCTTTATTTGGATGTAACATGGCCGTAACAACGATAATTTTTGTTTTCTTTGGCACAACAACCACTGTCGGTCAAGGGCCTGCCAAGTACCCACTAGTGAAGTGAGCTTGGCTTTCAGTGACTTATTGTTACCATAGCAGGATAGTCAGTCCTACGTATGGGAGCACGGTCTATTCGGGGCTTGAACCCATGATGGGCATGTTGTTAAGTACGTTAACAACGATAATAGATGGCAACAAAATTCAACATCAAATTTCAAGGCCATTGAATTAGTGCAAGCTGGCTTCATTTGGATGAAACATGGCCGTAACAACGATAATAGATGGCAACAAAATTCAACATCAAATTTCAAGGCCATTCAAATAGTGCAAGATGGCTTCATTTAGATAAAACATGGCCTTAACAACGATAATAGATGGCAACAAAATTCAACATCAAATTTCAAGGCCATTCAAATAGTGCAAGATGGCTTCATTTGGATGAAACATGGCCGTAACAACGACAATAGATGGCAAAAAACTCAACATCAAAATTCAAGGCCATTGAAATAGTGCAATATGGCTTCATTTGGATAAAACATGGCCGTAACAACGATAATAGATGGCAACATACTCAACATCAAATTTCAAGGCCATTCAAATAGTAAAAGATGACTTCCTTTGGATAAAACATGGCCGTAACAACGATAATAGATGGCAAAAAAACTCAACATCAAATTTCAAGGCCATTCAAATAGTGCAAGATGGCTTCATTTGGATGAATCATGGCCGTAACAACGATAATAGATGGCAAAAAAACTCAACATCAAAATTCAAGGCCATTGAAATAGTGCAATCTGATGGCTTCATTTGGATGAATCATGGCCGTAACAACGATAATAGATGGCAACAAAACTCAACATCAAATTTCAAGGCCATTCAAATAGTGCAAGATGACTTCATTTGGATGAAACATGGCCGTAACAACGATAATAGATGGCAACAAAACTCAACATCAAATTTCAAGGCCATTCAAATAGTGCAAAATGGCTTCATTTGGATGAATCATGGCCGTAACAACGATAATAGATGGCAAAAAAACTCAATATCAAATTTTAAGGCCTTTGAATGAGTGCAAGATGCCTTTATTTGGATGAAACATGGCCGTAACAACGATAATTTTTGTTTTCTTTGGCACAACAACCACTGTCGGTCAAGGGCCTGCCAAGTACCCACTAGTGAAGTGAGCTTGGCTTTCAGTGACTTATTGTTACCATAGCAGGATAGTCAGTCCTACGTATGGGAGCACGGTCTATTCGGGGCTTGAACCCATGACGGGCATGTTGTTAAGTACGTTAACAACGATAATAGATGGCAACAAAATTCAACATCAAATTTCAAGGCCATTCAAATAGTGCAAGATGGCTTCATTTGGATAAAACATGGCCGTAACAACGATAATAGATGGCAACAAACTCAACATCAAATTTCAAGGCCATTGAAATAGTGCAAAATGGCTTCATTTGGATGAAACATGGCCGTAACAACGATAATAGATGGCAACAAAATTCAACATCAAATTTCAAGGCCATTGAATTAGTGCAAGATGCCTTTATTTGGATGAAACATGGCCGTAACAACGATAATTTTTTTTTTTCCTTTGGCACAACAACCACTGTCGGTCAAGGGCCTGCCAAGTACCCACTAGTGAACTGAGCTTGGCTTTCAGTGACTTATTGTTACCATAGCAGGATAGTCAGTCCTACGTATGGGAGCACGGTCTATTCGGGGCTTGAACCCATGACGGGCATGTTGTTAAGTACGTTAACAACGATAATAGATGGCAACAAAATTCAACATCAAATTTCAAGGCCATTCAAATAGTGCAAGATGGCTTCATTTGGATGAAACATGGCCGTAACAACGATAATAGATGGCAACAAACTCAACATCAAATTTCAAGGCCATTGAAATAGTGCAAAATGGCTTCATTTGGATAAAACAAGGCCGTAACAACGATAATAGATGGCAACAAAATTCAACATCAAATTTCAAGGCCATTCAAATAGTGCAAGATGGCTTTATTTGGATGAATCATGGCCGTAACAACGATAATAGATGGCAAAAAACTCAACATCAAAATTCAAGGCCATTGAAATAGTGCAATATGGCTTCATTTGGATGAAACATGGCCGTAACAACGATAATAGATGGCAACAAACTCAACATCAAATTTCAAGGCCATTCAAATAGTGCAAGATGACTTCCTTTGGATAAAACATGGCCGTAACAACGATAATAGATGGCAAAAAAACTCAACATCAAATTTCAAGGCCATTCAAATAGTGCAAGATGGCTTCATTTGGATGAATCATGGCCGTAACAACGATAATAGATGGCAAAAAAAACTCAACATCAAAATTCAAGGCCATTGAAATAGTGCAATATGGCTTCATTTGGATGAATCATGGCCGTAACAACGATAATAGATGGCAACAAAACTCAACATCAAATTTCAAGGCCATTCAAATAGTGCAAGATGACTTCATTTGGATGAAACATGGCCGTAACAACGATAATAGATGGCAACAAAATTCAACATCAAATTTCAAGGCCATTGAATTAGTGCAAGATGCCTTCATTTGGATGTAACATGGCCGTAACAACGATAATAGATGGCAACAAAATTCAACTTCAAATTTCAAGGCCATTGAATTAGTGCAATATGGCTTCATTTGGATGTAACATGGCCATAACAACGATAATAGATGGCAACAAAATTCAACATCAAATTTCAAGGCCATTCAAATAGTGCAAGATGGTTTCATTTGGATGAAACATGGCCGTAACAACGATAATAGATGGCAACAAAATTCAACATCAAATTTCAAGGCCTTTGAATGAGTGCAAGATGCCTTTATTTGGATGTAACATGGCCGTAACAACGATAATTTTTTTCTTTGGCACAACAACCACTGTCGGTCAAGGGCCTGCCAAGTACCCACTAGTGAAGTGAGCTTGGCTTTCAGTGACTTATTGTTACCATAGCAGGATAGTCAGTCCTACGTATGGGAGCACGGTCTATTCGGGGCTTGAACCCATGACGGGCATGTTGTTAAGTACGTTAACAACGATAATAGATGGCAACAAAATTCAACATCAAATTTCAAGGCCATTGAATTAGTGCAAAATGGCTTCATTTGGATGTAACATGGCCGTAACAACGATAATAGATGGCAACAAAATTCAACATCAAATTTCAAGGCCATTGAATTAGTGCAAGATGGCTTCATTTGGATAAAACATGGCCGTAACAACGATAATAGATGGCAACAAAATTCAACATCAAATTTCAAGGCCATTCAAATAGTGCAAGATGGCTTCATTTGGATGAAACATGGCCGTAACAACGATAATAGATGGCAACAAACTCAACATCAAATTTCAAGGCCATTGAATTAGTGCAAAATGGCTTCATTTGGATGTAACATGGCCGTAACAACGATAATAGATGGCAACAAAATTCAACATCAAATTTCAAGGCCATTGAATTAGTGCAAGATGGCTTCATTTGGATGAAACATGGCCGTAACAACGATAATAGATGGCAACAAAATTCAACATCAAATTTCAAGGCCATTCAAATAGTGCAAGATGGCTTCATTTGGATGAAACATGGCCATAACAACGATAATAGATGGCAACAAACTCAACATCAAATTTCAAGGCCATTGAAATAGTGCAAGATGGCTTCATTTGGATAAAACATGGCCGTAACAACGATAATAGATGGCAACAAAACTCAACATCAAATTTCAAGGCCATTCAAATAGTGCAAGATGGCTTCATTTGGATGAAACATGGCCGTAACAACGATAATAGATGGCAAAAAAACTCAACATCAAATTTCAAGGCCATTCAAATAGTGCAAAATGGCTTCATTTGGATAAAACATGGCCGTAACAACGATAATAGATGACAACAAAATTCAACATCAAATTTCAAGGCCATTCAAATAGTGCAAGATGGCTTCATTTGGATGAAACATGGCCGTAACAACGATAATAGATGGCAAAAAAACTCAACATCAAATTTCAAGGCCATTCAAATAGTGCAAGATGGCTTCATTTGGATGAAACATGGCCGTAACAACGATAATAGATGGCAACAAAATTCAACATCAAATTTCAAAGCCATTCAAATAGTGCAAGATGGCTTCATTTGGATGAAACATGGCCGTAACAACGATAATAGATGGCAACAAAATTCAACATCAAATTTCAAGGCCATTGAATTAGTGCAAGATGCCTTTAGTTGGATGGAACATGGCCGTAATAACGATAATTTTTTTTTCTTTGGCACAACAACCACTGTCGGTCAAGGGCCTGCCAAGTACCCACTAGTGAAGTGAGCTTGGCTTTCAGTGACTTATTGTTACCATAGCAGGATAGTCAGTCCTACGTATGGGAGCACGGTCTATTCGGGGCTTGAACCCATGACGGGCATGTTGTTAAGTACGTTAACAACGATAATAGATGGCAACAAAATTCAACATCAAATTTCAAGGCCATTCAAATAGTGCAAGATGGCTTCATTTGGATAAAACATGGCCGTAACAACGATAATAGATGGCAACAAACTCAACATCAAATTTCAAGGCCATTGAAATAGTGCAAAATGGCTTCATTTGGATAAAACATGGCCGTAACAACGATAATAGATGGCAACAAAATTCAACATCAAATTTCAAGGCCATTCAAATAGTGCAAGATGGCTTCATTTGGATGAATCATGGCCGTAACAACGATAATAGATGGCAAAAAACTCAAAATCAAAACTCAAGGCCATTGAATTAGTGCAAGATTGCTTCATTTGGATGAAACACGGCCGTAACAACGATAATAGATGGCAACAAAACTCAACATCAAATTTCAAGGCCATTCAAATAGTGCAAGATGGCTTCATTTGGATGTAACATGGCCGTAACAACGATAATAGATGGCAACAAAATTCAACATCAAATTTCAAGGCCTTTGAATGAGTGCAAGATGCCTTTATTTGGATGAAACATGGCCGTAACAACGATAATTTTTGTTTTCTTTGGCACAACAACCACTGTCGGTCAAGGGCCTGCCAAGTACCCACTAGTGAAGTGAGCTTGGCTTTCAGTGACTTATTGTTACCATAGCAGGATAGTCAGTCCTACGTATGGGAGCACGGTCTATTCGGGGCTTGAACCCATGACGGGCATGTTGTTAAGTACGTTAACAACGATAATAGATGGCAACAAAATTCAAATTTCAAGGCCATTCAAATAGTGCAAGATGGCTTCATTTGGATGAAACATGGCCGTAACAACGATAATAGATGGCAACAAAATTCAACATCAAATTTCAAGGCCATTTAATTAGTGCAAGATGCCTTTATTTGGATGAAACATGGCCGTAATAACGATGATTTTTTTTTTCTTTGGCACAACAACCATTGTCGGTCAAGGGCCTGCCAAGTACCCACTAGTGTAGTGAGCTTGGCTTTCACTGACTTATTGTTACCATAGCAGGATAGTTAGTCCTACGTATGGGAGCACGGTCTATTTGGGGCTTGTCCCATGACGGGCATGTTGTTAAGTACGTAAACAACGATAATAGATGGCAACAAAATTCAACATCAAATTTCAAGGCCATTCAAATAGTGCAAGATGGCTTCATTTGGATGAGACATGGCCGTAACAACGATAATAGATGGCAACAAACTCAACATCAAATTTCAAGGCCATTGAAATAGTGCAAGATGGCTTCATTTGGTAAAACATGGCCGTAACAACGATAATAGATGGCAACAAAATTCAACATCAAATTTCAAGGCCATTCAAATAGTGCAAGATGGCTTCATTTGGATGAATCATGGCCGTAACAACGATAATAGATGGCAAAAAAAACTCAACATCAAAATTTCAAGGCCATTGAAATAGTGCAATATGGCTTCATTTGGATGAAACATGGCCGTAACAACGATAATAGATGGCAAAAAAACTCAACATCAAATTTCAAGGCCATTCAAATAGTGCAAGATGACTTCCTTTGGATAAAACATGGCCGTAACAACGATAATAGATGGCAAAAAAACTCAACATCAAATTTCAAGGCCATTCAAATAGTGCAAGATGGCTTCATTTGGATGAATCATGGCCGTAACAACGATAATAGATGGCAAAAAACTCAACATCAAAATTCAAGGCCATTGAAATAGTGCAATATGGCTTCATTTGGATGAATCATGGCCGTAACAACGATAATAGATGGCAACAAAACTCAACATCAAATTTCAAGGCCATTCAAATAGTGCAAGATGACTTCATTTGGATGAAACATGGCCGTAACAACGATAATAGATGGCAAAAAAACTCAACATCAAATTTCAAGGCCATTCAAATAGTGCAAGATGGCTTCATTTGGATGAATCATGGCCGTAACAACGATAATAGATGGCAAAAAACTCAACATCAAATTTCAAGGCCATTGAATTAGTGCAAAATGGCTTCATTTGGATGTAACATGGCCGTAACAACGATAATAGATGGCAACAAAATTCAACATCAAATTTCAAGGCCATTCAAATAGTGCAAGATGGTTTCATTTGGATGAAACATGGCCGTAGCAACGATAATAGATGGCAACAAAATTCAACTTGTAATTTCAAGGCCTTTGAATGAGTGCAAGATGGCTTTATTTGGATGAAACATGGCCGTAACAACGATAATAGATGGCAACAAAATTCAACATCAAATTTCAAAGCCATTCAAATAGTGCAAGATGGCTTCATTTGGATGAAACATGGCCGTAACAACGATAATAGATGGCAACAAAATTCAACATCAAATTTCAAGGCCATTGAATTAGTGCAAGATGCCTTTAGTTGGATGGAACATGGCCGTAATAACGATAATTTTTTTTCTTTGGCACAACAACCACTGTCGGTCAAGGGCCTGCCAAGTACCCACTAGTGAAGTGAGCTTGGCTTTCAGTGACTTATTGTTACCATAGCAGGATAGTCAGTCCTACGTATGGGAGCACGGTCTATTCGGGGCTTGAACCCATGACGGGCATGTTGTTAAGTACGTTAACAACGATAATAGATGGCAACAAAATTCAACATCAAATTTCAAGGCCATTGAATTAGTGCAAGCTGGCTTCATTTGGATGAAACATGGCCGTAACAACGATAATAGATGGCAACAAAATTCAACATCAAATTTCAAGGCCATTCAAATAGTGCAAGATGGCTTCATTTGGTAAAACATGGCCGTAACAACGATAATAGATGGCAAAAAACTCAACATCAAATTTCAAGGCCATTCAAATAGTGCAAGATGGCTTCATTTGGATGAATCATGGACGTAACAACGATAATAGATGGCAAAAAAACTCAACATCAAAATTCAAGGCCATTGAAATAGTGCAATATGGCTTCATTTGGATGAATCATGGCCGTAACAACGATAATAGATGGCAAAAAAACTCAACATCAAATTTCAAGGCCATTCAAATAGTGCAAAATGGCTTCATTTGGATGAATCATGGCCGTAACAACGATAATAGATGGCAAAAAAACTCAATATCAAATTTAAAGGCCTTTGAATGAGTGCAAGATGCCTTTATTTGGATGAAACATGGCCGTAACAACGATAATTTTTTTCTTTGGCACAACAACCACTGTCGGTCAAGGGCCTGCCAAGTACCCACTAGTGAAGTGAGCTTGGCTTTCAGTGACTTATTGTTACCATAGCAGGATAGTCAGTCCTACGTATGGGAGCACGGTCTATTCGGGGCTTGAACCCATGACGGGCATGTTGTTAAGTACGTTAACAACGATAATAGATGGCAACAAAATTCAACATCAAATTTCAAGGCCATTGAATTAGTGCAAGCTGGCTTCATTTGGATGAAACATGGCCGTAACAACGATAATAGATGGCAACAAAATTCAACATCAAATTTCAAGGCCATTCAAATAGTGCAAGATGGCTTCATTTGGTAAAACATGGCCGTAACAACGATAATAGATGGCAAAAAAACTCAACATCAAATTTCAAGGCCATTCAAATAGTGCAAGATGGCTTCATTTGGATGAATCATGGCCGTAACAACGATAATAGATGGCAAAAAACTCAACATCAAAATTCAAGGCCATTGAAATAGTGCAATATGGCTTCATTTGGATGAATCATGGCCGTAACAACGATAATAGATGGCAACAAAACTCAACATCAAATTTCAAGGCCATTCAAATAGTGCAAGATGACTTCATTTGGATGAAACATGGCCGTAACAACGATAATAGATGGCAAAAAAACTCAACATCAAATTTCAAGGCCATTCAAATAGTGCAAGATGGCTTCATTTGGATGAATCATGGCCGTAACAACGATAATAGATGGCAAAAAAACTCAACATCAAAATTCAAGGCCATTGAAATAGTGCAATATGGCTTCATTTGGATGAATCATGGCCGTAACAACGATAATAGATGGCAACAAAACTCAACATCAAATTTCAAGGCCATTCAAATAGTGCAAGATGACTTCATTTGGATGAAACATGGCCGTAACAACGATAATAGATGGCAAAAAAACTCAACATCAAATTTCAAGGCCATTCAAATAGTGCAAGATGGCTTCATTTGGATGAATCATGGCCGTAACAACGATAATAGATGGCAAAAAACTCAATATCAAATTTTAAGGCCATTCAAATAGTGCAAGATGGCTTCATTTGGATGTAACATGGCCGTAACAACGATAATAGATGGCAACAAAATTCAACATCAAATTTCAAGGCCATTCAAATAGTGCAAGATGGTTTCATTTGGATGAAACATGGCCGTAACAACGATAATAGATGGCAACAAAATTCAACTTCTAATTTCAAGGCCTTTGAATGAGTGCAAGATGCCTTTATTTGGATGAAACATGGCCGTAACAACGATAATTTTTTTCTTTGGCACAACAACCACTGTCGGTCAAGGGCCTGCCAAGTACCCACTAGTGAAGTGAGCTTGGCTTTCAGTGACTTATTGTTACCATAGCAGGATAGTCACTCCTACGTATGGGAGCACGGTCTATTCGGGGCTTGAACCCATGACGGGCATGTTGTTAAGTACGTTAACAACGATAATAGATGGCAACAAAATTCAAATTTCAAGGCCATTCAAATAGTGCAAGATGGCTTCATTTGGATGAAACATGGCCGTAACAACGATAATATATGGCAACAAAATTCAACATCAAATTTCAAGGCCATTGAATCAGTGCAAGATGCCTTTATTTGGATGAAACATGGCCGTAACAACGATAATTTTTTTCTTTGGCACAACAACCACTGTCGGTCAAGGGCCTGCCAAGTACCCACTAGTGAAGTGAGCTTGGCTTTCAGTGACTTATTGTTACCATAGCAGGATAGTCAGTCCTACGTATGGGAGCACGGTCTATTCGGGGCTTGAACCCATGACGGGCATGTTGTTAAGTACGTTAACAACGATAATAGATGGCAACAAAATTCAAATTTCAAGGCCATTCAAATAGTGCAAGATGGCTTCATTTGGTAAAACATGGCCGTAACAACGATAATAGATGGCAAAAAACTGAACATAAAATTTCAAGGCCATTCAAATAGTGCAAGATGGCTTCATTTGGATGAATCATGGCCGTAACAACGATAATAGATGGCAAAAAACTCAACATCAAAATTCAAGGCCATTGAAATAGTGCAATATGGCTTCATTTGGATGAATCATGGCCGTAACAACGATAATAGATGGCAACAAAACTCAACATCAAATTTCAAGGCCATTCAAATAGTGCAAGATGACTTCATTTGGATGAAACATGGCCGTAACAACGATAATAGATGGCAAAAAAACTCAACATCAAATTTCAAGGCCATTCAAATAGTGCAAGATGGCTTCATTTGGATGAATCATGGCCGTAACAACGATAATAGATGGCAAAAAACTCAATATCAAATTTTAAGGCCATTGAATTAGTGCAAAATGGCTTCATTTGGATGTAACATGGCCGTAACAACGATAATAGATGGCAACAAAATTCAACATCAAATTTCAAGGCCATTCAAATAGTGCAAGATGGTTTCATTTGGATGAAACATGGCCGTAACAACGATAATAGATGGCAACAAAATTCAACTTTAATTTCAAGGCCTTTGAATGAGTGCAAGATGCCTTTATTTGGATGAAACATGGCCGTAACAACGATAATTTTTTTTTCCTTGGCACAACAACCACTGTCGGTCAAGGGCCTGCCAAGTACCCACTAGTGAAGTGAGCTTGGCTTTCAGTGACTTATTGTTACCATAGCAGGATAGTCAGTCCTACGTATGGGAGCACGGTCTATTCGGGGCTTGAACCCATGACGGGCATGTTGTTAAGTACGTTAACAACGATAATAGATGGCAACAAAATTCAAATTTCAAGGCCATTCAAATAGTGCAAGATGGCTTCATTTGGATGAAACATGGCCGTAACAACGATAATAGATGGCAAAAAAACTCAACATCAAATTTCAAGGCCATTGAAATAGTGCAAAATGGCTTCATTTGGTAAAACATGGCCGTAACAACGATAATAGATGGCAACAAAATTCAACATCAAATTTCAAGGCCATTCAAATAGTGCAAGATGGCTTCATTTGGATGAATCATGGCCGTAACAACGATAATAGATGGCAAAAAAACTCAACATCAAAATTCAAGGCCATTCAAATAGTGCAAGATGGCTTCATTTGGATGAAACATGGCCGTAACAACGATAATAGATGGCAACAAAACTCAACATCAAATTTCAAGGCCATTCAAATAGTGCAAGATGACTTCCTTTGGATAAAACATGGCCGTAACAACGATAATAGATGGCAAAAAACTGAACATAAAATTTCAAGGCCATTCAAATAGTGCAAGATGGCTTCATTTGGATGAATCATGGCCGTAACAACGATAATAGATGGCAAAAAACTCAACATCAAAATTCAAGGCCATTGAAATAGTGCAATATGGCTTCATTTGGATGAATCATGGCCGTAACAACGATAATAGATGGCAAAAAAACTCAATATCAAATTTTAAGGCCATTGAATTAGTGCAAAATGGCTTCATTTGGATGTAACATGGCCGTAACAACGATAATAGATGGCAACAAAAATCAACATCAAATTTCAAGGCCATTCAAATAGTGCAAGATGGTTTCATTTGGATGAAACATGGCCGTAACAACGATAATAGATGGCAACAAAATTCAACTTCTTTAATTTCAAGGCCTTTGAATGAGTGCAAGATGCCTTTATTTGGATGAAACATGGCCGTAACAACGATAATTTTTTTCTTTGGCACAACAACCACTGTCGGTCAAGGGCCTGCCAAGTACCCACTAGTGAAGTGAGCTTGGCTTTCAGTGACTTATTGTTACCATAGCAGGATAGTCAGTCCTACGTATGGGAGCACGGTCTATTCGGGGCTTGAACCCATGACGGGCATGTTGTTAAGTACGTTAACAACGATAATAGATGGCAACAAAATTCAAATTTCAAGGCCATTCAAATAGTGCAAGATGGCTTCATTTGGATGAAACATGGCCGTAACAACGATAATATATGGCAACAAAATTCAACATCAAATTTCAAGGCCATTGAATTAGTGCAAGATGCCTTTATTTGGATGAAACATGGCCGTAACAACGATATTTTTTTTCTTTGGCACAACAACCACTGTCGGTCAAGGGCCTGCCAAGTACCCACTAGTGAACTGAGCTTGGCTTTCAGTGACTTATTGTTACCATAGCAGGATAGTCAGTCCTACGTATGGGAGCACGGTCTATTCGGGGCTTGAACCCATGACGGGCATGTTGTTAAGTACGTTAACAACGATAATAGATGGCAACAAAATTCAACATCAAATTTCAAGGCCATTCAAATAGTGCAAGATGGCTTCATTTGGATGAAACATGGCCGTAACAACGATAATAGATGGCAACAAACTCAACATCAAATTTCAAGGCCATTCAAATAGTGCAAAATGGCTTCATTTGGTAAAACATGGCCGTAACAACGATAATAGATGGCAAAAAACTCAACATCAAATTTCAAGGCCATTGAAATAGTGCAATATGGCTTCATTTTGATGAATCATGGCCGTACCAACGATAATAGATGGCAACAAAACTCAACATCAAATTTCAAGGCCATTCAAATAGTGCAAGATGACTTCATTTGGATGAAACATGGCCGTAACAACGATAATAGATGGCAACAAAATTCAACATCAAATTTCAAGGCCATTGAATTAGAGCAAGATGCCTTTATTTGGATGAAACATGGCCGTAACAACGATAATTTTTTTCTTTGGCACAACAACCACTGTCGGTCAAGGGCCTGCGAAGTACCCACTAGTGAACTGAGCTTGGCTTTCAGTGACTTATTGTTACCATAGCAGGATAGTCAGTCCTACGTATGGGAGCACGGTCTATTCGGGGCTTGAACCCATGACGGGCATGTTGTTAAGTACGTTAACAACGATAATAGATGGCAACAAAATTCAACATCAAATTTCAAGGCCATTCAAATAGTGCAAGATGGCTTCATTTGGATAAAACATGGCCGTAACAACGATAATAGATGGCAACAAACTCAACATCAAATTTCAAGGCCATTGAAATAGTGCAAAATGGCTTCATTTGGATGAAACATGGCCGTAACAACGATAATAGATGGCAAAAAACTCAACATCAAATTTCAAGGCCATTGAAATAGTGCAATATGGCTTCATTTGGATGAATCATGGCCGTAACAACGATAATAGATGGCAACAAAAT